>NC_135649.1:33030303-33333333 GCF_053574225.1 Canis aureus | reverse complement strand
TACCTTGTTAATTCTTAAAGTGACCTGTGAGGTAGACAATATTTCATTTGTAGATAAGGAGACTAGGTCTCTGACCTATCCGAGATCACAAAACTAATTATGGGTGGAACTTAGGTTTAAATCTAATTTCTTTGACTCTGAAGATACTGCTTGGTTCAAGAAAATTATTTAATTTCATTTATTCAATAAGTATTTATTGAACAGAATCTTCTTAGCATAACAGAACAAATCTTAATAAGTCTTCAGTATCTTCACTTTTAGGGATGTTTTCATATTTCTTTCATATGCTTAAAGCAATAGAGTATTGCAAGAATTGAATAAAATGAGTTTAATGGGGAGCAGACCATAGATTTGGGGGTTTTTATTTTTATTTTTTATCTGAATATTGTTGATATACATAGATTTGGGTTTTATACAGTTTTATTAATGAACTGAAAATAGAAAACTGTACATACTCTTCAGAACATTTCTGGAACTGAGTGGAACTTGAAAATAAAAATAATTGTTATTAGATGTTTCAAAAGTTATAAATCTTTCAAAGTTCTTTTTTTTCTATGTAGAAACCATCTTTATTTTTTTAATTTAAAATCAATTAATGAATAGTGTTATATTAGTTTCAGAGATAGAGTTTAGTGATTTATCAGTTGCATATAACACCCAGTGCTCATCACATTAAGTCCCCTCCTTAATGCCCATCTCCCAGTTACCCCATTTCCCCTCTAGCAAACCTTCACTTTGTTTCCTAAAGTTAAGAGTCTCTTACGGTTTGTCTCCCTCTCTGATTTCACCTCATTTTATTTTTCCTTCTCTTCCTCTATGTTCATCTGTTTTGTTTTTTTAAGTTCCACATATGAGTGAGATCATATCATAGTTGTCTTTCTCTGATTTATTGTCACTTAGCATAATACTCTCTAGTTCCATCCATGTCATTACAAGTGGTAAGATTTCATTCTTTTTGATGTCTGAGTAACATTTTTATCAAAATTCTGGGTTTTTTTTAAGATTTTATTTATTGATTCATGAGAGACACACAGAGAGAGGCAGAGACACAGGCAGAAGGAGAAGCAGGATCCTTACAGGGAACCCAATGTGGGACTTGATCCCAGAACTCCAGGATCACACCCTGAGTCAAAGGCAGACAGACGCTCAACCACTGAGCCACCCAGGCATCCCTAAAGTTCTATTTTTTAATTGTATGTTACGCTATCTGTTTAAAAAACAGGGGCGCTTGTGTGGCTCAGTCTGTTAAATGTCAGACTCTCAATTTCAGCTCACATCATGACCTTAAGGTCCTGGGATTGAGCCCTGCGTTGGGCTCCTCTCTCAGTGAGGAGTCTGCTTGAGGATTCTCACTCTCTGCCTTTGCTCCTCCCACCATGCACACATGGCCACATTCTCTCAAATAAGTAAATCTTAAAAAAAAATAAAACAGGTATACCACATAACGCATACACTTTTAAAACTAGCCCCAAATAGCACATATTTATTAGTGCAGCAATGTATCCAAATCAATATTTGCACTTAAGCCTTTTTACATTCAAATGTTAAAGATTCTTTATTACTTTTAGCAAATGACTAAGCATCTTATTGCTTTTTTTAAAACATGTTCTACTTAAGCACTCTGCAGAAGAGTGTAGTGGTTACAGCCTGGCCCGAAGGGCAGACTCCCTAAGTTTGAATTCCACTCTGCCACTGATGAGCTGTGTAGTCTTAGACAATTATTTAATATCTCTGTCCCTCAGTGTTCTCATTTGTAAAGGGGGATAATAATGTAACCAACCTCATAGCATAGTGTTGAGAAAAACTTTTAGCACATTGCAAGTACTCAATAAATGTCATCATTGCTTTGATTTGTTTAGCACCTTTAGACATACCAAAGAACACTAGGGTCTCATTTGTGTTTTCTCCTTCATTATAACTCATAGTTCTCTCCTTAAATAGATTATGCTGAAAAGTTAATGAACTTCTGCCAGCTGGAAGCTTTTGACAGATATATGTTTGGTTCCTGGGTTGAGCCATCATAGTGCCTAAAGCAGTTACACTACCCTCTTATAGCTTTGAAAATTCTGTGATTTATTCCGAGATGTTTGACAATTTCTTTTCTCTCATTTTCTTGCCTAGGGTATGACAGGTGCACAATAACTTTTCATTTTCCTGCTGCATTATAGGGTAATCTTTTTGAAGGCATTTTAAGTGTCACTTAGGGAATTTGTGTGAGTTAAAATAAATTAGTGTTGCCAGTGTCAAAATAACTGAACTGAAGTGACAGTCAAATGAATGGATGCCTTATACTCATAGCCTCATGCAGACTATAACAACTAAGGCACACCTTAGTCCTCTCTTGTTGCCTAGCAGATTTCTTTTGACATAGATGGTAAGATTTTCCTAATTTCAGAACAGGTAATATAAAAAAAGTCTTAGAATTGAAGGAATATGGTATGTAACTGGGAAAAAATGGGATCTTCCAAGTGAATTGGATAATCTTGTTCTTTCTGATGCTAAGTATAATAACAAAACTATTGAAATACATAGGACTGAAAATAAAAGCCTTTAATTGTACAAGTAGTGTTTTTTCATAGGGTGATAAAATGATCAATGTCAATTTCTTGATAGAACTACTTCCTGCTTTCTTCTTCGATGGATAAAACGGTCAGGTTATGGCACATTTCCAGAAGAGAATGCCTTTGCTGTTTTCAACATATAGATTTTGTCACTGCCATAGCTTTCCATCCAAGAGTAAGTAATTTTTATGTATTTTTTATTAGACCAGAAGAAGGCAAGGGAACCTGGTGTCCCTGAGGGCTTTTGGACTACAGAAAAAAAAGTTATTAACAGCCACATAGTTAAGAACAACTTAATTTAGTGTTTCATTTTGTTTTATTTATTTATTAAAAGATTTTATTTATTCGCTTGACAGCATACAAGCACAACCAGGGGGAGTAGCAGGCAGAGGGAAAGGGAGAAGCAGGCTCCCCATGGAGCAGGGAGCCCAAAGTGAGGCCGTGCCAGGACCCTAGGATCATGACCCGAGCCAAAAGCAGACTCCTAACTGACCAAGCCATCCAGGCCCCCCTATTTATTTTAAAGTAGGCTCCACACCCATCATGGAGCCCAGTGTGGGGCTTGAACTCATGACCCTGAGATTAAGACCTGAGCTGAGATCAAGAGTTGGATATTTAACTGACCAAGCCACCCAGGTGCCCTTCTTTTTTTTTTTAAGATTTATTTATTTATTTTTGAGAGAGCGAGAACACAAACGTGAGAGGGAGGGGCAGAGGGAGAGGGAGGGGCAGAGGGAGAGAATTTCCAGCAGACTTCCCGCTGAGTGCAGAGCTCTGTAACAGCATGCAGCTCAGTCTCACAACCCTGAGGTTGTGACCTGAGTCAAAATCAAGAGTCGAATGCTCAACCAACTAAGCCACTCTGGCACCCCTTAAGCATCTGACTCATGATCTCAATTCAGGTCTTGATCTCCAAGTTATGTGTTTAAGTCCCACATTGGGCTAGCGTGTAAGCCTACTTTAAAAAAAAAATGAGAAAGGAAATATTTTGCTAATCTGTATTAGAAAAACTGGAAATGTTATGGTCTAACTGTAAGAATGAAAAGCCTTCCCAGATCTTTAATAAGACATGCTGAGTATAAATAAAATAACGTGTCCTGTTAAAGACAAGAGAGACTGGAGATGGAGGAAGAAAAGGAGATAGCAGGTAGATTAATTAAATATAGGGAAGCAAATAGGCAAGAATAGCGGGAGGTGTGGAGTGGGAAGAGACAAAGAAGAAAAGGCTGAAAGAGCCAAAGACCAAAATGCATTACAAGGTATACTGAATTCCCTTTTAACATCTAAAAATATTTTGTTTTTTGGTTTTGGGATTTTGGTTTGGTTTTGGGGTATTGTGGGGTTTTTGTTTCGTTTGTTTTGTTTTAGTGAGCTCTGCATCCAGTGTGGGGTTTAAACTCACAACACTGAGATCAAGAGTCACATGCTTTTCCAAATGAGCCAGCCATCTTAATTCATTTTCAATGTAGAAAATCTCAGTTTCTTTCCTCTGAAAAGGAAGTATTTCGTATGATTTCAACTAAAGGAGGAAAATTCATCATGGAATTGCTGACCTATCTTATGTCCTTGTAGGATAGAGCCACCAAATGAGTAAGGCTAAATTAATTTTCACTCTGCAACTAAAAGCACAAGGGAAGTCCCATGCTGGTGCTGCTCCACTAGCTAGATTTAAATAAGTGGAGGATTTGAGTTGACCTGACTTACCCTCCCCTATGTTAATGTATAAATCCTATTTCTATTCATGTCCTCTTCGCTCTATGTTTAAGAACCTTTGTCATATTAATGGAACATTTTAGTTACATTTCTTTCTCTTTTTTTCCCCAGATAGAGAAGAATGAACTTTTTTTTCCCCTCAATATAATTTCCCTTCCTGGGCAGGCTTATAGTGTAAGACCATAATAATTTTGAACCTTAGAAGACTTTGGTTAAGAACTTTGGTAAATTAAAAATGCATAATCAGGGGATCCCTGGGTGGCTCAGCGGTTTAGTGCCTGCTTTTGGCCCAGGGCCTGATCCTGGAGGCCCCAGATCGAATCCCACATCGGGCTCCCTGCATGGAGCCTGCTTCTCCCTCTGCCTGTGTCTCTGCCTCTCTCTCTCTCTCTCTCTGTGTGTGTGTGTCTATGTGTGTGCCTCTCATAAATAAATAAACTAAAAATATTTTCTAAAAAATTAGACCAGCTTAGTGGTAGGCCTGGTTTAGTTTATAGCAGGGTTTTTCACCCTTGGCACTGTTGCCATTTTGAGCTGGATAATTCTTTTTTTTTCCTTTTTCTTTTTTGTTTAAGATTTTATTTATTCATTCATGAGAGACACAGAGAGGCAGAGACACAGAAGAGGGAGGAGAAGCAGGCTCCCTGCAAGAGCCCAGTGCGGGGCTCAATCCCGGAACTCTGGGATCATGCCTGAGCCAAAGGCAGACACTCAACTGCTGAGCCACCCAGGCATCCCTTGAGCTGGATAATTCTTTGTTGTAAAAGGATTAAAGTCTATCCTGTACGTTGAAAAATGTTTAACAGCATTCCTGGCTTCTACCCACTAGATGCCAATAACTCCCCACCCCCAGTTGAGACCATCAAAAATGTCTCCAGACATTGCTAGATGTCCCCTGTGGGGCCAGCTTTGCCACCTGTCAAGAACCCCTGCTTTGAGATTGAGAATTTGAATACTGAAGTGATTTCCTACTGACCTGGTGTCAAAGTTCCCACAAAATAACTGGTTCTGTGGGCTAACCGGTGTTACTCTTTTACCCAAGCATTACATGTATCCCAGAGGAGGATATGGACAAACATATCATTATAGGATAGTTTTTCCCAAAGCATGTTCCTTGAAGGTGCTAGCCCTGCTAGGTGTTCCTGCCTAACTTCCCTCAACCACAACACCCACTTCCCCCAAAATGGTCCCTGCTTATATAAGTTGGAAAACACTACCTAGTTTATTCCTCTTTTGGAGATTGAGAATGCATGTTAACTGAGAATCGTCTTTAACTTTCTGTAACCCAGAATTCCTCAAACTTCTTGAACCATTCTACACAATATATGCTCCCAGTACATTATCCATTAACATTCTTACGTTGGAAAAAACAGTTTAAGGATATGATAAAGTAGTCAGAAATTCATTTCTCCAAAGTGAATACTGAAGTTTCTAATTGTTATTTTTAGTTAATAACGCTTGCTTGAGGGCACCCAGCTGGCTCATTCGGAGCACGTGACTCTTGATCTTGGGGTTGTGAGTTCAGGCCCCACATTGGATGTAGAGAGTACTTAAAAATAAAATCTTAAAAAAATAATGCTTGAAGAATAATATTTTATAAATGGAATCTACATATTTTAAACATTATTTCTAATATGTTTATGTTTTGATTTCCTAATGAATTTTTCTTGATCTGGTAAAATGAGAGTTTTCTATTTTGCAACACCTTTAGGATGACAGGTATTTTCTAAGTGGGTCATTGGATGGAAAGCTCCGCCTTTGGAACATACCTGACAAAAAAGTTGCTTTATGGAATGAAGTAGACGGTCAAACAAAATTGATCACAGCTGCAAATTTCTGTCAGAATGGCAAATACGCAGTGATTGGGACATATGATGGCAGATGTATTTTCTATGATACAGAGGTAAATGATTATCTTGTGTAAATTTCATAATGGAATACTTAGCAGTTTTGTGTAAAGTGGTGTATCCTCTCTGGGCATTATAAATTGGGGCAAGTAATACCATGCCTGTCTGCAAGCTGGATTGGATGATCTTTGAGATTCCTTCTAATTCTCATATTTTAAATGTGTGATTTCATTTTAGCATCTGAAATACCACACACAAATACATGTCCGATCTACCAGAGGACGCAACAAAGTTGGAAGAAAAATTACTGGTATTGAACCTTTACCTGGAGAAAATAAGGTACTCAGTATTCAGAACCATCTCTTTTCACACTATATATAATAGACTCCTGAAAGTTCCTACTGTCTTGGCTTATATTTTCTTTCATATGGAATACAGTCTTTTTTAGTTTTGAGGTATATTCTCTCTGTATATGTATATGTAATACACTTTTTGGTTATACGTTAACTTAGAGTAAAAGGGGTGGCTCAGCAGTTTAGCGCCCACCTTCACACCAGGGTGTGATCCTGGAGTCCTGGGATCAAGCCCCACGTTGGGCTCCCCTGCATGGAGCCTGCTTCTCCCTCTGCCTATGTCTCTGCCTGTGTGTGTGTGTGTGTGTGTCTCATGAATAAATAAATAAAATCTTAAAAAAAACAACTTAGAGTAAAAGGTGGTGTTTTTAACTTTTCCTTTGATTTATGTTTAGATACTGGTAACCTCAAATGACTCCAGAATCAGACTATATGATCTTAGAGATTTGTCACTCTCCATGAAGTATAAGGGTTATGTCAACAGCAGCAGCCAGATCAAAGCAAGTTTCAGGTAAATTGACAATGAGAAATTCTCAAGAGATCAGAATATTTCTCATCTACTCCCATATTTTCTTTGATCTATGCCTTATGTTTATATGGTGTTTCTAGTTACTTTGCACTTTTACAACTGATCTCATGTTATTATCATGCAGTACTCACCTTATCCACCTATTTAGTAGATAGAGTTGGAATTGCCCCTTTTCTGCAGACAAAGAAACTAAGACTCAGAAAATTAAGTAATTTGTCTAAAGTCACTAGGTGTTGCAGAGCTAGGATTAGAAGACTCACTCCCGGCTCCAGAGTTTGTGCTTTTGTACTTTTATGTAAGCTTTCTAAGAGGAAATTTACCTGCCACCCACCCATGGTCTTTATCCTTTTAGTTACTGAAGCTAATAAAGCCTTTTAACACCCTAAAGTTACAGTGTCCTATATTTACACCTTTACAGAACATTATTATTTGAACTCTTAATTTGGGGTCTGGAGGCTCTCCTGAAATAACTGCCTCTTCTTATAGCCCTCTTTCAGCCCTTTTCTTAACAGTTCTCCTTTCTTCTTGAATTACCCAGTAATTACCGAGAAATTTAATTGGTGAAGTGTTCTGCTTCTCTCTTTCATCTTGTTAAGTAGGTATTTCTCTCAATGTGGGTTAACTAGCAGCACAGTTATCTAGAGCTTTAATGAGCATCCTTGTGCCTCTGGCCTCTATGTCAAACCTGCATGTTCAGAACCTCTGGAGTAAGATTAGGAGTCTAGATTTCAACAAGCTCTCTTGTGTGTTGGCTTAGGTATTTTAAAGTAGGAAGCAGTGATAGAGGAAAACCTAAAAAAAAACTGATTTTTTTTCTTTCTTTCCCAAATTTAGCCATGATTTTAGTTACCTCGTTAGTGGTTCAGAAGATAAATATGTTTATATCTGGAGTACTTACCATGACCTCAGCAAGTTTACTTCAGTCAGGAGAGACCGTAACGATTTTTGGGAAGGTATTAAAGGTAACTAAATGCCTTCTTCTGTGTGTTTCCTAAGTGAATAAAGTTAAAGTGGAGATGTATTACAAGTAAATTTGTACAGGTATTATTTCAGAGACAATTTGGCAGTTATAACCACTTTTGCTTTGTATTTGGCTTTGTTTGAATTTTCTGTACCAAGGAAAAACTTGTCTAAAATTTGGGAAGTCATGAAATCTCAGAACTTGTACAGGCATACCTCCTTTTAATTAAGATGTGTACATTGTCTTTATAGACCTAATTCTAGTGCACATTAATTGACTTCAGTACAGTGTAGACAGAATTTTTATATATGCACTGGGAAACAAATTCATTTGACTTGCTTTATTGCAATATTCACTTTTTTACAATGATCTGGAACAAAATGTGCAGTGTCTCTCCGGTATGCCTATATGTAATATTTTTTAGAATATATTTTTGGATTTTAAATAGTTATGTATTAATTTTAAAGGATATTAGCATATATAACATACACTACTGTATTTTTTGCATATGATACTTCTTGTCTTGATGTTTAGAATCAAATTTATTTGTTATCCTGAAGTAAATTCTTTTTCCCCAGCACACAATGCAGTTGTTACATCAGCCATCTTTGCTCCAAACCCAAGTTTGATGTTGTCTTTGGATGTGCAATCTGAAAAGTCAGAAGGGAATGAAAAAGGTGAAGATGTTGAAGTTTTGGATACTGTGCCCTCTGGTAGGTACTCATATTTTATTTGTCCTACATTTTTTTCTAGTCAGCACTTAGTAGCTTCATTGACCTACATAGGGTATTGTGAGGTTTTCATGTGTATGAAGAATATTTCTTGTTTACAACATAATTGTTGGGAGTATCCCTTGCTAAATATTTCAGTGGCCTATTTCTTGCAAACTTGACTTCATTTAAATTTACCTGGGAATTAAAAATGAAAAATTTAAAAGCTCATAATTTTTTTATGGGCAGTTCTGCTTGGAGAAATGGAAACAAGACATACAAATGCAAAATTTCTTTATTATCTGTCTCTTCTAGTGGACTGTCATTCTGAGGACAGAGACTTGCTAATGTCCTATGTATTGTTGTGATGCCAGTGCTTAGCACAGTGCTTGCCTGCATGTAGCCGCTCCTAATAGGCATGTGTTGAACAAATGAATTAAACCAAAATGAAAGCAGTGTCTTTTTCTACTTGCCACATACATATATAGCTCTGTAACCTCTCAAATCTGTAGCTATTTACAAGCCTCTGATTTTTTTTTTTTTGCAATTTGTACCATATGCATAGAGAAATGAGGAGTAATTTCAGTTATATAAAATGCTCAGGTTACGGGACACCTGGGTGACTCAGTGGTTGAGCATCTGCCTTTGGCTCAGGTCATGATCCCAGGGTCCTGGGATCAAGTTCTGCATCGGGCTCCCCATGGGGAGTCTAATTCTCCCTCTGCCTGTGTCTCTCATGAATAAATAAAATAAAAATCTTAAAAAAAATTTGGACTAGTTAATGAAAACAAATCTATTATTCAAATGAATTGCAGAATAGTTTATTAAATGTTCTTTTTCACTCTAGAGACTACAACCAGACCTTTTAGAGAGTTCTAAAGCCACAACAAAAGATACAGTATACAAACAGGGCTTCTAAAAGTATTTGAATACTTAAAAGTTCATAAATATTTTTATTTCATTTAATCTCAAGTAATTTCCCTTATAGTATTATTTACACTGTGCATTGTACCAAATACACTATTTCTTCTGTGGCAGCATAGATAAACTTCAGTCTAGTATGTCCTTCAATTACAAGATTTAAAAATAAACCAAATCAGCATTATTAAACCCTTACTAAATGCCTGTTTAGAAATACTTACTTTTTCTTTTTTTTCTCAGAATCAGATCTAGTGTTCTCTTTTAACTTAAGTCATTTGGGTTTTTTTTTCCCAGTGATACCTTTTTTATACTCTGTACATGTCCCTTACACATTTCACTGAAAATTCTAGCTTTTTTTCTTTTAAGAATTAATTTATTTAGAGAAAGTATGGAATGGTGTGGGGTAGGGGGACACAGAGAGAGAGAGAGAGAGAGAGAGAGAGAGAATCCCAAGGGGACTCCACTCTGAGCACAGAGCCCAACACAGGCCTTGATCTCTGACCCTGAGATCATGACCTGAGCCGAAATCAAGACACTCAACTAACCAAGCCACCCAGGTGCCCCTGAAAATTCTAGCTTTTAAAACAACTTGAGAGAAGCACCTGGGTAGTTCAGTAGGTTAAGTGTCTGCCTTTGGCTCAGGTTATGATCACAAGCCCCACATTGGGCTCCAGAGAGCCTGCTTCTCCCTGTCCCTCTGCCTGCCACTTCCCCTGCTTGTGCTCTCTCGCTCTGTCAAATAAATAAAATCTCTTTAAAATTTTAAAAAAATAAAACAACTTGAGGAAAGATGAAAAAGTACTTTAAAAAAAAAAACTTTTCAAAACTCCACCATATTAACAGGGTTCAATTGACTCACTGGATCCTTTTTAAAGAGGCACAACTTTTAATGCATTATACTCAGATTTGTGATGGCTGTTTTGTACCCATTGAGGTAAAATGTAAGAATAAACTCTGAAAACTATGGTATGAGATCATAAAACCTATCTGATCGTCCTCTCTATTTCTGACATAGTTGGCAATTTACGCTTCAATTTTCCGCATGTGTAAAATAGTGATAATACCCAGTTTATAAGGTTGTAGTAAAAATTAAAGAGAATATATAGTGTCTAGCAAAACGTCTGCTGCATAGGAGACATCATTATTGTCGTATCTTACAAAGCATTTATCTGTACACAATGAATTATTTTCTTCTAGCCTTTCTCATATCTCATATTCCAAGTCCTTTGCTGCTGCTGCATAGCACAACTTTGAGATATGATCAAAGGATATATCAGTAAGTTTCTGAAATGTTCACAGGCTTAGGATAGGTTTTTAGCGAATCTAAATGAAGCCATTTTGTCTTAACTCATTCTGTACACAACTTTTCAGTTCAATTTGGATTATTTTCTTCCTTACTGATCAGTCCTTTATAAATCTACAGCTTTTGCCTATGCATAATAGTTAACAAACTTTGTTTGTTAAATGATTTTTGCTGGCAAATATAAGAGGTAGGCATTTTGCCATTCAGCATAGCCATATAGCTCTTCAATACAAACCATAGAGGCTGGGGACGCCTGGGTGGCTCTGTGGTTAAGTGTCTGCCTTTGACTCAGGGAGTGATCCTGGAGTCCCAGGATCAAGTCCCACATCGGGCTTCCTGTGGGGACCTGTTTCTCCCTCTGTCTGTGTCTCTACCTCTCTCTCTGTGTCTTTCATGGATAAATAACTCTTTAAAAAAAACATAGAGGCAAAAAAGTTGCTGTCAGTATTTACACAGTGATCATGTATACTTCATTTCATGGCAATTGCAGTATGTCTGCTGTACAATGAACCTTACTGTCAACCTTATTAGAGACCCCCCTGATAGCAACACACTTGGCCCAGCTGATCCTGTTTTGTCAGCCTTCTAGTCCTGGGGCTGAATAATATGCTAGTCTCCTGCCATGAAGTGAAGCATTGGACAATTTAGAGGCCTGGGCTCCCTGGGAGTAAATCCAGGCATCCAGGCCCCAAAGGTCTGTAATCTCTCCAAGCCAGGGAAAGACCAGGTAACACACAGTAAGTGGAAGTGAGCCTCAGAAAGAGGAGAGTACAAGAGAATGAAAAGATTACAAGAGCGAGCTGGAAAGAAGAGACTGAGGGGTGCCTGGCTGGCTTGGTCCGTGGAGCACGTGACTTGATCTCAGGGTTGTGAGTTCTAGCCCCACAATGGATATAGAGATTACTTAAAAAAAAAATCTTGGAGGTGGGAGAAGACTATAAACATGGGGGAAAGGTGTGGAGTCATGGACATGTGGCACTTATAACCTCAGGTTTTGTATTCTTTTAAAATCAACTAAAACCTTTTTTTTATGCTTTTAAGGTATTATGAAGACAGATAATACAGAAGTTCTTCTTTCGGCTGACTTCACTGGAGCAATCAAAGTGTTTATTAACAAAAGGAAAAATGTATCTTAATTTGAAATGACATTTAAAATAAACATATCAGTAAGTTTCTATATGTATCAGAACTGAAAAAAGTATATTATAGTGTTTCAGGCTAACATCTTTTTGTTTTAATTTTTATTGGAAGTTCAAATATAATATATTTTTTGAGAGGCAGTGTTAATGATCTATAAACCCTGGACTGATAGACTAGAAAGAAATGTGGCTAGAATAACATTGCCAGACATTAGGCTTTATGTTTTGTTATATTTGTGTTTTTGTTACATAATTGTGAACATGCACAGGTTTCTGCATGAAAATATATTAATATATTAATCACATGTGTGTGCCTTTTGGTTACATGCACTAAATCTAACAGTTAAATTATTTCAGTGGCCCTTTTGGCCTCTTACAGGGAGTGGTGGGGGAGTCTTGTTTCTAGCTTAAACCATTTCTTTTGCACAAAACTTCATTTTTCAGGAAAGTGGTATTGACTGAGTTACTGTTTTGAAAATGTTATACAGGTTTTCAATAGGTCAACAACCATGTATAAATGGTTTTTATAAATTTCTCAATTTGGGGATAAGATTTTTTTTGTGGTCTAAATTGTGGACTTAAGACTCTTTTCTTTGTATGTATATATATCATTTTTCTTTTTTCTTTTCTCTTTTTTTTCTTTTCTTTTTCTTTTTCCTCTTTTTCTTTTTTTTTTCTTGCCACACTGGAGCACAATGTTTCTATGTAAAGAATTCTTTTCATTCTTTATCCATGAGCACCAGGCTTTGCTCACGTAAAAAAATTAAGCCGCATTAAGGAGTGAGTCTTCTTTTTTACAATAATGTAAAAATGAACTGTTTACATTTTTTTAAAGCATTGTAGTTTTAAAAATTAAGCTGTTTTGTTTTGTGTTGTTGAATTTGAAAGCCTTTGTAAATATTGATATAATGTACCAATGAAATAACATCTGGGGCAATGGAACCCTGATCATGTTGTTGATGGTTAGCATATGTTTCTGAAAATTAAATATGTATTATTAAAAGTTGGTCGCCAAACACTTGTTAAATATGTGACTTTATTTTCAAATGACTTTGGTAAACTGAGGAATGGAAGAAAAATAAAGTCTTGTTTTATACTTTGATTTTTAGCAAGCAGAACACTGGATTTTGGACCCTTAAGTTATAATGCATTAGCTACATACCTTTAAGAAAAAAAATTTTTCTAATTCTAAAAAGAACACTGCTAAGATTTCATCTGTATGTTTATGTGTTTTTTACTCTACTTGTTTTCCATATCTGAGTGAGAAGCTGGAGAGCCATGATCATATCCTTATTAATCAGCATGGTCTTGGAGTGTTCTGGATATTCTGGTTCATTACATATTGTTTGCCTTGCTTTCTCCCCTTGCTTTTTACATATTACAAACAATTACATATTGTTTGCCTTGCTTTCTCTTTCCAGTGCTGTACTCTCCCCACCGCCCCCCTGCTCGCTCTTCTGTACTCTACCTGACACATGGAATTGTTATGCCATTGGCTTTGTAACCAGTTTCTTTAATCTCAAAATCTGGGTGGCAGTGAGTTTGGTTTAGTGTTACAGAGAATTTGATGTCTTCAACTTCTTTGAGGCAGCTTGGCTTTCACTGACTTCTGTCCAAAGACTTGTAGTCTACTGTGGTGCTAATCATTTCAACTGCAGATATTTGGAGCATTGCCATAGGACTATTTCCTGACAGGTTTTATGCAGTTTCTGGAACAAAAAGGCAAAAAAAATAGTTGGGATGCTATTTTGAGAGAATAATACAAATGTCTCTAAATTTAGTTTTTTAAATGTTTGCTATCACTATGTAAATACACTGCAGATTTCTAAGTCAGAAGGGGAATTTGGGAACACAGAATCAAGATATATACAAAGAAAAACTGATTAATATTTCTCCCTAAAATGAGTATTAGAAACTCAATTTAATAAGTGGTGTGGAGGAAAGAGCACAGATTATAGAATCAGAGAAACTTAGATTTGGTTCCCTCTATTAGTACATTCCATGGGTAAGTTATATATCTTATATTTACATTTCCTTATCTATAATATGAGAACACCTAACTGAAATTGTAAAGATTTACTGAGAAATCATGTATGTATAAAGCTTTTTGCCTCACAAGTAGGTGTATTCAACAAATGTACATTTCTCACAGCCTTTCCCAAATCCCTGAGTGCCCTCTAGACTTCTCCCCCCACAAAAAAGTATATAGAAGTGCTTTCTAGACATTTGAGATTTCATAGATGAATATCATTTTAGGTATTGACATAAAGCACCAACATTTTTTTTTGCCAACTTGACACTTTTTAAGCCATCTATGATCACCTCTTCAGAAAAGTGAACATTTGATAGTTTAAAAAGTTAAGTACAATCTTATCATCTTAGAGCAGTGAACAATCTATTAAAGTGAATAAACCTAGCTTTTGGGCAAAAAAGTAACCATATTCCCTTATTTTCCAATTTTTCCTTCCTTGAAAATTTCATCATGGACCTAATGTGGCAAGATGAAAACCACTGTGCTAGATGAACAAAACAAGTTTAAAAGATTTTTATTAAAAGCTCTTTGAAAAGTCATTTTGAGTTTTTCTCTCTCTTGCTTACCTTAATTGGAATTGTTAACGACTCAACATAATTTAGCATGCCACCTTCTCTGATCTTCAAATGATACAATGACTAGGCAATGACTAGGCAATGACTTTTTATTCTTTGAAATATATATTTAACAATTTATTATCTCTCAAGTCCTGATTTCAATTGTGTAATTTTGAAAATCAGAGGTCAGATAGCCTCACTCATAAAAAAAAATCATCAAAATATTCTTTAAGCATTTCAGTTATTTTTAAAGAAAAACAGCTTATTCCAAGGGTAGAATATTTTTAAATAACCTCAATTACTATGGGGATTCAAGGTAGAGACATGTTTGAAATTTAATGTTTCCCCATAACTTTTCAAAAGAGAAACATTCCCTCCCAGTTTCACTGTTTCTAGTTTTCTGACTGATTCATTAAGCAAATGTTTATTGAACACCTACTATATACAGAGCGCTGCTGGGACTAGAGAAGAGTAAGGCAACATTCCTGTGCCAGAAGAGCTTACAGTCTGGCGGAGAAGATTCCCACAGAAACAAGTAAGAGGCTTGGAACTGTCTTGTGGCTGTGGACCTAGAAATGCCCCTTCTCACCCTAACCCCTGTCTGTTCTGCCCTTCCTGGTAACTCATCGCAGCCACTTGATCTCAGGCCAATCTTTGTTCATCTAATATTACAAGCAGCAAGGATAATATGGGTAACAGAGTTTATAAGTAAGCCAGAGTAAGGCAGAGAAAATGGAGTACTCTCCATGGTGACATTTTCCCTGGTCTCTGGTCCTTTCCTCCCAGCCTGAAATCTTTGTCTTATTCCCCAAAAAATCTTAACTGTCTTCTTTGGGTTAACTCCAGCTTAATAGACACCCCCCCCCTCAACTGCTGTCCTGTTGCCTTCAGTTCTGAAGCTTTGCCTGTTTTGTTCTCTAGATTTGAGTCCGCCATGCTACTGGGGAACTCAGGCTCCCCTTATTAACCACAGCCACTTTTCTGGTATAGATTTATGCACATGAAATACATTCAGGTTGGTGGAGCAGGGCCGATGTGAGGGGATTAAGGGAGATGGGATATAGACTTGAAGGGAAAAAGATCTATCACAGAGTCCCAAACAAATCAAATGCCATCGTGTAAGTTAGCTAGGGTGTTCCAAGCAGATAGTTTGCTCCTATATCCAGCTACCCTGCATTACATTTTTTAAATAAAATTTTCATTTTAAAGTAACTAGATGAACAGAAAGTTGCAAAGAATATATGGGGATCCTATATAGGATTCCCTCAGTTTCTCCTAATGTTAACATCTTATATTACCATGGTGCATTAGTCAAAACTAAGAAACCAACTCTGGTACATTATTATTAAGTAAATTCCAGACTATTCAAATTGTACCAGTTTTTCCACTTAGTGTCTTTTTCAGTTCTAAGATCCAACCCAGAATACCATATTGCATTTAGGCCTATTATGCTTTCTTAATTTAAATACACATTTTATATTAGAATATTAAGGGGCAACTGAGTGACTCAGTAGGTTAAGCATCTGACTGGATTTTTGCCTCAGGTCATGATCCTCAGGCTCGTGGGATTGAGCCTGACATTGGGCTCTGCTGTCCTCAGCGTGGAGTCTGCTGTAGATTCTCTCTCTGACCCTTCCCTCCTCCCAAATATATACATCTTTTTCTTTAAAAAATAGTTTTAGGGGATCCCTGGGTGGCTCAGCGGTTTAGCGCCTGTCTTTGGCCCAGGGCGTGATCCTGGAGACCCGGGATCGAGTTCCGTGTCGGGTTCCCGGCATGGAGCCTGCTTCTCCCTCCTGTGTCTCTGCCTCTCTCTATATATATATGTCTCTCATAAATAAGTTTAAAAAAATAGTTTTAAGTTTTCAGAAAAGTTGGCAAAGAGTTCGTGTAACTCCTGTACCACTTTCTCTGTTAACATCTTACGTTACTGTGGTACATTTTTCACATTAAAAAACCAACATTTGGTACATTATTACTAACTAAACTATATGCTTTCTTCAGATTTCACTGGTTTTTAACCTAATGTCTTTGTTCTGGGATCTAATCCAGGATATGATATTACATGTGGTTGTCAGGTCTCTTTAGGTTCCTCTTAGCCATTATGGTTTTTCAGATTTTTCATGCTTTTGATAACCTCAACAGTTTTGAGAAGTATTGGTCAAGTATTTTGTTGAATGTCCCTGGGTTTGGGTTTGTCTGGTGTTTTCTCATGATTTGACTGGGTTTATGGACTTTTGGAAGGAAGACCACAGAGGTAAATTGCTCTTTTCATTTCATCCTACTAAGGATACATACTATCAACATGACTTAAAACCTGGCTGAGGTAGTAGTGTTTTTCAGGTTTCTCTACTATAGAGTTAATTTTTTCTTTTTTTCTATAAATCTACCCTTTGGAAATGAATCACTAAGCACAGCCCAAACCTCCTTTGGGGCAAGTAACTATACAACTTATTTGGTATTGTTAAGTGTGGGTGATAGGTCTCTTCTCATTCATTCATTCATTCATTTATTTATTTATTTATTTATTTATTTATTTAACTCAACCCTTTATTTACGTTAGCATGGGTTTGTGGGTATTTATTTTATGCTTTGACTTGTAAACCAATACTGTATTATTTTGTTGTTCAGCTTGTTCCAGCCTTGTATTTAGGAATTCTTTCAAGCTGGCTTCTGTGTCCAGTTGGCATCCCCATTTTTTTTTTTTTTTAGCATTTCCTTACTTTCTGTCACTCCAAGATGCTCTAGGATCATCTTGTATCTTTCCTGCCCCAGCCATTTAATCGAGGAGCCCTGGTTCCCTTTATTGGAGAAGGATATTAGAAACCAAGATCTGGGTGTTAGATGTGCTCGTTTCTCCCAGGTGTCATTTCTCTTAGACTTTCTCATCTGGCAGAGCAAAGAAATAAATGTGTGTATGCTAATATATATATATATATATATATATATATATATATAAATATCTAGAAACATTTCTATGTAACCATCAATATTATAAGTTCTTATTGACGTCTCTAATCCATTAATACGTGGATCATTCTAGTTTCCTCTTGCTTATTAATAACCTCCTTCTCCAACAGAGAAACCTGGCTCCCACCATTTACTATCCATTTACTTATTTATTCAATCCCAGCACAACACATTCAATGGTTTTAGAATTGGTAACCTATATCCCCATGAGAAACAACTTTACCAACAGGAGTCCAGTTTTTCTGTATAGTCTTTATCTTTGGTGTCATAGTTCTGGTCACAGAACTGTTTTCCAAAGTTACTTAGGTGAGCACCTTTTCCCCCACCCATATTATCTTTTTAATAATTAGATTATATTATTCTGTCCCTCTAATTAAAATAATTTGGGATTTGATTATGTACATAGCCATCCTTATTTAATAAGCAAGCTGTGGCAGTTTTCTGTAGACCACTTCCTGCGTTGCTTTCAGATGCTAAGCATTTTCTTAAAGCAGTTTTACAGTTCTGTCCTGGTATTGCATGGAGGTTTCACTCATTCAGCAAACATCAAGTGCTTAATCTGTGTCAAGGTCTTGCCAGGAGTCTTAATAGAAACAGGAAAGTGATAATTTTGTTAAGACTATGTTTATATGATTAAAGGGGTCATCTTCTCTTACCTCAGTGCCGAACCATTTATGGGAAGAGAGGGGGGATATATTTATATTCACATATAAATAAGGTAAAAAAAAGAATTTATATATATAAAGTATATAAATCCATATTTATGTATAAAGAATGGTTAGTAAAAAACCCACTTATCTAATTCAACATGCAAACAGGTATTGATTACACTCTGCTTATATATAAGCAGTATTCTGAATTGTCAAAAAACAAATATTTGAGAATACACAGTTTAGTGACATAAAGAATTAGTAATTCATTAGAAGATAGGAAAGCCATTCTTTCAAAGATAGTCATTTCTTAGTTATGAATAATTTAATCATAAATAATTTAATCCTCTCTTAATGAGAGAGGATGCTTTTTTAAAAGTTGAGTATATTGGTGGTTGGGATTCATGCTGTGGATCTTCATAGAGGCTAACCCGACAGCCCATAACTGAGTTGCAAATGAGTCTGCCTGCATTCATTTGCTAGTTCTGTCATAACAAAATACCGCACCCTGAGTGACTTAACACAAATTTGTTTTCTTACAGTTCTGGAAGTTAAAAGTCTAAGATCAAGATGCTGGCAACTTTTGTTTTTTCTGAGGCCTCTCTCCTTGGCTTGCAGATGGCTGCCCTCATGCTGCCTCTTCACATGGGCATCCCTGTGTGCACATGTGCCCCTGATGCCTTTCTTTATGTCCTTATCTCCACTTCTTAAAAGGACACCAATAAAATTGCATTAATCTCACCTTAAGACCTCACTTTAACTTAATCACCTCTTTAAAGGCCCTATCTCCAAATATAGTCATATTCCGTGGTATTAGGGATTAGGGTTTCAACCTATAAATTTGGGAGCAATATAAATCAGTCCATAACATGGTCTCAACAGTCATTTTATTTAAAATCTTAAAAATGATAAAACTATACTAAAAAGAGGAAAAGGGAAATTAGAAATATTAATCAGACTCTGGCTATGTTTTTTTCAGGCCATGCACATAAAGTTATACCTGAAAATCATCTAAAACAAAATCAGGGGCCACCTGGGGTGGCTCAGTGGTTGAGTGTCTGCCTTTGGCTCGGGTCATGGTCCCGGAGTCCTGGGATTGAGTCCTGCATCAGGCTCCCCACAGGGAACCTGCCTCTCCCTCTGCCTATGTTTCTGCCTCTCTCTGTGTGTCTCTCATGAATGGATAAATAAAATCTTTAAAAAATAATAAAACAATCACAAACATGAAACAAACTGATGGTGTAGAATAGAATGTCAAGGCTTATAAGTTTATTTTTTTTTAATTTATTTATTTATGATAGTCACAGAGAGAGGGAGAGAGAGAGAGAGACAGGCAGAGGGAGAAGCAGGCTCCATGCACCGGGAGCCCGATGTGGGATTCGATCCCGGGTCTCCAGGATCGCGCCCTGGGCCAAAGGCAGGCGCCAAACCGCTGCGCCACCCAGGGATCCCGGCTTATAAGTTTATATATATGTGTGTGTATACATTATATATACATGTACATTAATGTACATGTACATTATTATATATACATACACATACATATAATTGGCTCTTAACATGGGAACACAAGTTTGAACTGTGCAGGTCCACATACAAGATTTTCTTTTTTTAAGATTTTATTTATTAATTCATAAGAGACAGAGAGAGAGGCAGGCTCCCTGCAAGGGGCCTGATGTGGGACTCTATCCCAGGACCCTGGGATCAGAACCTGAGCCAAAGGTAGACGTTCAACCACTGAGCTACTCAGGTGCCCCTAGATTTTTTTTTCTTTAAAAACTTTGTTTTTATGTAATCTCTACACCCAGTGTGGGGCTTGAACTCACAACCCTGAAATCAAGAGTCACATGCTCTACCGACCAAGCCAGCCAGGTGCCCCTGTAAGCACAGTAAATACAGTACTATAAATGTATTTTCCTTATGATTTTTATTTTGTTTTTTTCTTCCTGTTTCCATCCTATTTTATAAAAATATATATGTTTATATATTTATTTATTGGTGTTCGATTTGCCAACTTAATAGCACCCAGTGCTCATCCTGTCAAGTGCCTGCCTCAGTGCCCATCACCCAGTCACCCCTTCCCCCCGCCTGCCTCCCCTTCCACTGCCCCTTGTTTGTTTCCCAGAGTTTACCCCAAAGACTGTAATAAGAGATGAAGAGGGACACTATATCATACTTAAAGGGTCTATCCAACAAGAAGACCTAACAACCATGGATATTTATGCCCCTAATGTGAGAGCTGCCAAGTATATCAATTAATAACCAAAGTAAAGAGATACTCAGATAATAATCCTTATGATTTTCTTAACATTTTCTTTTTCCTTTATTGTAAGAAAGTGTAATATATGCAACATAGAAATTGTGTTAATCAACTATTTATTTGATTAACAACTGTATTTATCTTATTAGTAAGGCTTCCAGCCAACAGTGGGCTATTAGTAGTTAAATTTTTAGGGAGTCAAAAATTATAAGTGGATTTTTGACTGCATGGGGGTTCAGCACCCCTAAGCCCTGCATTGTTCAAGGGTCAGGTGTGTGTGTGTATATGTGTGTGGTGTTTAGTCATGTCTAAAATCAAAAGTCATTCTTTCTCATGAACTTTTATTTTTTAAGATTTTATTTATTTACTTGAGAGAAAGAGAGCGAGCACAAGCAGGAGGAGGCAAAGGGAGCTAAGCAGGGAGCCTGATGCAGGGCTCGATCTCAGGATCCTGGGATCATGACCTGAGCTGAAGGCAGTCACTTAATCAACTGAGCCACCCAGGTTCCCCTCGTCTCATGCACTTTTAAACATCTTTATTGATATATAATTCACATACCATAAAATACACCCATTTAGTGTATAACTCAATAGTCTTGGTGGTGGAACCATCACCACCAAGTCTAGAGTATTGTCATCACCCCAATAAAAAATCCTGTACCCATAGCAATCACTTGCCAGTTCCATTCACCAGCTCCAGCTCCACTAATCTACTTCTATTTCTGTGATTTGCTTATTCTAGACATTTTACATAAATGATTAAATATGTGTTCTTTTGTCTCTGGCTTTTTTTAGTTAATATCTTCATCCATGCTGTATCATATATCAGGACTTTATTCCATTTCATTTCTACAACTCCATTGTGCATTTATCTGGATATTTGTTTTCAATTCTCTTGGGTATAAAGCTAGGAATAAAATTGCTGGTCATATGGTAACTTTTTAATTTTTGAGGAACTGCCAAGCTGTTTTCTTCAATGGCTGCACCATTTTGCATTTCCATTAGCAGCGTGTGAGAGTTCCAGTTTCTCCACAACCTTATGAACACTGGTTATTGTCAATTTTTTTATTATAGCTATACTAGTGGGTGTGAAGTCCATTTTCATTATGGTTTTGATCTGCCTTTCTCTAATGACTAATAATGATGAGCATCTTTTCATGTGCCTGCTCAGCATTTGTACATCTTTGGGAAAATTTCTATTCAAATGTTCTGCCCATTTTTAAATTGAGTTATTTTTCTTTTTGTTATTGACTTGTTAGAGGACTTTATTTTTTTTCTTTTTTTTATTGGAGTTCAATTTGCCAACATATAGCATAACACCCAGTGCTCATCCCATCAAGTGCCCCCCTCAGTGCCCGTCACCCAGTCACCCCCACCCCCCACCCACCTCCCTTTCCACCACCCCTTGTTTGTTTCCCAGAGTTAGGAGTCTCTCATGTTCTGTCTCCCTTTCTGATATTTCCTACTCATTTTTTGTTAGAGGACTTTAAAATATTCTGGATACATCGGGATCCCTAGGTGGCTCAGCGGTTTAGCGCCTGCCTTCGGCCCAGGGTGTGATCCTGGAGTCCTGGGATTGAGTCCCACATCGGGCTCCTTGCATGGAGCCTGCTTCTCCCTCTGCCTGTGTCTGTCTGTGTGTCTGTCTGTCTCTCCCTCATGAACAAATAAATAAAATCTTAAAAAATATAAAAATATAAGGTATTCTGGATACAAATCCCTTATCAGATATATGATTTGAAAATATTTTTACCGGGATCCCTGGGTGGTGCAGCGGTTTAGCGCCTGCCTTTGGCCCAGGGCGCGATCCTGGAGACCCAGAATCGAATCCCACATCGGGCTCCCGGTGCATGGAGCCTGCTTCTCCCTCTGCCTATGCCTCTGCCTCTGTGTGTGTGTGTGTGTGTGTGTGTGTGTGTGTGTGTGTGTGACTATATAAATAAATAAATATTTTTAAAAAAAGAAAATATTTTTACCTTGATGTGTCCTTTGAAGCAAAAGTCTTTTTAATTTTGATATTTCAAGGGACGCCTGGGTGGCTCAGTGGTTGAGCGTCTGCTTCGGCTCAGGGCGTGATCCCAGGGTCCGGGGATCAATTCCACATCAAGCTCCATGCGAGGATCCTGCTTCTCCCTCTGCCTGTGTCTCTGCCATTCTCTCTCTCTCTCTCTCTCTCTCTGATGAATAAATAAATAATCTTTAAAAAATTTTTTGATATATCGATTTTTTCTTTTGTCGTTGTTTTTGATGTCATATCTAGCAAACCACTGCTGAATTCGAGATTTATTCCTAAGATTTCTCATTAAAGTCTTATGGTTTTACCTCTTACACTTAGGTCCATGATCTGTTTTGAGTTAATTTTTATGTATGTTGTACATATATTCTCTTGCATATGGATATTCAGTTTTCCCGGCATCATTTCTTGAAAAGATTCTTTCCCCATTGAATTGTTTTGGCATCCTTGTCGAAAGTTACTTGACCATAATGTAAAGGTTAATTCTATTCCATTGATCTATATGCCTATCCATATTTCAGTGCCAAACTGCCTTGATTACTCTACCTTTGTACTAACTTTTGAAACTGGGAACTATAAGTCTTCTATCTTTGTTTCTCCTTTTCAAAATTGTTTTAGCTGTTCTGGGCCAGTTGCATTTCCATGGGAATTTGAAGATCAGCTTGCTGATTTCTGTAAAAACTTTTGGTATTTAATGGCAAACGTAACCCTAATTTCTCTGACAAAATATATTTTTGATGTACTTTTGAAGAGCTCACCAGAATTTCAAAACTGCGTGAACCAAGTTTGAAGCAGCTGGTTGAGGCTAAAACAACACGGGAAAATTTCAAAGCAAATAATTTTCAGATAATCACCTAGGTTGCCTTGAACCATCTATAATATGTATGCTTTGGATCTCAGATACTCATGAAAGAGTTACAATTACAATTTCAGTCATTTTATTGCTTATTTTCTGGGTTCCTACTATACCAGGTACTGGAAAGGATAGAAAGATAATAAGCCACAGCCCTTTCCTTCAAAAGTCACAGTCAGAACACCCTTAATAGAAAGCTTTCCCACTATTAGAATTGATAGTAAAGCCTCTTCAGGTCAATGCAACGACATAAACGACATGAAGATCTGTGACACGTATACTCAACTTTCAGTTTTGTGAGAAACCTAAATCTTAAGAGGATTTGGTAAAAATCTATAAAGAAGCCATGATTTAAGGGCTATTTACATGCAAAATATTACCCTTGGGGCAGCATTTGTGGGAGCAGAGTTGGGTTATATATGCTGATATGCTGGGACTAGTAGCAAGGCTTAGACATTAGAGAGGATTCAGTTGCTGGTGTACCAGATGTATAGGCTGACACAAATTCATAAGAAATCCCTTTTAACTTAAAATTATATTTATTTTACTTTAATACTTTCTCATCATAGAAAACTTGACATATACCAAACAGTATAAATAATCCCCGATAATACTGTAATTCAGAGATAACCAATACTAATATTTTAGTATATTTACTTTATGCATATATATTCTTAAGAGCTAATACAATTATACAAGGTAATTTGAATGATATGCTACATATGTGCAGTTTCCATTTTCTAATGGTATATAAATGTTCCATCATATGGACACAGTTTAAGCAATCTATGGAACATTCAAGATGTACCTGTATTTTATTACTGTAAGTAACAATGGTAGATATAGACATAAATATCTTTGTCAGAATTTCTAATTAGAAAAATGGGGCACTGGAAAATGTTGGAAGAAAGGGAAGCAGATATGGGAGATAGAAATTGCTTCTGGAGGGGTGCCTGGGTGGTTCAGTCAGTTAAGTGTCTGCCTTCAGCTCACGTCATGATCCCAGGGTCGTGGGATCCAGCTCCACTTCGGGCTCCTTGCTCAGTGGGGAGCATGCTTCTCTTCTCCCTCTGCCTGCTGCTCCCCCTGCTTGTGCTCTCTCTCTCTGTCAAATAAATAACTAAAACCCTTAAAAAAAAAAAGGAAAGAAATTGCTTCTGGGGCTGGCTATGCTGGGTCCATAGCAACTAGGAACCCCAATTGAGCCAACCAAACCTGTCACCTACCTGACCCAGCTGCCAGGACAGGTCAGGCTTTGTGCTATTAATGGCTTCTTTGTGTGTGTGGGGGGTATAGCTGACACAGTGTTACATTAGATTTAAGTATACAAGTTAGTGATTTGACAAGTTAATATATTATGCTCTGCTCACAAGTGTAGCTCCCTTCTGTCACCATACAATGCTATTACAATATCATTGACTATATCCCTGTGCTGTGCCTTTTATTCCCATGACTTGTTCATTCCATAAGTGGAAGCTTGTATCTCCTGCTCCCCTTCAACCATTTTATCCATCCGTCTCCCCTCTGGCAACCATCACTTTGTATTTTATAGGTCTGGTCTGCTTTTGTTGGTTTATTCATTTGTTTTTGTTCTTAATGTCTTTATGTTCCTGCTGACATTATAACTTCTTTTTTTTAAGATTTATTTATTTATTCATTCAGAGAGACAGAGAGAGAGAGGCAGAGACACAGGCAGAGGGAGAAGCAGGCTCCATGCAGGGAGCCCAATGTGGGACTTGATCCCAGGTCTCCAGGATCACACCCTAGGCTGAAGGCGGCACTAAACCGCTGCACCACCGGGGCTGCCCGACATTATAACTTCTGACCTGTGGCACCAGAATGGCACAATCAGTGACTGAGTTCTACCCCTAGAATTTCTAATTCAACTGATCATGATCCAAATCAGTATATCGAAAAGCATTTTCTCTAATTTTTTTCCCCAAACATGCATCAGCAGAATCAATAAATAGTCTCCCTAGGTGGTACTCACCATTGCAGTGTATATTATTCATTATCTGGATAAGAAGACCAAAAGCATGACTTAAAATTCCTAGAAGAAAAAAAAAAAATTCCTAGAAGAACAAAGGCTTAGATTTTCACCATCCCTAGTTGAGGGGAATGGGGAGGAATATTGCAGCAGATGGCAGATAGCAATACTGTGCTTCTCCTGGGACCAGACCAAACAGAGGGAGCCAAAATACAGGAATGAACTGTATTAATCTGCTGAACCCCAAAACAAATTTTACATATATTTTAGTGGACCATGAAACTAATCTAAGTTACTTACAAAACGAAGTGTTTAGTAAAGCAGTGCTTTGTAAAAAGAATAAGAACTAAACCTATTTTCTTAAACTGTTGAATATAAGTAAAATTTATTAAAATAATGGCCAAAGACAGCTTAAATTGAATCTCACTTAGGTAAGTCAGAGTCCATACTTAGGAGACTCTTCTAAAGGGTAAGTTTTGGATGAGGCTAAAAATAAAAGTATAGTTGGTCTTAATGAAGCTCTGTGTGTAATAAGAGTGAACCTCCAATAATGAGGCCAGTGGGATGCAGACTGCACAGGCTGCAACACCTGGGACAGACACAGGTGGCAATGGGACTGGAAGGTGGTGAAAAGCCTTAAAACCTGGGAGAAAAAAATAACCCTGGGAGTTGAGGTGAAATAAATACAGAAGACAATGGGGATCCCTGGATGGCTCAGTGGTTTAGTATCTGCCTTTGGCCCACGGCCTGATCCTGGAGTCCTGGTATCGAGTCCCACATTGGGCTCCTGCATGGAGCCTGCTTCTCTGTCTGCCTGTGTCTCTGCCTCCCTCTCTCTGTGTCTCTCATGAATAAATAAATAAAATGTTTTTTAAAAATACAGAAGACAAGAGATCATTCCTCTTCCTTGTTGATTATTATGGATTGACCCCTAGAATGTGTATGAAAATTGATCACAGGGCCTTATAAGTATGAGGTGCTCAACAAATATTCCATCTGATTTTATCTGCTGCATTGCGCAGTACAATGTGGAAAAGGTTGGAATAATAGAAGAGAGATGGGAAATTATGTGTGACTATATTGGTTTGATTTTTGCCTTGACATGAGCATTCACTAAATGAAAGGAATAAACCATTAGAGGCAGGGTTCAGTCAGCCAGGCTCTCATGCATCTCCATTAGGGAAAGGGTTTATTTTAAGCTTATAAACAATTACATGAAAGCATTTTGCTCTCATGCAATCATGTCAAGAACAGGACATTTTGTTTCTCCTTTTTCCTGTTCCTCTTCCTCCAGTCTGATGGGGCAGCGCTTCTCAAATTATGGTCTGTCTGCTTAGTCCATCTTCCTCTGAAGCACCCAGGAGCTTGTTAAATACGCAGACTCCTGGGTCACACTGAAACAGAAATGGGGGCAGGGGTGGATCAGGAATCTATTTTGAAAAACTTTCTACAAGATTGTTTGGACCTTCAAGTTTAAAAATCCCTGAGCTAGGAATGAAAGTTCGACCAGCTAACTCATTTGGGCAAAGGCTAAGAGGCAGACAAGTAAGGCCGTGGATTTTCCCAAGTCCAACAACCAGAGGTGAGTGGCCAGATAAGTGCTTTAACAGAGAGCTCTCTAAAAGAAAGCCAGATTTGTAGCATTTGCCATTTTTGTTGTGCAAATAATGTTCACCATGGCCACTTTCAAGCTATCAGCGTGACTTAACATTAATGGGGACCTGAGGCACAGAGCAGTGCACTTTTCTATGGTATTTCCACCATACAGAGGTAAGAGATATAAATGATCACAAGATCATGACTGACAGTAAAAGGTAAGAAAATAATTAGTGATATGTTTTGAGTATTTTTACCTTTGCTTTTATTATATTTTTATTTGTTGCCGTTTAAATTTTATTTGTTATTTTTGTTCTTTGCAATTTAAATTAGAATTCTTTAACAAATAGCTTGTAAATTTAAGGATGGGCTCTCATAGGTATTATAGGCTGACACCAGCATAACATGGTCCACAGCCATTCCTGAAAGACACACAACCTGACGTTAGCCTGCGGACCCATCATAGCACACTGAGTAATCTCAGAGAAGCTACCATCTGCCCAGTGAGGAAGGAGCAAAGTGTGGGGAGGGTAGAGGATGGGCTATTTAGGGATAGATATTGCCAGTAGCCAACATCCATGAATTGCTATTGGCTTGTCCACTCTCCTGGGGCTTATGTGGCCACACAGAACCCACTAGGTGGCTATTTTAGCCTCATTCAGTGGCCTGCCCTAGACCCTGAGCTGAGAAAAAGAGGCCACAGGTGGTTGGGTATGTGTATATGCCTGCAGCCAAAAGGCAAACTGTCCCTCTGCATCTTATACTATACTCTAGCCCAGGATATCCTGAGTGTCAAGCACAGACAACCTGCACCATTTGGGAAGGAGGAAACGGAGTGTGCTTAGAATGCAGAGTCCTGGGCCCTACCCCAAACCTCCTGAATCAGCATCACAAGCAACTCGCCCCAGAATTTGCTTATTTGCAAACTCGCCAAACAATTCCAATAAGCTAAAATGTGAGAACTCCTGGGTTGCACCTGCTGTAAAGATAAGTACACCTACGTCTGAGGGTACATGAAGATTCTCCAAGGCATGTATAGGCACAGAGTGTTAAAGGAATCAATTTCCATTTTCTCTATTTCCATATGTTCTCACATTTCCTAAAATCCATCTGACTGAGGAAGAGGCAACATGCAGAATCTCCTTTTCTGCCTCCCCTTTCATGAGCGCCTGTATCTCCCCTTGACAGACAAAAGAAAATCCTATTTTTCATCCATCCCAAAATTTACTACAAGGACTAGCCCGAGGATATAAAAAACTCCCTAGAGACAAAGAGAGGGACAATTCAGAATACTAGTGCTGGGGCCACTCGAGTGGTTTCTAATGCTTTGCTCAACGCAAAATTGAAGGAGTACCTCCTCTGGGGCTCCTGGCTGGCTCAGTCAGTAGGGCATGCAACTCTTGATCCCAGGGTTGTGAGTTCGACCCCATGCTGGGTGTGGAGCTTACTTAAAAAAAATAACGATAATAGATCACTGCATTCTTTATATATACTTGGAAAAGGTTCAAAGAATTGAGTGGCATTGCTCTAGCAAAATTGTCACCTACTTAAAATTGTGAATAAGGTTCCTCAGTGCTTATATCTATAAAAGGAAAGAAAAATAAGAATAAAATTGAGGCTTACCCCTGTCTCCTTTTAGCAGTAAGAAATAGTCATACACAGGGGCATCGGGGTGGCTCAGTCAGTTGAGCATCTGCTTTTGGCTCAGGTCATGATCCCAGGATCCTGGGATGGAGCCCCTTTCAGGCCCCCTGCTAAGCAGGGAGTCTGCTTCTCCCTCTGCCGCGCCCCCACAGGCCCAGCAGCTCTCTCTCCCTCTCAAGTAAATAGATAAAATCTTTTAAAAAAATTTTTAAAAGAAATAGTCATCCACAGAAATATGAGCTAATTTAAATATGGTCCCATACACCTTATTTAGAGCTGTATTTCCAATAAAAATTTTCTTTTCATGTTTATTAATTTTTTATTAAAATTGTTACATTTATGTTGATCAAGTGTGCAGCAACATAACTGTATGGCTAACTTATTCAGAAGAGAAGTGTTAAACATTTAGAGCATTAAGGTCACAGAAAATAAAAAATACAAGTTTAATGTGTGTATCTATATGTGCTGCAAGGAGGTATGACAGGATGATCAACATAAACACTTTCAAGAATAAAAATATATTGCATTAGGAGAAAAATCTGAGATAAGAGGAATGGAAGTACAGTTAGTCCCTCCTTAGCCAAGGGGAATATATCCCAAGACCCCCCAGTGGATGCCTGAAAATGCAGTTACTGAACCCTATATATACACTATATTTTCCTATACACACATACCTATGATAAGGTATAATTTATGAATTGGGATCAGTAAGAGATTAAAAACAATAACGAATAAACTAGAATAATTGGTAACAACATACTATAATAAAAGTTATATGAATGTATTCTCTCTCAAATTATCTTACTCTGCTGTACTCGCCCTTCTTGTGATGATATGAGATGATCAAATGCCTACGTGATGAGACGAAGTGAGGAGAATGATGTAGGTGTGGTGACAGCGTTAGGCTACTATTGACCTTCTGATGACCTATCAGGAGGATCATCTGCTTCTGGACTATGTTGACTGCAGGTAACCGAAACCACAGATAAGGGGGGAACTGCTGTATATATTCAAGGAGAAAAGAAAACTAATAATTTTCAACTGGTTTTTAAAAAAGATTTTATTTATTCATGAGAGACACAAACACAGGCAGAGGGGGAAGCAGGCTCCTAACAGGGAGCCCGATGTGGGACTCGATCCCCAGAGTCAGGATCACACCCTGAGCCCAAGGCAGACACTCAACTGCTGAGCCACCCAGGCACCCCATAGCTTTCAACTGTTAAAAGAGAAGCTTGTCTATGTGTTTTTGAAAGAAATGGTGGTAGCTATCAAACTGTTATGGTATGAATCTTATGGTATATGAAATATATCTTAATAAAGCTGTTATTGGGGGATCCCTGGGTAGCTCAGCGGTTTAGCATCTACCTTTGGCTCAGGGTGTGATCCCGACTCTGGGGATCAAGTCCCACGTCAGGCTCCCTGTAAGGAGCCTGCTTCTCCCTCTGCCTGTGTCTCTGCCTCTCTCTCTCTCTCTCTTTCTCTCTCTCTCTCTCCCTGTCTCTCATGAATAAATAAATAAAATCTTTTTTAAAAAGCTGTTATTGAAGAAAAAATTGGAATGGGATCAGATGTATAGTATTTTGGAATAACTACTGACTGTCCCCCCCCCCCATTCCTAAAACTGAATTTCTGGAGGCATCTGGGTGGCTCAGTCAAGTTAAGAGTCCAACTCTTGATTTCAGCTCAGATCTTGTTCTTGGGGTTGTGAGTCCAAGCCCCATGTTAAGCTCTGTGCTGGGCATGGAGCCTACGTTAAAAAAAAAAATTAAAACTGAATTTCTGAAAAATATATATTGGATGACAAAGTACTACAACATTTAAATCAATTCTGCTGGTTCCAAATGGGCTAAGTTTTTTTTTTTTTTTAATAGAAAAGTTTCAAGGATTTCTTTAAAATGATGGTGCATACGAGGAAGCAACATATATTATGGCTCTGCCATTAGCTTTTGACTGAGCAAGTAAGTAGCTTCCTCCCTCCCTGGACCTCAATTTCCCTACCTGCAAAATAAGGGATTGGATGCAGTGATATTTTAAGTCCCCCCAGGTCTAACTGATGATTGCACCACCTAGTTCACCTAGTTGGTTCTTTTTCCTCCAGCAATTGATTTTCAGGCCATTGTATCATTTCAGTTCACCTCCACTAGAGGGTAGCCAGAGAAAGGAGATGAGGCTCCAAACAGTTACTTGTATTCTTTGTGTTTAGTCCTGAGCCCACCCCAGCCCCCAAAGCAGTTGGCACAAAAAATGATCTTACACGGACAAAAACAAAATAGGGATTTCTATTGGTTTCACTTATTTTAGCTGTTGTGCTCCTATATTACACAAGGAAATTATGAGAGAGATGTTTTACATAATGTTCTTTTTATTCAAATAAGGAAATCAAGAATATACCGAATTGTCAGGGTACCTGGCTGGCTCAGTTTGGTGGAGTGGTGGTGCATGAGTCTCTTGATCTTGAGGTTGTGAGTTTGAGCCCCATGTTGGGTATAGAGATGACTTAAAAATAAACTCTTTAGAAAAATAAAAGAATATACTTGTTTGATAATGTCATGTACAGTCTATCCCCAACTTAAAAATTCAATCTTCACGAAATCAACTTTTTACATTCTTTTTACTGGGATTTCCAATTGAGAATTTTGATCGGGGACCTTCATTTATTTCCATTTGCTTACCATAAGAAGTTCCAGCTCTCTAGACAACTTTCTAATCAACTTTGTTTCCCATTACTCCCCAGAAATTATCCTGACCCCTGGAGATACATCTTTCCACAAAAATCTCACAAACATCACCTTGCTTTTGGCAGGGCTGACCCAGCTGTTGTGTGATAGAAAGAGCCACAAACAGGGGTGCCTGGGTGGCTCAGTTGGTTAAGCATCCAACTCTTGGTTTGGGCTCAGGGCATGATCTCAGGGTGGTGAGATTGAGCCCCTGTGCTCAGCAGTGAGTCTGCTTCTCTCCTTCTGCCCCTTCCCCCCCAAATAAACAAGTCAATCTTCAAAAAAAAAAAAAAAAAGGAGGGACTGCAAACTGGTGTCAAAGGGTTGTATTGCACAGAGCTCCTAGGAGAAATGGCTGATTTCAGGACTGAGCAAGGTAGGCATAAGATGAGCCTGGAACATACTGTTATGCCAGAAATTAAGGAAGTGCTCAAAATAAATGACTGGAATATGTCAAAAGGACAGGAACCAGCTTGACAGGGCCGTGGGCCAAATCTGTGACAAATTGAGAATCAAAATAATAAGTACAGTAATAAATTACAAAACATTGAAAAAATAGAAAAGCTGTGAGTCCATACCAGTAAGAAACATAACTAAATAACAACAATAAAATGGATGAGGAGGGAGAGATCTTATTTACTGTGAATATGCAGCTGGTGACGTGAAGGAGTATGGGAGTTAGAAAATCAGCATTTTGCAACCATCATGTTAAATATTAGTCAGACAAGGATCATCGATGGCTTTTGATTAGGAGTAGGAATTTTGCATGGTCTTAAAGTATTACCCTACAAAGTGCTTGTTCATTGCACAGAAAAATATTATACAGGGAAGAAATTGGACAATACTCTCACCAAGTGATCAAAATTAACATCACTAATGTGGCACAGATGGACATGTGTCTCCAGACTCGAGACCCCGAGAAGGACCCAGCATCACCGCCGTAGTATTTCAGCTGAGAACACATAACCCTAATTAATTATGAGGAAACTTCAACCAAAACCCAAATAAGGAATGTTCTGTTGAAGAGGGAAAAGGGGGGGGGGCATGAGGACAGTATTCTTCAAAAATGTCAATGTCATGCAGTGCCTGGCTGACTCAGTTGGTAGAGTATGAGAGTCTTGATCTTGGGGTCGTGAGTTCAAGCCCCATATTGGGGGTAGAGATTACTTAAAACAATTTTTAAAAGCATTAAAAAATGTCAATGTCATAAAAACAAAGAGAGTCTATGAAAATGTTTCCAGATTAAAGGAGATAAGAGAGATATGGCGATTAAATACACACCTGATCCTAGCCTGGAACCTGTATGGGAGGAGTTCTTTACAGAACATCATTGAGAGGACACCTGGGTGGCCCAGAGGTTTAGTGCCTGCCTTCGGCTCAGGTTGTAATCCTGGAGTGCCGGGATCGAGTCGCACGTCGGGCTCCCTGCTTGGCAGTTGCTTCTCCCTCTGCCTGTGTCTCTGCCTCTCTCTGTGTGTGTCTCTCATAAATAAATAAAATCTTTTTTAAAAAAGAGAACATCATTGGGTCAATTGACAAAATTGGAATACAATGACAGATTACATAAAATTGTAAAAAAAATTGTATTAATATTAAATTTACTGAAGTTGGTAACTGTACTGTGGTCAAGTAAAAAGAATATCCCTACTCTTTTTTTTAAAGTTTACTTACTTATTTATTTATTTTAGAGAGAAAGAGCAATGGGGAGAGGCAGACTCAGAACTGAGCATGGAGCCCACCCAATGCAGGGCTCAACCCTGAGATGAAACCAAGAGTTGGATGCCTCACCGACTGCGCCATCCAGGATTCTCCAATAATATCCCTATTCTTAGGAAATAAACAGTGAAGTATTTAGGGTTAATAGGTCAAAAATTATATAACTTATTCTCAAATGGCTCAGAAAAAAATATGTATACACAGAAAGAGAGCAGGTACAAATGAGCTATAACAACAATAATAGGTATTTCCATTCTTATTTTTGCAAGTTTTTGGTAATTTTGAAATTATTTCTATACTTCAAAGCTTAAAATAGAAGACGTGGTTGCCAATTCTAACCACGCACCTTAGATCTCTCTGACCACAGACAACATATATGAATTCACAGCAGAGGCAGTTACCAGCCACTGAGCACTTACCATGGGTCAGGCACTACGGCAAGCATTTTACCTGCATTATCTCAGTTCTTAAAATAGTACTTCAAGGGGTGCCGGGGTGGCTCAGTTGGTTAAGCATCTGCCTTCGGCTCAGGTCATGATCTCAGGGTCCTGGGATGGAGACCCACATGGGGCTCCCTGCTCAGTCGAGAGCCTGCTTCTCCCTCTCCCCATGCTTGTGCTCTGTCAGATAAATAAATTAAAAATCTTTAAATGAATAAACATTTTATAAAATAGCACTTCACGAGAGGTTCTATTTTGGTTGTATGGATTAGGAAACTAAGGCTCAGAGAAGTTAAACAGCTTACACAAAATCACCCAGTTATTGGGACACCTGGGTGGCTCAGTGGTTGGGTGCCTGCCTTCAGCTTGGGTCTTGATCCCCGGATCTGGGATCAGGTCCTGCCTCGGGCTCCCTGCATGGAGCCTGCTTCTCCCTCTGCCTGTGTCTGCCTCTCTCCTAGTCTTGTGTCTCTCATGAATAAGTAATTTTAAAAAAAATCACCCAGTTATTAAGTGGCAGGCTTAGATTTGAACACAGGCCTAAAACTAATACTCCATTTCCAAAGGAGGTAATCATACTTAGTCATATTTTTTTACGTAGTAATTATGATGTTCTGACATATTGTTTAATTAATTTATTAAACATGGTAATTGTTTCTTTTTTGTCTTCCCCCACTGCCCACAAGGGCAGAGATCTTCGTCTGTTTCATTCGATGATATATTCCCAAGCATCTGAAATAATGTCTGGCACATAGTAAGCGCTCAGTTAATGTTTTTCATGAAGACTTACACCTTAGCAGTACTGGGAAGATTAAATAAGATGATGTAAATAACATTTGATATTCTTTACTGTAACTTTCTTTTAAGACTTTTATTTATTTTTAGAGAGAGAAAAAAATGAGTGGGGAGAGGGGCAGAGAGAGAGGGGCAAGCAGACTCCATGCTGAGTGTAGAGCCCAACATGAGGCTTAATCCCACAATCCTCCTGAGATCATGACCTGAGCCAAAACCAAGTCAGACGGTTAAGGGATTGAGCCTCCCAGGCTCCCCTGCTATAACTCTTGAACGAGTTCACAACTTTCGAGCAGAGGCCCTATCAGTTCTATCAAAGCTTCAAGAGTAAGGAAATGTCTCCTCACAGAACAAAGGTGGGAAGGCCTCTAACTTTCATGCTTGGGATCAGCTGGAAAACAGCCAGGCCCTAGGCATACTCTGCTTCCATCATGAAACATCTTGAAGGCACTCAGTTACTGGCAAGTTTTTTACCACTTAAGACAGATTTTCCATGCCATTGGAAATGAAAATGTGAGGGTAATACCTCTGTTCTAGGAGCCCAAAGAAAGGCTAAAAAAATACTGAGGAATTGGTAGGAGGTGGAAACTCAAGACCAGACCAAAAAGCATTGGGATCTCAGGCATGTTCTTGATACATTGTGCTGGCTCCACCTTAAGGAGGAAATAAACAGAACGAATGAGAAACAAATACATGAGCCAAACAAGAGGAAGAGGGAGTTTGTGATTTTCATGAGAACATGGTCAGGTTTTGCTAACTACTTAATCCCAGCCTCTAGCCCAATGCCTGGCATATAGTAGGTACTCAGTAAATATTCATAAACTGATGGACTCTTTCCTTTGCTGCAGTAGCAAGCTCACAAATCTCAGATACTTACAAATCTTGCTCTCTTGCTTGTGGTTGTGTGGGCTGGCTGTGGGCCTCCTAGGCTTAGTGAGCCTAACTTCTTAGGCATGAGTTCAGGACTGTTCCTTGATTCAGGACCCATGCCAAAGAGCAGCAGCTACCAGTAGCCTACTCATCTTTTAGTGGATGGCAAGAACATGAGAAGGAAGCAGAAATACAAGAATACAACAGCAAAAATACAAAAATGCAACACCCCTTAAGGCCTCTGCTCAAAACTTTGAATATGGGCCAAATGGAGTCAGTGGTCAAAAAAGGTCATATGACGAAGCCCAAAGTCCATGGAAAGGGGAAATAGATTCCACTTACTCTACTGGGTGGGATGGCGCTGCAAAGTTGCACAGCAAAGGATGCACATGTATAATCCCATTGTAGGAAGAACATAGAGACAAGAATAATCCCACGTTCTGGGCACTCTTGTCGATATGACAGAGAAAAGTTGAGATGGCTGTGAAGGCCTGTTTATGTTATTCTGATGATAATTATTCATGCATTTGTGGCTTATTTAATTAAGACCTACCTCTTGCACTAGGTAAGAGCTCCTTGAGAGTTAGGTGTCAGGTTTGGCTCATCACTGAATCCCCAGCAACTAGAACAATGCCTAATACATAACAGATGCCTTTTTTTTTTTTTAGAACAACTCAGCAAAATAAAATTCTGGTTTACTTTTGGATACATAGTAGATGCTTAATAAATATTCTTACAATAATGAATGAATAAATGGAATCAATGAATGTGTGTTCCATTAAAGTTTTCACAGGACTCTGACCCTCCACTCCTAAAATCTCAGTGTTTCAGTTTAGCCAGAAATGCTCTGTAATCACTTCAGAGAACAAAGATCACCGTTAGGGTTTGGAGGAAAATATTACAAAAGGACGAAGGTTGGGCAGGCTGGGTGGCTCAGAGGTTTAGCGCCGCCTTCCGCCCAGAGCATGATCCTGGAGACCCAGGATCAAGTCCCACCTTGGGCTCCCTGCATGGAGCCTGTTCCTCCCTCTGCCTGTGTCTCTGCGTCTCTCTCTCTCTGTGTATCTCATGAATGAATAAATAAAATCTTCAAAAAAAAAAAAGGACGAAGGTTTACTTAAGACATTATCAAGAGGAACCTACAAGCTGGAGGTCTGATTCTGCAATCGTACAATGTATCTGGAAAGCCTTGATAACAAAGTCCTCTGTGGTGACACTTGATTTCTGGCACATATTGAGTAAAGTTGAAATAGAGATAACATTGTTATCCAGTCTCACACAAAATTTTAGAACATAAACCAAGTAACAAAAGAAAAACTCTGTGCAACCTTTGAGGAGGAAAAAGAAATCCTTACTATCCATTTACTCGGTTGTGTTGAATTAATCTTTTTTTCCAGTTTTATTTAAAAAAATAATTGGAGCTCCTGGCTGGCTCAGTCACTAGAGCATGCAACTCTTAATCTCCATGTCATGAGTTTGAACCCCACATTGGGCATAGAGCTTACTTTCTCTCTTTTTAAAAATATCTTATTTATTTGTTTGTTTATTTATTTATTTGAGGTGGGGAAGTAGCAGAGAGGGAGGGATGAGCTGACTTCATGCTGAGCCAGACACAGGGCTCAATCCCACAACCCTGAGATCACAACCTGAGTCAGGCACTAACCGACTGAGCCACCCAGGTGCTCTACGTATAGAGCTTACTTTAAAAAATAAAAAGAAAGCAAGAATAAATAATTGATATATGCCACTGTACAAGTTTAAGGCATACAGAATGATGGCTTCATATATATGTATTGTGAGACGATTACCACAATAGGTTCGGCTAACATCCATCTTCTCGAATAGTTACAATAAAAGAAAAGAGGGGCGGGGGCACCTGGATGGCTCAGGCAGTTAAGCATCTGTCTTTGGCTCAGGTAATGATCTCAGGGTCCTGGGATCAAGTCCCGTGTTGGGCTCCTTGCTCATCAGGGAGTCTGCTTCTCCCTCTCCCTCTGTGCTCTCTCTCTCTGTCTTTCTCTTGCTCTTGCTTACTCAGATAAATAAATAAATAAATAAATAAATAAATAAATAAATAAATAATCTTTAAAAAAAGAAGAAGAACAAAAGAGGGGCACCTGGCTGACTTAGATGGTAGAGCATGCAACTCTTGATCTCGGGTTGTAAGTTTGAGCCCCACATTAGGTGTAGAGATCACTTAAAAATTAAAAAAAAAATCTCAAAGAAGAGAATGAGGAAAAGGAAAAAGGAAAAAGAAAAGAAGTTCTACTTATGATGAGAACTCATAGGATTTACCCTTTAACTACTTTCCCATATATCACATAGCAGTGTTAGCTATTCTCATCACACTGAACTGTATCTCTAGTACTTATTTATCTTATAACTGGAAGTTTGTACCTTTTGACCACTTTTCTCCAATTCCCCCTCACCCTTGCCCCCACTTGTAATTACAAGTCTTATCTCTCTCTCTCTCTCTCTCTCTCTAAGTAAGTTCTGCACCCAATGTAGGGCTTGAACTCACGACCCTAAAATCAACAGTTGTGAATTCTACCAACTGAGCCACTCAAGCATCCCTGATCTCTTTTTTTAATTGCTGTATAATTAACAATAAATGGCATGTTAGTTTCAGGAGTGCAATATATTGATCTAACAATTCTATACAATACTCATGTGCTTACCATGATAATTGTAGTCACCATCTGTCACCATACAATGTTACTACAATATTATTTTTTTAAAGATTTATTTATTTTAGAGAGAAAGAGCACATGAGTGAGGGGAGGGACAGAGGAAGGAGAGAAAGGATCTCAAGCCCGATGTGGGGCTCGATCTCATGACCTGAGCTGAAATCAAGAATCAATCGTTTAACTGACTAAGCCACCTAGGGGCCCCTACTACAATATTATTAACTATATTCCCTATTCTATCCTTTTCATCTGATTTTTTTTCTATGAGTTTCCGTTTTCTATGAGAGTGGCACTTGAACTCACAATCCCGAGGTCAGGAGTTGCATGCTTCACTGACTGAGCCAGCCAGGTGCCCTGATGGGTTTGGGTTTGGTTTATTTTAGATTCCACGTGTGAGATCATATAGTGTTTGTCTTTTTTTGTCTGTCTTAGCACAGTGCCTTCAAGGTTTATCCATGTCACAAATGGTAGGATTTCCTCATTTTTAATGGCTGAATAATATTCCATTATATATATACTACAACATTTTTTACTCCAAATAAATCCCAAGTTGTTAAGTAAAATGAGCCTCAGTTACCATCCTTGCCCCCAGACTCCAGACTCCTTGTGGGGAAGGAAAGGGAGCTTGGAGAAAATGAGCAATTACTGGGATGTGGGTCAGTTTGTCACCTGTCACCGTCGGTGTGTTGGCCAATGATGTCGGGAAGGCGGTCCAGGCGGCAGAGAGGTTGTTCAAACTGAGACCTCCAGTTTGGTACCTCCGGTCATTAGTTCAGAACTTGTTATTAATTCAGCGCTTCAAGAAATCCATTACTGAACATTCATCCAGACAAGAATGGCTTAACTTCTGGTTAGATATGATTTTTGAGGCAACAAATGAAGCTACTAATGGATTCAGATTTCCAGTGCTGGTGATAGAACCAACCAAAGTCTACCAGCCTTCGTATGTCTCTATAAATAATGAGGCTGAGGAGAAGACAGTTTCTCTGTGGCATGTCTCACCCACAGAAATGCTCATGTCGTGATCTTGGGATCATGGGATCAGGCTCTGCACTCAGCAGGAAGTCTTCTTGAGATCCTCTGTGTCCCTCCATCCCTGACCCTGCCCCCACTGACTCTCTAAGATCTTTAAAAAAGAAAAAGAAAGGGACGCCTGGGTGGCTCAGCTGTTGAGTGCCTGCCTTTGGCTCAGGGCGTGATCCCGGAGACCTGGGATCGAGTCCCACATTGGGATCCCTGCATGGAGTCTGCTTCTCCCTCTGCCTGTGTCTCTGCCTCTGTGTGTGTGTGTGTGTGTCTCTCATGAATAAATAAATAAAATCTTTTTTTAAAAAAAGAAATTTGATAGATACTAAAGATAAATAAAATTTGAAAGCTTCCTTCCCCCCCAAAAATGTCAGTCAGTCTGCAGTCAGACAGAGATGTTCTGTGAAGAACCATATGGTTCAGATACAGTGAGAAATTGAATACCTACCTAACAGAGAAGCAAAAGTATGCCCTTCTGTCCTTCCACATTTTTCCACAGAAATATTCCAAAGTAGAGGTGTATGAATGCTGAAGCATAACATTTCATTGAAGTCTTGATTTCACTTTAAAAATCCACACAGGGGATCTCTGTGTGGCTCAGCGGTTTAACGCTGCCTTCAGCCCAGGGCGTGATCCTGGAGACCTGGGATCAAGTCCCACATCGGGCTCCCTGCGTGGAGCCTGCTTCTCCCTCTGTCTGTGTCTCTGCCTCTCTCTCTCTCTCTCTGTGTCTCTCATGAATAAATAAAATCTTTAAAAAATCCACACAAATTTTGCTCTTTACTACATAATATATCCAAGTTTGCTATAATATAAAAATGTCATTTGGGGTACCTGGCTGGCTCAGTTAACTGAGCATATGACTCTTGATCTTGGGGTTGTGAGTTCGAACACCATTGCTGGGTATAGAGATTACTTAAAAATAAAATCTTTTTCGAAAAATGCCATTTAGGTGTGCCTGGTTGGCTCAGTGGGTAGAACATGCAACTCTTGATCTCTGAGTCATGAGTTTGAGCCCCAGATTGGGTGTAGAGATTACTTAAAAATAAAATCCTAAAAAATTGTTTTTAAATACCATTTAAAGTTACTCATTATCTAGTAAAAATGTACACTCCAAAAAGATGCATTTTGTTGAAAATGTTAACCAGATTATAATATTTAGATCTGCTTGGCTAGATTTTTCCACGTCGTACAGGAGGGATTCCCAAAAATGATGCCAGAAGGGAGTTAGGGTCCCTCCTAAGCAAATGAAAAAGCAAACAATGAGAATCCATCAAAGTAAGATATTACTTTAAAGGGCTTGGGAGGTATTTCTCCAGAAGTTCTGTTGTTAATGGCATTGAAAGAAGCAGTGAGCTCTTTTATTATTCTTTTCTCATGGCCTGACTTGAGATGTCACTCTAAAATCCCATTCCTACAGGGGCGCCTGGGTGGCAGTCTGTTGAACATCTGCTCTTGTTTTCCATTTGGGTTGCTATCTCAGGGTTGTGGGATTGTCTGCTTCAGATTCTCTCTCCCTCTCCTTCTGCCCCTCTCACTTGGGCTCTCTTTCTAAAATAAATAAATCTTCAAACAAAATAAACAACAAACAAAAAAAAAGTCCCATTCCTATGGAATCCCCACCCCCACAGAAATCACCCAGTTTGTTTGCACAATGTAAATGTGTCTGCCTGGTAGGATATAGATGGTCCAATAGGTTTAGAGAAGAGATTTCTTTTTATGACCACAGCAGCAAACTTATTTATTTATTTACTTACTTATTTATTTATTCATGAGAGACACTGAAAGAGAGGCAGACACACAGGCAGAGGGAAAAGCAGGCTCCCTGCAGGGAGCTCGATGTGGGACTTGATGCCGGGACTGGGATCATGCCCTGAGCCGAAGGCAGATGCTCAACCTCTGAGCCACCCAGGCATCCCAAGAGCAATTTTTAAAAATTTATTTATTAAGTAATCTCTACGCCAAACATGGAGCTCGAACTCACAACCCTGAGATGGAGTCGCAGGCTCCAGCGCTGACCCAGCCAGGCACTCCTACAAGAGTAATTCTTATTCATTGTATAACAAATCAAAAAGTATAAAAGAGCAGGAAAAAAAAGAAGCTGATAACCCAGAGCAATCCCGTTTTGGTATATTTTCTTCCAGCTTTTTTTCCTGCCTTTGTTTCTTTGTTTTCACACAATAAAGATAATTCGACATATGTAAATTTTTATCTTTTGTCCCTTATTATTATAGCATTTTTCCATGTTCTTAAATATTCCTCTAACAATTCCATTTAATGACTGCACAGAGTCCCGATTTCTAAAACTAGATATTATAGGTTTAGATTGTTTCCAGTTTTTTTCAGATTTCTCAAAAACACTTAGATGAACACTCTCGTGCGCAAATTTTCATCCACAGTACAGAGTGCACACTTAAATAAATGTCTTAGGATGGGGACTTAACATGCATTTTTTTAAAGATTGTATTATTTATTTGACAGAAAAAATGTAGGCGCGCGTGCACACAAGCACGGGGAGCTGCGGAGGGAGAGGCAGAGGCAAGGAGTGGGATGTGGGGTTCAGTCCCAGGACCCTGGGATCACATTTCAAGGGGGAGGCGGACACTTAACTGAGCTACCCAGGTGCCCTGTTTATGCATTTTTTAAAAAGATTTTATTTATTTGTTCATGAGAAACACACACACACAGAGAGAGAGAGAGAGAGAGAGAGAGAGAGAGGCAGATGGAGAAGCAGCCTCCATGCAGGGAGCCCGACGTGGGACTCTATCCCGGGTCTCCAGGACCAGGCCCTGGGCTGAGGGCTGCGCTAAACCGCTGAGCCACCCCGGCTGCCCTATGCATGTTTTTAAGGCTCTTGATACATACAGTCTATCAGGCAGGATTTGGGCTTTCTTTAAGACTTTATTTTTAGATAATCTATACATCCAACATGGGGCTAGAATCCACGTCGCACGCTCCACTGCCTGAGCCAGGAAGGCGCCCCAGTCAGCCAGGATTCTTAATCAAGAGCAGTAGATGCTGTCTCTGGAAGGGTAAGCAGAAAAGGAGTTTGCTAAAGAACTTGGAGTTTTTCACAGAATTGTTGGCAGGACTGGATAATCGAGTCCAAACTGCCAGAAATGATGCTCCAAACCAGGTCACTGAACAAGCTTAATGTAAAAGATCATGGCCTAAGTAAATGGCACATCCTAGAATTGTACGTACACAGTGGCTTTGAACCTCACTATAAAAAAACCCCACTGCCCTACACTGTCGCCAGCACCAGAAAAAAGCAGGATCTCTCCTTTCATCATCTATGTCAGCAAAAAGAGAAGCTCCATGCAGAGCCTGGTTTAATTACCACCCTCACTGTCAAGTCTAAGTCTCCTGAAAGCAAAGCTGAGGTCACCCTCTTGCGGGCTAGCTGCAAGATACACTGAGAATCTGAGCTGGGGCCTGTAAGCTTGGAATTTCCACAAATATAAAAATGAAAGTTGCCAGATAAAATACAGGATACCTGGTTAAGTTCAAATTTCAGGTAAGTTATGAATAATATTTAATATAAGTATATCCCAATTACTTATGGGACATAATTACACCTAAAAATTATTCGTTGTTTATCTGAAACTCCCAAGTTAACCGGGTGTCCTATATTTGTATGTGCTAAATCTGGCAACCCTAACAGAAATGCTGTTCAAAAGGTGATGGACCCACAAATGAGTGTTTCAAACGCCCGCTGCACTATCACATTGTTTTACTAAAAAGCTAAAAAGAAGCATCAACAATGAACAGGAGTTTCTAACTCGCCAATGGTCTCACTTCAAAAAAATGTTTGCCAATTTGCTAGGCAAGAAATGAGATTTAATTATTGTTTTATTTTACCTTTCTGGAATTTTGAGTGGGGCTGAACAACTTCTCAAACCTTCATTATTTTTGTCTCCCCCTTTGCGGACAGATCAGTCTTGTGCTCATCATTTCTCTGTTGGGGTCTTTCTGTGTTCATTATCAGCTCTTCATGTAATAAGTACATTATTCCTGTGCCTGGCTTATTGTTCTCTTTTAATTCATGATCCTTTGATTTACAGAGGTTTACATGATCAATCTCTTGCTTCCCCACCCCCATACACAGAACAATTTTCCTCTTCTAGAGATCAGATAAATATTACTTATGCTGTCTTCTAGATTTTTATGGTTTTACTGATTTATTTTTATCCTTTAATGTGCCTGGAGTGGGGTGATAATAAATAGACTTTTTTTCTAAATAGTTAACCAGTGGGTGTGCCTGGTTGGCTCAGTTGGAGCATGTGACTCTTGATCTCAGGGTCGTGAGTTCAAGTCCTACATTGGACCTAGGGCTTACTTTAAAATATATATATATTTAATAATATATAATAAAATAATAAATATATTATTAAAAATAAAAATATATATGTTCAAAAAATATATATGTTCAATTGGATTCTATATAATAAGGATGACTAATCAAAAAATAAAATAGAAAAAAAATCATACTCATAATAGGACAAAAGCTATTAAACAACTAGCTTTTTGTTAAGCAAATTGAATAAAAGATATTTAAAAACTTTTTAGTGAAAATTAGAAGATGACATTACCGAAGAGAGGAGTACACTACATTCAATAGTGGGAAGACACAGTATCATGAAGAGATCAGTTGTCCCCCAACTGATCTGTAAATTCAAGACAATTCCAATAAAAACCCCATAGGTTTGTGTGTGTGTGTGTGTGCATGAAATTTGATAAGTTGGTCCTCCAATTGTATGGAAGTGAAAAGTGTCAATAACTCACACATTCTGAAGAACAGTAAGAGTGAATTTTCCTTACCAGATATGATGACTTTTATAAAAATATAGCAATGAAGACATTGTGGTATTGGACAAAGAATAGGTTAAGAGTTTTAATGGAATGGAACAGAGAAGCCAGGACAGACTCACTCATATATGGAAACTTGTTACTTGACTGAGGTGACTTTATAAATAAGAAAAGAGAGGATAGACTGTTTATTAAATGATTCTGGAAAAAATTGGTTGTCCAAATGGAATACATTGATAATGTTAGATCACTACCACACACCGTGGACAAAAATAAATCCCAGAATAATGAAATACTTAAATAGAACAGAATGTGAATGCTTTTTTAAAAATAAGAGTTTATTTATTTATTTGACAGAAGGAGAGAAAGAGAGCACAATTATCAGGGAGCTGCAGAGGGAGAGGGAGAAGCAGGCTCCCCACTGAGCAGAGAGCTTAATGTAGGGTTTGATCCCAGGACCCCAGGTTCATGACCTGATCTGAAGGCAGACTCTTAACCCACTGAACCACCCAGGTGCCTCCAGAATGTGAATGCATTTAGAAGGAAGTCTGATAATAACAATCATGAGGATGAGAAGAGAAGGGAATTTTCATAAATTGCTAGTTCATGGGAAAGGTGAGGATGGTCCTATATAAACTCCAGAGAAACCTACATGGTTGCACAAGGAAACGTGTACAAGAATGATCTTTCCCCTGCTGACTTGGGCAGCAAAGACACTGAAATTGGAACGATACAGAGAAGATTAGTATGGCCCCATGCAAGGATGACATGTAAATTCATGAAGCGTTCCATATTTTATTTTATTATGTTTTAAAAGATTTTATTTTTAAGTAATCTCTGCACCCAATGTGGAGCTTGAACTCAAACCTGCCCCTGCCCACCCCCCCGCCCCAGATCAAGGACTACATGCTCCACTGACTGAGCCAACCAGGCATCCCGTGTTCCATATTTAAAAAAAAAATGTCGGGACGCCTGGGCGGTTCAGCTGTTGAGTGTCCACCTTTGGCTCAGGGCATGATCCCAGTCCTGGGATCAAGTCCCACATAGGGATCCCTGCACGGAGCCTGCTTCTCCCTCTCCTGTGTCTCTGCCTCTCTCTGTGTGTCTCTCATGAATAAATAAATAAAATCTTTAAAAAAAAAACAAAAGGTCATTCCAGTATGACTAGTGATGGTGAAAACTTGGAAAAACAATTGTACATCAGTAAGATAATGGGTAAATAAATTACAGCATATTCATACAATGGGATTGCTTATAACAGTTCAAAGGAATGAGCTAGGTATGCATGTATTAGTATGAATAATACTCAAAATCATTATTTCGATGGACATAATACTCTGTCCCAGATATTCAATGACAGATGAATGGATAAAGAAGATGTGGCACACACACACACACACACACACACACACACTGCACTGGAATATTACTCAGCCACCAAAAAGAATTAAATCTTGCCATTTGCAATGATATGGTTGGAACTAGAGGGTATTATGCTAAGTGAAATAAGTCAGAGAAAGACAAATATGTGATTTCACTCATATGTGGAATTTAAGAAACAAAACAGGTGAACATAGGGGAAGGGAAGGAAAAATAAAATGAGATAAAAACAAAGAGGTAGACAAACCATAAGAGACTCTTAACTAAGAAACAACTTGAGGGTTGCTGGAGCAGAGGGGGTTGGGGGGATAGGGTAACTGAGTGATGGGCATTAAGGAGGGCACGTGATGTAATGAGCACTGGGTGTGACGTGCAACTGAGGAATCACTAAATTCTACCCGTGAAACTAATAATGCACTATATGTCAACTAAATTGGATTTAAATAAAAAATTTTTAAAAATCATTATGTTGAATTACAAAAGCGATTTGTAGGATGATAGGTACAATATACCATTTCTGTAAAACTTTTAAATATACAAAACAGTATTATATATTATTAATAGATAAATGTATATGTAGTAAGACTATCAAACCTTGCATGGGAAGTTATACACAGAATTCAGATAGTGGTTACCTCTAAGGGAGTGGGGAAGAGGATTGAGGAAAGGGATAGAGGATATTTCAATATATTAACAATGTTTTATTTCTTGAGAAACTCTGAAATTTTTTTTGTAACTATGTGAGGAGATGGATGTTAACTATATTTACTGTGATAATTGTTTTGCAATGTATGTACGTCAAGTCATTGTGCCCTATACTTAAATTTGTACAGAGATGTATGTCAATTATAGTTCAATAAAACTGGAACAAGGGCTCTTGGCTGGCTCAATCAGTAGACCATATGACTCCTGATCTCAGTTTTGTGGGTTTAAGCCCCATGTTGGGTGTAGAGATTATGTAAAGAAACCTAAAGTAAATAAATGAATAAAATATTTGTTCCAGTTTTTTTTTTTTAAGATTTTGTTTCTTTAAGTAATCTCTATACCCAATGCAGGGCTTGAACCCACAACCTCAAGATCGAGAGTTGCACACTCTTCCAACAGAGCCAGCCAGGTGCCCCATGGAACAAAAATTTTGAAGATTAAAGAAAAACTCTGAAGCCCATTTGGCAAAATATTTGGATTTGTCATGTCTGATCCGTGGTCAAATAGGTGTTTATGTTCCTTTCTATATATTTGAAATATTTCATAAATTCAAACTTTTTTTTTAATAATCAGCAAGACTAGATGCGTGTGGGTGTAAAGTCAAGAAAGGAGTCAAAGATGACTCAGGTTTCATGCTTGGTGATGATGTCATGGACAGAAAAAGAGAAGCTAGGGAAGCTGGCTTTGTAGAAGATAAGGAGCTGTATTTCTGGCATGTTCGGCTTAAAGAAACAGCAGAACATCCAGCTAAGAAACACACATAGGATGTGAGAAGCCAGAGATCGGGACTGGAAACTGGCCTGCAAATAGGGAGTGGCAAAGCAGGACATTGGCCCAGGACCCCATCCTTTCATGTCACAGGGACCAGGCCATACCAATCTTTTCTTTTCTTTTTTTTTTTTCATCTTCTCTCCCCCGCCCCCACCATGGGAGCCTTTAATGGAGAAGAGATTCAAGAGGGAGAAAACAAGAAACAGTGCAGAGCCAGGTAGTGAGGATTGGAGAAAGGTTATTGAATGTGGCGAGCACTTGCAGGCAAGATTGTATCAAGCAGTGAAGAGAGTCCAGCTGGCAGGTGGCTATGGACGAAGGGGCAAAGGAGGGGGAAGCAGGAGTAGCCCATTCATTTTAGAAACAGGCAATGAAATGGAGGAGAGATACTATATTTTGTCTATGGACAGGTATAGTCCATGTATATGGAGCAAAAGTAGACAAACTTGCATGGGAAGTATATACATAAACTTTATGTATATGCATACATAATAGTCGCACATACTCGTGTGTATGAATATATGTATATTTGTATGTGTGTGTGTATGCACATGTGTCTTAGTCCATTTGGGCTGCTATAACAAAATACCACAGACAGGGTGGCTCATGAACAACAGAAATTTATTGCTCGCAGTTTTGGGGGCTGGAAGTCTGAGATTAAGATGCCAGCCAGCTTGGTCAGGTGAGGGCCCTCTCCTGGGTAGCAGATCTCTCATTGTATGCTCACATGGAGAAAGGAGTTAGGATGCCTTGTGGGGGGTCTCTTTTTATAAGAACACTAATCCCATTCATGAGGGCTCCACTGTCATACCCAGTCACCCCTCAAAAGCCTCACTTTCTAATACCATCACATGGAACATTAGGATTTCAACATATGAATTTGGGACAAACATTCAGACCATAGCAATATGTATACATAATGGAATATATTTTAATCACTCACAATACTAACATACTACTCAAAATCTGCCACAGTGAACAAATATGTACAAGTATATGCATACATTTGATACATACATAATGATAGGTATATTATACATACATACATAATCTGTATACTTTTCTAGCTTGTGCAAGGAGGGTCTGAGGAAAGAATTTAACATTTAGAAGCACCCCAGCCCCGAAATTTCAAATCAACTACCAGTTAAAATGGCAGAAAAAGAAAATTTCAAGAGGCAACTGGCTGGCTAATGTGACTCTTGACCTCGGGGTTGTGAGTTTGAGTCCCATGTTGGGTGTAGAGATTACATAAATACATACATACAAAATACATACATAAACTTCTTGAAAAGGTGTTTTAAAAAAAGAAAATTCCAGAAAGCTTGTCACATAGACTACTCTGAGGAGGACAAGGAGTCAAAAATACATTAACTCCATAGACATTTTCAGCCATTTCAAGAGAAATATGAAGCCAAAGTCAATAGCCATTAAGGATTAGATACAAAAAATAAATCCTCTCAGAGGGAAAAATTGAATTGCTCCCTCTTAGTGGAAAAGCAATACAATGGCAGAGCCATTGGTGTGGAAAGATTCAGGCTTTCTTACATTGACAAATCAGGAGAGGGGTGCCCAGCTGGCTCAGTCCATGGAGTCTGCAACTCTTGATCTCAGGGTCCTGAATTGAAGCCCCGTGTTGGATGTGAAGCCTACTTAAAATTAAAAAAAATAATTTTTTTTTTAATCAGAAGAAAAACACACAACCATATGAAGTTATCAAGCTGGAGAAACTCCAGGAACTTAAGTAAAGGATCAAGGAGATGAAGTAGTTTTTTTTTTTAATTTTCTTTATTTATTAGAAAGAGGGAGAACATGAGTTGGGGGAGGGAGTGGGGGGAGAGGGAGAAGCAGAGTCCCCGCTGAGCAGGGAGCCCCACGTGGGGCTCAATCTCAGGACCCTGAGATCATGACCTGAGCCAAAGGCAGACGCTTAACCGACTGAACCACCCAGGTGCCCCCTGGAGTAGTTTCTATAATAGACCAAACAGGGGATCCCTGGGTGGCTCAGGGGTTTAGCGCCAGCCTTTGGCCCAAGGCGTGATCCTGGAATCCCGGGATCGAGTCCCACATCTGGCTCCTGGCATGGAGCCTGCTTCTCCCCCCTCCTGTGTCTCTGCCTCTCTCTCTCTCTATGTCTATCATAAATAAATAAATAAATCTTTTTAAAAAAATAGACCAAACAGAATTTTCCACACGTTATTTGAACAAGGAACACTCTTAAATTATGACATGTGGCTGGAACTCCACCAGGAGCTCAAGATATAATATACTCATTTGAATTAAAGTAGACAATCAAACAACAAAAATATTTTCTGGCAAATTAATTGCTACAAGAAAGGATTGATTATGATTTGATTCTCATGCTCTAGAAATTTTATAAGATGCCAAAATACCAATGACTGAATGTTTAGAAGATTAACTTATTTTTATTTTATCTATTATTTTTAAGGATTTTAAAGATTGTATTATTTGGGGGGACCTGGGTGGCTCAGTCAGTTGATTTCGGCTCAGGTCACAATCTCAGGGTCCTGGGAAGGAGCCCCAGATAGGGCTCCATACTCAGCAGGGAATATGCTTCAGGTCTCTCTCTTTCTGTCCCTCCCCCTGCTTGCTCACAAATTCTCTCTCTAAAATAAATAAATAAATATTTTTATAAGTAGAGATTTTATTATTTTTTAAAGTAATCTCTACACCCAACATGGGGCTCAAATTTACAACCCCCAATCAGGAGTCACATGCTCTACCAACTGAGCCAGCCAGGTGCCCCAATTTTTATTTTATTAATAACAAAATATATTAAGCTCAGATATTTTTATTTTTAAGCTTTGCTATTAAATGTGGCATATAGGAGTGTGTTGAGTGGCTCAGTCAGTTAAGTGTCTGCCTTCAGCCCAGGTCAGATCTTAGGGTCCTGGGATTGAGTTGAGACTTGCATCCGACTCCCTGCCCAGTGGGGCATCTGCTTCTCCCTCTGCCACTCTCCCTTCTCACACCCTCTCCATTCATGCTTGTTCACCCTCTGTCAAATAAATAAAATCTTTTAAAAAATGTAACATATAAAATCAATGTTTAAAAATGTTGAAATTAAAAATTTTTAATTAAAAAAGAAATTTTAAGTCTTGTTTAAATACAAGAACAGTGCAGGGTGCCTGGCTGGCTCAGTTGGCGGAGTGCAAGACTCTTGATCTTGAAATTTTAAGTTCGAGCCCCATATTGAGTGTAGAGATTACTTTTTAAAAAATCTTAAAGGGTGCCTGTGTAGCTCAGTAGTTGAGCATCTATTGGTTTCAACTCAAATCCTGATCTCAGGGTCCTGATATCGGAGTCATGGAATTGAGCCCCACATTGCACTCAGCACTTAGTGTGGAGTCCGCTTGAGTTTCTCTCTCCCTCTGCTCCTCCCCGTCCCTAAAAAAAAATAATAATAATAAATCTTAAAAAAAATCTTAAAAAAAAAACAAAACAAGAACAGTGCATTTATGCCTTTTATTGTTGTTTTATTTAAATTCAAGATAGTTAATATATAGTGCATTACTAATTTCAGGGGTAGAATTTAGTGATTCATCAGTTGCATATCACACCCAGTGCTCACTACATCATGTGCCCTCCTTAATCCCCATCACCCAGTTACCTCATCCTTCTTTCCCCTCCAGCAACCCTCAGTTTGTTCTCTATAGTTAAGTGTCTCACATTTGTGTCTTTTTATCACATACTTTCTTCATATTATGAACAATGATACTGGATAGGAATTTTACATCATTTAGTCATTCAACAAATGTTTATTGAGCACCTACCATGTGTCAAACACTGTTCTAAGTACAATGGATACAATGATGAATAAAACAGGCAAAAAACTGCTTGCACAGAGCTTATAATCTACTGGGGAGAGACAGACACAAAACAAAATATATAGATAATGAGTACTTAGGGGAGAAAACAGGAAAGAAAAAGAAAAGAAAGAGTCTGGGGGGTGGGGTGGGTTGCAATTTTAAATAGGATGTTCAGTGAAGGCCTCACTGAGAAAGTGGTGTCTGAGCAAAGCTGGAAAGGGGGGGAGGGCAGGAGCCGCGTGGAAGTCTGGGGCAACAGCATTCCAGACAGAGGAGACAGCAAATGCAAATGCCCTGAGGCTGAAGCTTGCCTGGTGTTTTTGAGAAAAGGCCAGGAAGCCAGTAGGCCTGGTGTGAGCCACCCAGAGGGAGACTACAGAGGAGCACAGAGAGGTCTCAAACTATTATCAGGACTTTAGCTCTTATGGAGTGACATAAGGAGCTGCTAGGGGTTCCGAGCAGACCTGTCTCAATCTGACTTTCATATTACAGTCGACCCTCGAATAGCATGGGTTTCAATTGCACTGGGCCACTTATACATGGATTTTTTTCAATAAACACAGTATAGTACTGTAGATGTATTATCTCTTCCTTATGATTTTCTTTTTTTTAAAAAAAGAGGTTTTATTTGTTTATTTGAGAGACAGAGTGAGAGAGAGGGAGCACATAAGCAGGGGCAGAGGGAGAGGTAGAAGGACAGGGAGAAACAGACTTCTCACAGCAGGGACCCCAATGAGGGGCTTCATCCCAGGAATCTGGGATCATGACCTGAGCCAAAGGCAGATGCTCAACTCACTGAGCCACCCAGGCACCCCTTCCTTATGATTTTCTTAATATTTCCTTTTTTCCAGCTTACATTGTTGTAAGAATATAGTATATAATACATATAACATACAAAGTATGTGTTAATTGACTATTTATGTCATCCGTCAAGCTTGTGGTGAATAGTTGACTATTGGTAGTTCAGTCCTGGGGGACTCAAAAGTTATACATGCATTTTCAACCTTGTGGGGATCAGCACCCCTGGCTTCCACGTTGCTCAAGGGTCAACTGTAACAGGGCCCCCCTGGCTGCTGTGTTATGAACAAACTGAAGGAGCCAAGGCTACCAACAAGACCGACCATTCAGGAGGCTGAGGCATTACCTAGGAAGACATGCTGGTGCTTGGGACCAGGGTAGTGACAACAGAGGTGGTGAGAAATGGTCTTAAATTTTGAAGGTAGAGCCCCCAGGATATGTCGATGCACTCACTGGATGTGGCCTGTAAGAGAGAGGAGTCTAGGCTGGCTCCAAGGTTTTGGGCCTGAACACCTGGAAAAATGGAGTTGCCATTAACTGAGATGTGTAAGCCTCCGAAATGTTTTTGGGAGAAGATGAGAGGCTTCATTTTGGACATATTAAGTTTGAAATGCCTATGCTAAATCTAGGTAGGGTGGTTGAATAGACAATTGGCTGTACTGCAGAGGTAAATTTGGAAGTTTTTAGCATATACATCTGCGCCATCAAGTACAGCAGCCACTGGCTACCTGTGGCTATTGAACCCTTGAAACATGACTGATCTGAATTGAGAAGTGCTGTAAGTGTAAAACACACTGGATTTCAAAGACAATACAGAAAAAGGAAAGTGAAATATCTCATCAATAATTATTTTATGGGCATGTGGCTCAGTCCTTAAGCATCTGCCTTCAGCTCAGGTCATGATCCCGGGGTCATGAGATGGAGCCCTGCGTGCGGCTTCCTGCTCAGCAGGGAGTCTGCTTCTCCCTCAACTTCTGTCCCTGCTCATGTGCTCTCTCTCTCTCACTCTCTCAAATAAATAAATAAAATCTTTAAAAAATTATTTTATATTGGTCACATGTTGACATTACATTTAGGATATACAAATATCTCTTGCTTTTCAAAAGGTCACATCACGCCACTTCACTTTTACTAAAGACCTACATTAGTACCTGCTTTTGCTAAACTGGAAGAAATCCAAGGAAGATTCTCACTTTTACAAAAAAAAAAAAAAAAAAAAAGCAAAAAGCGAAACTAGTGTTTGTTTTGTAGCGGGCTGTTATAGGCAGTGCACCCCAAAGAGCTAGAGCGGCCCTGCCAGCCCTCTTCCCTGGGAACTACACTCAGCATCTCAGCGTCAAGCAGCCATGGCTTTAACCTGTATCTGTGAACATCTGTGATTCATCTCTACTTATTTCTTGCACCCATTAGCAAGATGTGTCCTAAGGTATCAGAAAAGCCCAAGGCAGATTATTTTTAGGTCTGGGAACATTCAAACACTTTTCCATATAAATTAATGGTAATTGCTTCTTTGCTTTATATTATTTTGGCTTATGACAAGTTTCATGGGAATGTTCTACTTTAACATGCTGCGGGCAACCTGTGTTGGGTTAAAGAAAACATCAAAATTAATTTCGCCTATTTTTTAAATAATTTATTCATTTTAATTTATTTTTATTATTTATTTATTTATTTGATAGAGAGAGCGCAATAGAGCACAAGCAGGGGGAGAAGCAGGCTCCCCCCTGAGCAAGGAGCCCAATGCGGGGCTCGATCCAGGACCCTGAGATCATGACCTGAGCCAAGGGCAGATGCTTAACTGACTGAACCACCCGGGCACTCCAAAAGACTTTAAGTAATCTCCACACAACAACCTCAGGCTCAAACTTACAACCCTGAGATCAAGAGTCACATGCTCTACCAACTGAGCCAACCAGGTGTCCCTTGGCTAATAGAAGACTTTATTGTTTATATTTTAAAAGACTTTTATTTATTTATTCATGAAAGACAGAGGGAGAGAGAGAGGCAGAGACATAGGCAGAGAGAGAAGCAAGCTCCATGCAGGAAACCCGATGCGGGACTCGATCCTGGGACTTCAGGATCACGCCCTGAGCCAAAGGCAGATGCTCAACCGCTGAGCCACCCAGGCGACCCGAGAAGATTTTAAGTGATATATGTGGCTCACATTACATTTCTGTTGGACAGCACTGGTACAGATGGTATAAGATGGATCATCAAGGGATAGAAGAGTAGCTAGAGAAGGGGTCCAAAGAGTGAGCCTTCAGGCATGCCAACATTGATACACACACACACACAAATAAATATATAAATAAATATATGTGTGTTCTTATATAAATACATATACATGTATGTAAATATATATTGTATATCTATATACACATTCAACTTTATTGAGCTATAATTATTTTTTTTAATTTTTATTTATTTATGATAGTCACACAGAGAGAGAGAGAGAGAGGCAGAGACATAGGCAGAGGGAGAAGCAGGCTCCATGCACCAGGAGCCCGACGTGGGATTCGATTCCGGGTCTCCAGGATCACGCCCTGGGCCAAAGGCAGGCGCCAAACCGCTGCGCCACCCAGGGATCCCTTGAGCTATAATTATAAACAATAAAGCACACTTGTTATATATATATATGAATAAATATGCATATACATGTAACCATCAGCCCACTATATTTTCTTTTAATTCTAGCTTAATCTAAAGGAACCGTTTTGAGCAGATTCATTGAAGAAAAGGGAAGAACACAAATACGATGTTTTACAATACGTAGGTACTCTTTAATTCAGCTGTTTCAGAAATCATGACTATTTCACTCTAGGTAATTCAGCTTCTGAGTTTTGAGAAATCAAAGGCTCTCATTGTTTACAGTCACTTTTTTAAAAGATTTTAATTATTTATTCATGAGACACAGAAGGAGAGAGAGAGGCAGAGACACAGGCAGAGAGAGAAGCAGGCTCCATGCAGGGAGCCCAACGTGGGACTCGATCCTGGGACCCCAGGATTACTATAACTCTGCCTTGGTGAGATTCAGACCTTATGAAGCCCCATAAGTCTCTGGTTTTGGTTTATTTTGTTTGTTTGCTCATAATTTTTCTCTCAACCCTGGTATCCCTGGGGAGTGAGAAGAATGAGTGGATACAGCACAAGGCCACTTGCAGACAGCTGAACAGACTGTCCCTACATATCTCCAAGGGGGGTGCCATTCATGTGATTTAGGATGTGATTGGTATTCTCTAGAATTGCTCGGTATGGCAGCCCTGGTGGTGCATGTATTTAATAAATATTTCTGAATGTCACGAAAACTGCAGTCACCGGGGAGGACCATATATTTCAGTACGATGTTTAGTTGATAAATGCTGCCTATGCATTAATTCCCTGGCTATCGTGTTTTCATTCTCCTGGTGATCTTCCATGAACTTTCAGTAGTTTCTGGACACAGCAAGCCATTTTTAAAAGGCAGATTATCGCATAATCAGAACAACTATATGAATATGTTACCTTAGACATCATTCTTCCCAATGCTCTCTGGCTTCCTTATCAGCCTATTTATTTATTTATTTATTTAGCCATCGTGGTCACTCCAAACCAGCACACACAACTGGTTTATCAGGGTATGATTGATTTTAGACTTTCAGACTAAGGAAATTTCTGAAAACAGATAATATGTATTATATTGCTACAGTTTTGCAAGCACAATTTCTCTATTTTTAAAAAAAGATCTTATTTATTTATTTGAGAGAGAGAGAGAGAGAGAGTGTGTGTGTGTGTGTGTGTGTGTGTACAGGAGGAGGAACAGAGGCAGAGAGAGAATCCCAAGCTGACTCTGCCCTGAGCGTGGAGCCCCATGCGGGGCTCCATCTCACGACTCTGAGATCATGACCCGAGTTGAAATCAAGTCGGATGCTTAACCAACTGAGCCACCCAGGCACCCCTCAATTTCTCTATTTTTAATTATGGAAAATTTTATACACAATATGCAGAAAGGCAGAAAGAATAGTATAATGAATCCTCATGTACCCATCACCCAGCTTCAACAGATAGTGACTTTTTGCTAGTCTTGTTTCACCTGCCACTCCCCACCATCTCCTTCTCTTCCTCCTCCTCCTTCTTCTTTTTGATGTGCTATTTTTTTATTTATTTTATGTTATTTATATAACATACAATTAATCAATTTTTAAATTAAAAAAATTATTTGTGAGGGGAGCCTAGCTGGCTCAGTCAGTAGAACATGTGACTCCTTTTTTTTAAAGATTTTATTTATTTATTCATGAGAGACACACAGAGAGAGAGAGAGAGAGAGAAACAGAGAGAGGCAGAGACACAGGCAGAGGGAGAAGCAGGCTCCATGCAGGGAGCCTGACTTGGGACTCAATCCCGGGTCTCCAGGATCATGCCCTGGGCTGAAGGCAGGTGCTAAACCGCTGACTCACCCAGGGATCGCCATGACTCTTGATCTCAGGGTCATTGAGTTCAAGCCCCATGTTGGGCATGGAGCCTATTTCAGAAAAAAAAAATCAGTTGTGATAAAGGGCACATAATATAAAATTTATCCTCTTAACCATTTTTACATGTACCGTTCAGCAGTGTTAATTATATTCTCATTGTTGTGAAACAGATTTCTAGAACTTTTTCATCTAGCAAAATTGAAACTCCATACACACTGAACAACTCTCCATTTCTTCCCCCTCACTTCTCAGCCCCTGACAACCACCTTTCTACTTTTTGTTCCCAAAATTTTGACCACTATAGATGTATGTCTCAAATGAGTAGAGTCATATAGCCATTGTTTTTTTGTGGCTGGCTTATTTCACTCCACATCATGTGTTGAGGTTCATCCATATCCATTATAGCAGGTGATAGGATTCCCTTCTTTTTTAAGGTTGAATAATACCTTTTTAAACTTTTTAAAAAGATGTTATTTATTTATTCATGAGAGACACACAGAGAGAGGCAGAGACACAGGCAGAGGGAGAAGCAGCCTCTCCGCAAGGAGCCTGATGTGGGACTCGATCCCAGGACCCCAGGATCCCGACCTGAACCAAAGGCAGATGCTCAACCCCTGAGCCGCCCAGGTCTCCCAAGTTTGAATAATATTCTACAGTTAAATGTCCAATTTGGTACATTCACCACCACCTCTCTCTAGTTGCAAAACTTTTTCATCACCCCAGAAGAACACCTCATACCCACTAAGGAATTCCAACCTATTTCCTTTTCTGCCAGTCCTGGCAACCCCTACTCTCTTCTACCTCAAAAAGTTTGCCTTTTCTGGGCATTTCATATAAAAGGAATCGTATAATAGTTCATCTTTTGTGTCTGGCTTCTTTCATTTAGCACAATTTTTTCAAGGCTCATCCAAGGTATAACATGTAGCAGGAATTCATTCCTTTTTATGGCTGAAAATATTTCACGATGTGGCTATACCATATTTTTTTAGCTGTTCACCTACTGATGGACATTTGGGTTATTTCCATCCTTTGGCTATTAGAAAAAATGCTGCTCCAAACATTCTTGTACAAGTACCCATATGAGGGGATCCCTGGGTGGCTCAGCGGTTTAGCGCCTGCCTTTGGCCCGGGGCGTGATCCTGGAGACCCGAGATGGAGTACTGCATTGATCTCCCTGCATGGAGCCTGCTTCTCCCCCTGCCTGTGTCTCTGCCTCTCTTTCTCTCTGTGTCTCTCATGAATAAAGAAGTAAAATCTTTTTTTTTAAAAAAAAAAAAACAAGTATCCTTATGACATTTGCTTTTATTTCTCTTGGACATATACCTGGGATTGGAATTGCTTGAGCATATGGTAATTCTATCTGGTTGTTTTAAAAAATATTTTGTTTATTTATTTGAGAAAGAAAGTGCAAGTGAGGGAGAGAGCACGAGCAGCAGGGAAGGAAGCAGGGTGAGGGAGAAGGAGAAGGAAGCTCTGCTGAACAGGGAGCTTGATGCAGGGCTCAATCCCAGGATCATGCCCTGAGCCAAAGGCAGATGCTTAACCGCTGAGCCACCCAGGTGTCCCTTTTCTAGGAGTCTTATTGCTTTAGCTCTTATAATTAGATCATCAATTTATTTTAAGTTAATTTTTATATGTGGAGTGAGGTAGGGGACCAATTTCATTCTTTTGCATATGGAAATCTGGTTGTCCAGAACCATTTGGTAAACAGACTATTTTTTTCCCCATTGAATGGTCTTGGCACTTTCTGTGATTTTTTTTTAAAGATTTTATTTCTTTATTTTTATTTTTATTTCTTTATTTACAGAAAAGAGAAAGAGAGAAGGGGTGGTGAGAAACAGAGGGAGAAGGAGAAGCAAACTTCCCACTGAGCAGGGAGCCCAATGCAGGGCTTGATTCCAGGACCTGGAGATCATGACCTGAGCCAAAGGCAGATGCTTAACCATCTGAGCCTCCCAGGTACCCCCCGGTTTTTTTTAAAGATTTATTTATTTATTTTAGAGAGAGAGTGAGAGCACGCACTGGGGAGGGGCAGAGGAAGAGGGAGATAAAGAATCTCAAGCATACTCCTAGTGGAGCACAGAGCCCCATGCAGGGCTCAATCCCATAACCGTGAGATCAAGACCTGAGTGGAAATCAAGAGTCAGGCGCCTGAAGGACTGAACCGCTCAGGTGCCCCAAGTGTCCTACTCTTCATTTCCACTCAGGTCATGGGGCTCTGCACTCAGTGGGGAGTCTGCTTGAGATTCTCTCCCTCTCCCTCTCCTCACGTGTGTGTGTGTGTGTGTGTGTGTGTGTGTGTGTGTGTGCGTGCTCTTTCTCTCTCTCTCCCTCTCAAATAAATATATTTTTCTAAGACTCTGGCTTCTACATGCTGGTAGTCTGTCACTGTCTGGTGTGTTCACTTCGATGAAGCCAGCTGCGATGTTATGAATTGCTTAATGGAGAAGCCATGTGGTAAGGAACCGAGGTCCTCAGTCCAGCAATCTGTAAGGATCCAGATCCTGCCAACAACCACTGAGCAAGCCTGGCAGCAGATCGTGACCCACATGAACCTTGAGATGAGTGAAGTCTCAACTGAAACCCTGATTATAGCCTTGTGAGAGATCCTAGAAACCCTCCTTGATCACAACCTAGTGACAGACCCTCACCTGGAGGCCCAGCTAAGCAATACTCAGACTCCTGATCCACAGAAACCGTGGGATATGATGTGTATGTCGTTTTAAGCTGCTCAATTTCAGGGTAATCTGTTGCATGGCAAGAGATAACCAAGATTTTGGATCTCGTAGGCCATTCTAAGTACAGACTGATCAGAGGGGTTGATTAGAATCACCAACTGGTATGTTACAAATAGACTCTAGGGGGAGACTGGGAGAATGCAGAGGGGCCAGTTGAGACACTGTTAAAATAATGTAGGCAAGAGATGCTGGTAGCTGGGACTAGGGTGGTATTGGTAGAGGTGAGGACACGTGGTTGAATCTTGGATGTACTTTGAAGGCAGAGTCAACAGGATTTGCTATTGGGTTGGATTCAGGGTGTGTAAGAAATGTAAGAGATGACTCTAAGGTTTTTTGACCTAAACAACTTGTAAAGAACTATGATATACTGAGAAGAAATTATAGAAGGGGTAGATTTGTGGAGGAATAATAGGAGTTAGGCTTGGGGCATGCTCAACTTTAGATACCAATGAGACATCCAAGTTTGGATGATGAATTGGATATACAAGTCAGGTGGTTGAAGCCAGGAATACAAATTTGGGGGTCTGCAGCATTTAAATGTTTAAATGTGAAAGTCCCTTCGCCCTTTGCCCTTCACTCGCACTTTCTACCTGTGAGGCCCCCACTGTTAGCTGATGTACGGGAACATAGTTACACACGCACAGATACTATTTTTTGTAAGATTTTATTTTTAAGTAATCTCTACACCCAACTTGGGGCTAGAACTTAGCCCTGAGATCAAGAGTCACATGCTCTACTGACTGAGCCAGCCAGGCACTCCTTTGTGTATATATATTTTTTCACAAATAGAATTATTCTGTAACTTTTTAAAGTACTCTCTACACCCAATATGCGGCTCAAACTCAAGGCCCAGAGATCAAGAATCACATGCTCTATCAACTGAGCCAGCCAGGTGCCTCCTCTGCAACTTGCATTTTATAAATATTTTTGGAGCTTTTTCCATGTAAGGACATACATATATACCTCATTCTTTAGATAACTGTAGAAAATTCCTTAGTATGAATGATGTATGCCTATTCATTCACTCAACAAATATTTTTTGAGCACCTACTACATGCCAGGCACTGGTCTAGGGATTGAGGATAAAGCTGTCCCTTCCGGATGGATATTTCAGTTGTTTCTAATACTTTGCTATTACAAACACTGATACAATGAGCATCTCAGTTCACCTGTGAGAGTTTTTGGCATGAATTCATAGGTGTGGAATTTTTAGGTTAAAGGGCTCAAAGGCATTTCTAGTACTGGAATTTTGGGTTCAATTAGGATAGATAAATTTGTTTTATATTGTTTTATGATTTTATTTATTTATTTTAGAGAGAGACTGAGCGAGCTGGGGGGAGGGGCAGAAGGAGAGAATTAAGCAGACTCCCTGCTGAGCATGGAGCCCAACTGGGGTGGGGTGAGGGGGCTCCATCTCACTACCCTGAGATCATGACCTGAGCCAAAATTAAGAGTCAGACGTTTAGCTGACTGAGCCACCCAGGCGCCCCGAAACTGAAGATATTTAATAAGTTTGGAAAAGAGATCACCCAGTATAATGCCCTATTGGAAGCTTTAGGATTGCCTCTACAATTTCCCTTCACTATGTGAGTAGTTATTTCCAAATCCTCCTCATCCTCAAGGTCCAGATCAAACACCTCCTCCTTCAAGGAGCCTTCCATAGATCCTAATTGGATGTGATCTCACCTGCCTCTTTACCTCAAGCATGGTCTTTACCACATACTACCTTGTATCATAAGTACATTCTTGTTGGGATGAGCACTGGGTGGCATAGGTGAGGGATGAATCGTCAAATTCTACTCCTGAAACCAATCCTACACTATATGTTAATTAACTCGAGTTAAAAAACAAACAAACACAAACAAACAGCATTAGCCAGGATGATCTTGTACGCAACCCACTGCTTTCATATATTTCCCTCAGGAGAAGCTCTTGAGCTACAGAGCAAAATGTTCAAGTCCAGTGACAAAAAACCAGCAAAATAATGTGCTAAAAACCAAAACAAAACAACTTTTACTAGACTTTTTAAATTTAACTTGAATTCCTCCCTCGCCCTCCCTCAGTGCATAGCTCAGTGCTCAACGTTTATGTAACTCAACAGAAGCTCTGAAGCACCCGGTGAAATCTCCCGGCCTCAGGAATGGGTGTGGAGCCCGCGAGAGGACCAGATGGTGTTTGTGCACCATCGGTGTGACAAATGCTCCTGACGGCTCCACAAGGTCCTGGAGAAGCTGCCTACTTGTCATGCTGCATCTCCTAGCACTTCTCTTCCTTCAATGCTCCAGCCACGCTGGCCTTTTTTTCTGCCTTTCAATGCACTGAGTCAGCTCCCTTCTCCGGGCCTTGTACCTGTAGTCTCTTCTACCTGGAGGGCTCTACGTGCTGATCTCTGGTGGCTGCTTCTTTTCCATCAGCACTCACCTCTGTTTTCATTTCCCCAAAGAGGCCTTCCTTGACCATCTATTCTAAAGGAGCTCCCCCAACTCCCTTCCTCTCTAGCAGGTCACCTTAATCCTCGCGTACTATTCATCTCTTTCTGAAGTTCACGAGTCCATTTGCTTGCCGTAGAACAGAAGTGGCAGCAGAAGAGGGACATGGCTTATCTTTTTCAATTCTGCGCACTTTCAGTGGCTACAGCATGTAGTATTGTGGCTGAAAAGTAACAGAATTTCAACTAAAAGTTGCAACTTTTTTGAGTTTTATCGCCTACAAAGGAAATCAGGTGGTGGGCAGGATTAGGGAGGGTTAAATGGTCAGTGCCATCCAGATTGTGGATTGGCTTCTCTGCGGTCATTTTAGCCTTTCCTCTGGCCTTCCCTCAAGGTTGTAAAAAGCCTGTCAAGAGCAGATGCATTTCAAGAAAACATCCCTCAGGAAGAAAAGGGGACAGAGGTCTCCTGGCCCATCCCTTTTTATCAAGGGGGAAATACTTTCTCAGGAGCTTTCGTCTCACATCACTGCTTGCTTGCTTATTTATTATTTATTTATTTGTTTGTTTATTTAAAAAATTTTATTTATTTATTCGTGAAAGACAGAGAGAGAGAGAGAGAGAGGCAGAGACACAGGCAGAGGGAGAAGCAGGCTCCATGCAGGGAACACCATGTGGGACTGCATCCTGGTACTCCAGGATCACGCCCTGAGTTGAAGGCCACCCAGGTGTCCCTATAGGAATGGTCTTGACTCCCATTCAGTTTCGGCCAAAGGAATATAAAAGAGCAGTGTGAGGGGATCCCTGGGTGGCTCACCAGTTTGGTGCCTGCCTTCCAGCTGGGGTGTGATCCTGGAGTACCAGGATGGAGTCCCACATCGCGTTCCCTGCATGGAGCCTGCTTCTCCCTCTGCCTGAGTCTCTGCCTCTCTCTGTGTGTGTGTCTCTCATGAATAAATAAACAAAATCTTTAAAAAAAGACCATTCCTGTAGTAAAAGAAAGTGAGATGAATGTGATTTTTTTTAAACCAATCATGATTCATCAGGAGCTGGGCCTGTCTTCTCCAAGCCCTGTGACTTGGCCCTACACCCAAAGCAAAACTGGGCTTTTAGCAAAGAGAAAGTTATGGCTGTAGGGCATGACGTCCCGCTGATCTACCTGCATTCAAGAGTGAGCACATTTTATAAACATCCACTGTGGAAAGCTCAGATTGCTGATACAAAGCCTCCAGCTTTTTTAAAATAAAGATTTTATTTATTTATTTATTTATGAGGGACACACACAGAGAGAGGCAGAGACATAGGCAGAGGGAGAAGCAGGCTCCTCACAGGGAACCTGATGCAGGACTCGATCCCAGGACCCCGGGGATCACGCCCTGAGCCCAAGGCATCCCCTCGACCACTGAGCCACCAGATGTCCCCAAAGCCTCTACCTTTCTAGGCCTTCCAGGTACCAAGCCCCATTGGACCCTCAGTCTGTGCTTTATTGGGACCAATGGGATGGCTGCTGGAATAGATTTGGTGCTAAGAGACTTGGCCTATTCTGGGTTCCTGGAAACCATCATCCATGTCCTTGTTTTCATAACAAAGTCCTTTATGTAGGTGTCACTGCTTGGTCTCTGAAGTTGGGAAAAGTGAGGCAAGTGCCCCAAGGCAGTGGTAGGAACCTTCTTGGGACCTCTGCCATGGTACCCCAGAAACTGTTGGTCATTTTCAAACTCTCAACACATGAAGTAACCAAACAGAACATTGCCAAGGTCAGTGGGGCTTCTCACTTTACAGCTGGGGAGCTTTTTCCGGGTCCCTAGTATTCCGAGATTCCCATCCTTATTTGTCTTAAGCATGTTTGTTTTACGTCTAGTTAGATGTTCTTTTATTCTTGGAAAAGAATTTCTCGTTAGGTGAAGAGGATAAGGAAAGGAGTAGGAGATGGAGAGGTGACAGCTGGGCACACGTGAAGGCTTCTGGAGGACGGGTCGGTCCCCCAGACTCCAGGCGATGGCCTTCCCAATACCAACCCCACCCCACCCCAGCGCACGGCCAGTGCAGAACTAGACAACCTGCCACAGGCTCAGGCCCCGCCACCCGGCTCTCCCCAGCCCTCGTGGGGGTGGGGTGGAGGGGGTGCAGCCGCGGCGAGTTTCCAGAGTTGGAAAGCCGGCTCCTTCCTTCCTCCCGGGGTCGCCCACTCCAGGGCGCAGGACCCCTGCAGGTCAGAAAGCGGTGCGGGCGGGGAGGGGGGGGGGCGGAGGACCCAGCGGAGCGGCTCCGGCCAGAAACGCTCTCTCCCCCGCCCCCGACGGCCGCGCGACCCCTCCCGGCGGAGCACACAATAGGCGGCCGCTGCACGTTCCTTCCCAGCCCCTCGCCGCCTCGGCCCCGCGGGCTTGCGGGGGGGGGCGGGGGGCGCACGCGACAGTCCCCCGCGCTCCTGCAGGCGCCGCAGCCTCTGGGGCGGGAAAGGAGCACTGGGGTAGAACACGCCCCACACTTGGAGAGATTTCGCTACACCACCCCAGACACACACACACACACACACACACACGCGCGCGCGCGCGCGTGCGCGCGACAAATGAAGCCGCCCGATCTCCCCGATCTCCCCGAAGCAGCCTGATCTCCCCTCCCGGATGCGGCTGCACCAGCAACATCAGCTGCGGGCGGAGCCCGAGCGGTTGCCACTTCCCCCCTCTTCCCTCGTGACCCTCGCCCCCCCCGTCCGCTCGCCCTCCCCCCGCACACACCCTTGCTCGCCGGACACACCCTCCTCCTGGGGCCCGCGGGAGCCGAGCTCGGGCTCTCCAGGGGAGGGAGCGGCCCCGCGGCGGGGCAGGACGGGGAGCGCGCGGGCGAGCCGAGGAGGGAAGGAGGGGGCGAGGGAGGAGCCGCGGCCCGGAGGGAGGAGCCGCGGGAGCCGCGCCGCCGCCGAGCTGCGATGTGGCCGGTCGGCCGGCGGGTAAACAGAGGGAGCAGCCGCGGCCGTGGCCGCCCCGGCCCGGGCCAGTGAGTGAGCCCGCCGCGACCTGCCCGCCGCTGCCATGGCCGAAGTGCGCAAATTCACCAAGCGGCTCAGCAAGCCCGGCACGGCGGCTGAGCTCCGGCAGAGCGTGTCGGAGGCCGTGCGGGGCTCCGTGGTGCTGGTGAGTGGCGGGGCGCCGGGCGCCCCGGGGGACGCGCTCCGGGCGAGAGCGGCGGGGCTGGCTTTCCGCGCGCGGGGACGGGGACGGGGACGGGGACTGGAACGGCGCCGGCGGCGGTGGCGGCCCCCGCTGCGCGCCGCGCTCTCTTTCTCCGCTTCAGTAAGTTTGCGCACCAGCCGCCGCCGGCCGGGGTCCGAGTCCCGGCGCCCGCTGACAGCGCGGCGGAGGCGTGCGCCCGGCGGGACGCCCAGCTGCCCTCGGGGGCTCGGGGGGCTGCGCGGGAGGCGGGGGCTCGGAAGCGGGGCCGGGCCGGCGCTGTGAGCCGGGGAGCGGACCTCGCTGCGCTGGAGCCGGCACAAAGAGCCGGGGACCGGGGCGCGACGAGATCCCCGTTCCCTTCTGCGGGCACCTGAGGCAGCCGCGGCGGAAGGATGCGATGAGCATTTTGCGCGCACACACACACACACACGCACATGCACGCGCGCGCGCGCACACACACACACACACACACACACACACACGTTGTGTACACAAAAAAAGAACCCCACCCAAAAAGCCCCGGGCTCCCAAGCTCGGGCGGGCGGTGAGAACAGAGGAAGCAGAGCGACTTCCTCCCGCTACTGGGGAGAGGGTGGTGATGGGTGTCGAAGGGGTGCTGGGCTGCTGCGGCGGAGGGAGGGAATTGCAAACAACGGGGTTCCGGGGCGAGTGCGCGCGGGGTCGCCCGCCACGGGGCGAGGGTGTCCCCCGGGACCTAGGAGCGCTCCGGAGGCCAGGAGACGGGGCCGTGTTTGGGGGACGATGGCGTGTGCCGGGCCGGGGATGGAGGCCCTGGGGGTCAGAGCCCCTGCGCTCACGGCCGCGGGGGTGGGGGGCTGGGGGCTGGGGACTTGAGAGCGTGTTGACTCCCGGGGAGAGTCCCCCAGGAGCCCTCCACCGCACCCTCAGCCTCGTCCGGATTGTCTGGCGCTGGAGGAAAGCGGACGGTGCTAACGGGCTCTTGGCCCCTTGTGTTTTCGAGACACTCTGGTAGCCAATTTCCTGGGCTAGAGAGCAAACCCTAAATAAGCCATCAGACTGGTTAATTAGTGTTTGTTTTGTTACTTTGAGTTTTTGTTGTTGGTTCCTGTGTCTCCTTTCCCTCTACCTTAGAGTGTCTCGTCTGCTGTGTTTAAATTTCGCTGTTTAAGTGTGGGCTCTTTTTGTTAAAACAACTTATCATTGGAAGGGAACTTCACAGCTTTTCCTTGTAATTTTTCTGTTGATCTTGTAGAATCTGCGATAAAGCCAACATTAAAGGGAGGCCAGGGGCTTGATCCCTACAGTGGAGAAAGTTGACATTAGTGGGAGTTCTGGAGGAGGATCAAAGGTAAAATATGTACCTTTGAGATAAAGATCTGATCCCTAATAGCTACAACTGTGCAAAGCCAAGTGACTTTAAAGAAATCTCTCTGTCGTGGCTGGACCCTTGAAAGTTTAATCCTGCTGTTTAGCAGATCTAAAACCAGACCTTTAATGTTGTTTTAATGGACTTGGCTTATTGTACGTCTCACTGATTTTAGAAAGAGGTCCTGTTAGGGTCAAATTGGAACCTCGACTGTCATCACGGCCAGCTTAGAGAGGAAGGCAAGCTGTGTGCAGGGCATTTATACCCGGGGCTCTCATCTTGGGTGATTGCTAACAAGTGATCCAATCTGCCCAGCACAGGAAATGCTTTCCTAAATTCAGGAAAGAAAAAAACCTTGATTGAGCAGGGGTAGCTGGCCCTCTACTGCATGGTGCGAAGGGAGCCAGTGATGTGGACAGATGGTCTCAAGAGAAGAAATGGGCCTCAGCAAACCTCCCCTGGGATTTGACCAGCATTCGACCTGCCACCCTCAGCAGCAAAAACGTTAACATTAGCATTCTTGCCAAGGCTTTTAGTTTTTTTTTTTTTTATTCAATTTTTTAAAGATTTATTTATTTCAGAGAGAGAGAGAGAGAGAGAAGCAGGGAGGGGCAGAGGAAGAGAGAATCTCCAGCAGACTCCTTATTGAGCTCCCCTCCATGGGGGGACTTGATCCCATAACCCTGAAATCAGGACCTCAGCAGAAATCATGAGTCGGGTGCCTAGCGAACTGAGCCACCCAGGTGCCCCAGGCTTTTTTTTTTTTAAACAACATTTTATTTACTCATGAGAGACACAGAGAGAGGCAGAGACATAGGCAAAGAGAGAGGGAGAAGCAGGGTCTCCACGGGGTGCCAGATATGGGACTCAATCCCAGGACCCTGGGATCATGGCCTGACCCAAAGGCAGCTGCACAACCACTGAGCCACCCAGGTGCCCCAGCTTTTAGGTTTATAAAAGAATTTTGTGTAGCACAGGTGCAGCTGCGCCTTCCTTACCATTGGCTCTGTGGCAAAGCAGGAGAAACTTAGCGGGAGCAGATTTTTCTGGGAGCTGCTGCCAACCTGGTTTACTTGGGACCGAGTGCATGGATATTTACCAGGCGAGGCACAGGAATATTTATTTACTACTCTGGTATGTGATCCACATTGAGATTTTGGGAACTTGGCGGCGGGGCAGGGAGGCGGGAGGAGGACAGATTCTAGGAATCCAAACCAGTGAGTATCTATTGAGCCTCTGCTATGTTCAGGACACAGTAGGGGATCCCTGGGTGGCTCAGCGGTTTAGCACCACCTTCAGCTCAGGGCGTGATCCTGGAGTCTCGGGATTGAGTCCCACATCGGGCTTCCTGCATGGAGCACCCCCCCATGAATAAATAAAAATAAAAAAAAGACACAGTGTTAGGTGCTTACAGTTATATGTGAATGTGGCTGCCATTTTCTTCATTTGTTTTTTTTTTAATTTTTATTTATTTATGATAGTCACAGAGAGAGAGAGAGAGGCAGAGACACAGGCGGAGGGAGAAGCAGGCTCCATGCACGGGGAGCCTGATGTGGGATTCGATTCCGGGTCTCCGGGATCGCGCCCTGGGCCAAATGCAGGCGCCAAACCGCTGCGCCACCCAGGGATCCCTCTTCATTTGTTTTTATTGGTCGCAGCCCGAGTTGGGTCTTTGTTTGTTGATAGGACACCTAGATGATGGACCCAGATCGATTGTAGATTATTCATAACACCTTGGTGAATGCTATTTCTAAGCAGTTCCGTCAATTAAGAAATCAGGAAAGAGCCTTAAGTGGAGTGGATTCTCCTAGCTGGCTCTCTCTTGGCTCCTGCTTTTCTGACACAAAGAGCCAGTAACCAAAGTTAGCAAAGCCATGGGCGGCTGGAGTGCAAGTGGACCATGTTGCAGCTGCCACCATAACTTCTGATTCTTTTCTGGTTTAGCCCCAAAGTGTTTATTAGGGACAGCTGAAGTAGGATTTACACTTGCTGCTGTAAACCCACGACACTTGCATTAGGTCTTCAGTATGGAGCCACACACAGAAATCCCTCAGAGCTACTGAGGGTTCCGTTCCAGATCACCACAGGACAGTGAACCTCACAAGCGAGTCAAATGCAATTTTTGGTTTCCTGGTGCAGAGGAAAGTTATGTTTACACCATACTGTAGTCTGTTAAGTGTGCAACAGCATTGCATCTAAAAAACCTTGTAGATGCCTTAATTAAAAAATACTAAAGCACTTTTAAAAAAAAGGTGAACCATCAACTGGGCTTTCAGTGAGATGTAGTCGCTGATTACAGATCATCATAGCAAATACAACGATAATAAAAAGGTTTGAAATATTGCAGGGAGTAACCAGAACGACACAGATCCAAAATGAGCCCACGTTTTGGGGAAAGATGGTGCCAGTAGACCTGCTCGATGCAGTTGGCAACAAACCTTCAATTTGTAAACCACACTGTCATCAGCAAAGCATGATAAAGTGAAGCAGAATAAAAGGAATTATGCCTGTATTTGGAAGATTTCACTAGGGAGCCATTCCCAGGGCAGGTCACGCTTTCCTCTGGTGTATTTCTTGCCAGAACTTGGAAAACCCCCCTGACTGAACACATATACAGCAAATATACAGTATTTCCTGTTTAGATGTTTTTTTTAAATCTTTTTTTTAACTTTTATTTATTTATGATAGTCACACACACACACACAGAGAGAGAGAGAGAGAGAGAGGCAGAGACACAGGCATAGGGAGAAGCAGGCTCCATGCACCAGGAGCCCGACGTGGGACTCGATCCCGGGTCTCCAGGATCGCGCCCTGGGCCAAAGGCAGGTGCTAAACCGCTGTGCCACCCAGGGATCCCTAGATGGGGTTTTGTTTTTGTTTTGTTTTCTCGGATTATTATTGCTTTTTTTTTTTTTTTTTTTTTTTTTTTTTTTACAATTATACCCTTGTTGGCGTGTTGCTAACATCGTTCAGTTTTGCTCACCGTTTGAAAAAGTCTGAGGGCCTGGGCTGTATAAAGCATGTAGTCACGTATTCATACTTTCATTCAGTTATTACTACTTCCACGACTCCATTCACTAAATAATGAAGCAACGGGGGAAAGAGATTGTCTGGTTGTTGCATTTTCCTTTAAGTTTGGTATTTATATGAAGGTCAGTTTTAGCCGAGGGAAAGACATAATTACAGAATTAACCATTGGCAGAGATTTCCCAGGAGGGGCTTGGGGAGGAATATTATAACCCGAGAGTGTGTGTGATTAAGAGAGAAGTGTTTACATATACACACATTTAAAATGCCGAGTTTTAAAGGTGTTTTTGTTACAGTTCAGGCTCTAGCTATTGGTGCCTGGGTTGGGGGGTGGGTGGCGGTGGAAAGGCATTTGGTAAACCTGTCGCGTTCTGGCTGCCCTTCAGAGGAGGCATTGTGTCAGCCTGGGAAAGTCGCCTGGTAGGTGTTTAAATACTGTTTGCCTGCTGCTACCCAACTCACCCTCAATTCCTTGTATGCAGAAGGATCTGGAAAGAGTTGCTAGCTGTTACTGGGCTTTAGCCCCTTGAGACAGGATATTTCCCTGCCTGGCACCGGCTGGATGTCATCTAAGGACTCTGGTAGAGAGAAACTCTCCAAAAGCCTAGAATGGCTGAAGAGTGGCCACAGCTGTTAAGTCCCCCTGCCTCACCGCACATAACTATCTACCTTTGCTTGGAATGTGTGTTAGGTTCTCATTTAGGGAAGGCCTGAAAACAAACCCACAGTCCTGCTCCCTCTTCCCAGGGGAATTTGTGCAAAGTACCTAATATAGGACCAAACAACCTAACGCAGCGGAGCAAAGCTGGTTGCAATGGGCTTCTTGATCAAGCGTTTCCAGTTCTCAGACCTAGCTAGGCTCTGGATGAACTGAACTGCAGGACTGTTACCTGGAGGGTTGGTGCATCAACCAGACATAGACTCCCTGCTCCTGTGGGCTTCCCAGGTTAGGGGGCCACCAGGGCAAGCCAGTTCTATAGGATCTGTCCAAAAGCCCAGTGCAGAGTTTGCCTTGAACCCTCTTTGAAGAACCAAACAGCAGAATTTGTTTTCTAAGACAAATATGGGAAACAAATCTCTAGATTGACTCTTTTCCTATTCTAAACATCGTTAGGCCTTCCTTTAAAAAAAAAAAAACATTTATTGCATTGTTACGTAGTAAATTTATGTTTGTTGTAGAAAAGTTAAAAAACCAGACAAGAATAATCATCTCATTATTCAGAGGGGCTGTTAAAATTCTAATGTATATATGTCAAAACTCTTTCATCTCTATGTGTGTATATATCTACGAAAACATAGGGGAAACTATGGCACAAACTTGAAAATAATTTTTTTGCTTATTACTATCTTATGAACATTTGTTTCTTCACTTTAGTCAATATAAATCTACATGTTTAATGACTGCCAAAAATTCCACTAGGAGTGTACCGTAGGTAATCATACTTTATTGTGTGATATTTTGATAGTTTCTAATTTTGTGGTGTTACAAACGTGAGTTGTACAGTACAGCGGCTGCTAGACACCTGTGGCCATTTACATTTACATAGAAATGAACTTAACAGGGCAGCCTGGGTGGCTCAGCAGTTTAGTGCTGCCTTCAGCCCAGGGTGTGGTCCTGGAGATGCTGGATTGAGTCCTACATCAGGCTCCCTGCATAGAATGGAGCCTGCTTCTCCCTCTGCCTGTGTCTGTGTCCCCCCCCCTCACCGTGTCTCTCATGAATAAATAAATAAAATCTTTAAAAAAACATCTTTGGAATGGCATTGGTACAAACCTTAATTGGTGAATGTCTTTGAGCAGGCATTTTTCAAACTTGCCCTTTAAGGAGAAATTTCCAGCAATGGGATTGCTTGCTCCAACATTAGACACATTCATTCATTCATTCATTCATTTATAAGATTTATTTATTTATTTATTTAAAAGATTTATTTATTTATTTATGATAGAGAGAGAGGCAGAGACACAGGCAGAGGAACAAGCAGGCTACATGCAGGGAGCCCGACGCGGGACTCGATCCCGTGACTCCAGGATCGCGCCCTGGGCCAAAGGCAGGCGCTAAACCGCTGAGCCACCCAGGGATCCCTTAGACACATTTTTAGCATTAAAAAGCCCTCTGGAGAACAAACTGGTGATTACCAGAGGGGAGGTGGATGGGGGGCTGGGTGAAATCAGTGAATAAAGGGATCAAGAGTACAGGTATTGTGAAGAGCAGTGAGTAATGTATAGAATTGTTGAATCACTGTATTGTACATCTGAAACTAATATAATGCTGTATGGTAATTATACTGGAATTTAAAAACAAATACATTAATTAAAAGGAAAAAAAAGTCCCCTGGAACATACTGTTGAATTGCTCTGCAGAAAGTTGTTGGCATTTACTATTTTATCAGAATATGCACATGTTCATTTCCCCTCTCCCATGCCAACACTGGTTATTAATATTTTTTAATCTTTGCAATCTGATAGGAGGTAAATGGTATAGCACTGTTCTAATTTGCATTTCTTTGGTTGCTCTTGAGTTTTTCATATGTTGATTAGCCACTTGTATTTCTTCTTTTGAGGATTTGAGTGAACCTTCTTACAGACTTATTTCCTTGTTTGTAATTCTTGCAATAACGGTCTTAACCCCAAGATTCTGTTTCGATAAGTCTGGGGTGGGGCCAGGCATCCGTATTTTTAAAAACTACCCAAGGTGATTCTGATGTGCACAGAAACACTGATCTAGACCACTGGCCCACTCAAGGCAGGAATGTCCCCCACATATACCCCTGATAAATGATGATTTTAGCTTCTCCTTACACACTACTTGCCCGTTAAGAGGAGTGTGTTAGAAAATGTTCTTGAGCTGAAATCTGCTCTGTAAATCCTGCCACTGCCAGGCCTAGCTCTGCTGTTTGGAGCCACACAGAATATGTTTGCTTCCTCTTTCACATGACAACCCTTCAAATATTTGGAGACATCCACCATGTCATTTTTTTTTTAGGGGGAGGAGGGGCAGAGGGACAGGAAGAGAGAGCAACTCAAGCAGGTTTCACGCCCAGCACAAGCCTGACACGGGCTCGATCCCAGGACCCCCTGAGATCATGATCTGAGCCGAAATCAAGAGTCAGCTGTTTAACTGACTGAGCCACCCAGGCGCCCCTATACCATGTCATTTTTCACAAAAGCCAGAGACTTCATTTCTTTCCTCTATTTCTCACATGACTTGATTTCAAAATTCTTCACCATCATGGTTATCCTGTTTGGGCCCTTTTCCAGAATTTCAGCATCCTACTTCAAATGTGGGAGGCAAGAGCCCAGTCTCAAGAATCAGACCTGGCCTCTGTCATCTGCTTGCCTTGTGAACCGAGGCAAATAACCAGATCTTATTTTCCTTATCTGTGAAATGGAGATAAATAGTACCTACCTGATGTGGTTCTTATGAAGATTAAAGAGGGTGGTGTATGGATTGTCTGATGTAGAAGTGATTTATAAAGTTTTTTTTTTTTTTTTTTTTTTTTTTTTTTTTTTAAAGAGAGAGATCTGGTGAAACAAAGGTAATCTAGAGGGGTCTATCATGGAAGGGGGAGGGGGCAATGGTTCTTGCCCTTTCTAGATAATTAGCCAAGAAGTCAGGGCCTGTGCATTCATCTCTATGCCCCCACTGCCTCACACAGTGGGGCCTCAGTGGAAAATACACTGGCAGCGGCGTGCACGATGGACAAGGTGTTGGGTGAGTGGAGGCCAGGTCACTAGTTGAAATCTAGTTACATATTTCTGGAGAGAGATAAGCATGGCTTACCTGGGGCGGTGAGAATGGAGATAAGGGGGAGGATGTCTGAAGTGTTTCAGTGATAGAATCAGCAGGATTTGGGGATTCTTGAAGGGGAAGGAAGAAGTGGGAGGAAGAGAGGAGAGGAGGTGGAGTCAAGATGGGGCCGAGGCTTCGGGTGAATGGGAGGAGGAAAAGCGTGCTTGGTGTTTGGTGAAAGGGGAAAGGAAAAGAAAATGAGCAACCTTATCCTGAGACGGTTGTCAGGACAAAACCAGGTTGTAGTTAAGCCGGGCATTCTAGGGAATGACTGAGCATGTCGTGTTATGTTCTGGCAGAAGGCTAGGGTTCCTTTTTTTTAAAAAAAAAAAAAAAAGATTTTATTTTTATTTATTCATGAGAGACACACAGAGAAGCAGAGACACAGGCAGAGGGAGAAGCAGGCTCCATGCAGGGAGCTGGACATGAGACTCTACCCCGGGACCCCAGGATCAGGCCCTGGGCTGAAGGAGGCACTAAACCGCTGAGCCACGTGGGCTGCCCCAGCCTTTTTTTATTTTTTATTTTTTATTTTTATTTTTTAAATTTTTATTTATTTATGATAGTCACAGAGAGAGAGAGAGAGAGAGAGAGGCAGAGACATAGGCAGAGGGAGAAGCAGGCTCCAAGCACCGGGAGCCCGACGTGGGATTCGATCCCGGGTCTCCAGGATCGCGCCCTGGGCCAAAGGCAGGCGCCAAACCGCTGCGCCACCCAGGGATCCCTTTTTTTTTTTTTTAAATACTTATTTTTAAGTCAGCCTTCAGCCCAACATGGGGCTTGAACTCACAACTCTTGACATCAAGCGTCACATGCTCTACCGACTGAGCCAGCCGGGCACCCCAAGACCAGGGTTCTTGAGGGCAGAGACGTGTTCCACATGGGATCAGGGAGGGGAGGAAGAGCCGGGCTGAGATGAGATTGTAGGCAAGATTAGCTGATGAAAGAAGTTTGCACCTTTGGGGGTGATTAGGGAAGTGGGAGGCGGGGCACGGAGGAATGATCTGGAGGCCAGCCCCAGACTTCCAGTTAGAGATGGGAAGTTAGGTCACCCCCTGGGCAGCTCCCCCTCCCAGGGTTTGAAGGGCAGAGAAGAGGGGCTGCATAGGATGTTTCCTGCCCTGAAGGGACTCACAGGTCCTCACAGGTCCAGAAGGGAGATTAGATGTATGCAAATAACCCAAATGGAGAAGACAGAAGTTGGCAGGAGGCTAGCCATCCTGCCTCTGCCTTCGGTTAGTGACATCATCTCTGCCCTCCCCCGCCCCATGTTCTGTTTTTGTGATCCTTCACGTTTTTTCAAGAGTTGGGTCCTTTACGGGTTCAACAATGTTAGATAGGCCTTTGCTAAGGAACAGTGTTCGTGTCTATGGTATTTCCCACAGTTATTTGACTACAGAGGCCTTTTTTTTTTTTTTTTTTTTAATGAGATCGGGGAAAGTAAATGGTAACGTCTAACACTCAAATTCGTGTGTAGTATTCCTGTGTAAGTCACCTTGGCTTTTCTTTACATGACCTCCATGGGCTGAAAGAAGCGCTTGCTACCTTTCCAGATAGATCCTTCATGACTCCACCTCAAGAACACCCACTCCTCCCCACCCTTGCTTGTTTGTGGGAACCCAGTTCAAAGGAGTCATTAACCTACCTGGGTGCTACTTTCTTCTGAGATACAGAATCATTAGTAAGGCATATTGAAGAATTTTTTCGTGTTTTGTTCTGTTTTTGTTTTAAAACACAGAAAGGCAGGCCAGAAACCACAGGGTTGAGAAGGAGCTAGAACTCTTTCTCCTTTTCTGTGAATCCAGCCGTCGTTTTATGATCCACATCTCTGGGATTTAGATCTCTTGGTTTCTTTCAGCGTTTGCAGGGCGCAGAGGGGTTTATGGGTAACGTTGGCCTGCCGCTTCTATCAACCCAGAGCCAGATGCCCTTTTGATTCTCACAGGGCTCCACCCTGGAGGTTCAGGGCAAGGCCTGGGGCAAAGGGGCAATCTCCTTGAGCTCCCTAGCCTGGAAGCTGGGGCTTGTTAGAGCAGCATGATTACAGAGTGCATTGGATCTGGAAGGACGCTGCCTGAGGTTCAGAGTTCAGCTCCGCTACTTGCTGGGTGACCTTGGTTCAGTTATTTGACCTTCTTGTGTCTTGATAGCCTCTCTCATGAGCTTGTGGAAAGGCCTAAGGGAGTCGTGGCTTTTGAAGCACTTAAAACTAGGCTTGGCACAGGGCTCTGCTGAGTGCCATCAGCTCTTGATAGGCCCGGGCTGCGTGGTGGGCAAGGGGTCTTGTGTGTATGCATCACAAGTCACCAGGCCAGAGTAATCCAGCAGAAGGGAAGCTCGCACCCTGGCTTTCTTAGTTCCTTGCTCTGAACCATGCCCCTACAGGTGAGAACTACGTGGTTCAGCCAAGACTCCTGCCCTTCCTGGAAGAATAAACTGGCAGATGTGAGATGGGGCTTTGGGGCTTTGGCAGTTCTTGCCTTCAGACTAGTCTGATGAGTGAGGAGGAAGGCTGGTCTTCTAATAGAAGACCTCAGAGAGGGTCTTGCCCTCGGAGAGAGTCCTCTGGTCTGTGGAACTTGCGTGCGAGGCCTTGGGCCAAAGCACTGACCTTGATGACTGTCCCAAGTGGTTGATGCAAAAGGAGGGGTAGAGGAGGACTGAGTTCTGTATGGAAAAACAGGACTTCAGTGCTTGTTCCTTCCCCTCCCAAAACTTTACTGAGTCCCTTTTGCTCATTAATCTTCACTTTTTTATTTATTTTTTAAATATTTTATTTATTCATTTGAGACACACACAGAGGCAGAGACATAGGCAGAGGGAGAAGCAGGCTCACTTTTTTTTTTTTAAAGTCAGTATTGAAATTCAAATTCCAGTGCTTTTTTAAAGATCTCTTTTGGAAACCTGTATCTTCGTGGAAAACTGTTAGAGCCTAAATGTCTCCTAAGAAATTAATGGACTTTGTATTCAGCAATCTTTCTGGTTTTGTGGTAGCAGGATAGGTTCTGTTAGGAGTAGTGTGGACAGGTTTCCAGGATCGTTGATAAGATGGAAAATCTGGCAGCTGTTCCAGCGACACATGGTTTAGCTGTTGTCTGCGCACAGCCCTGAACAATCAGGCCTAAATTTGCTATCAACGATTTCCTGCAGTTGTTCTGCACCTTATTTTTGTTGCCCGTTGAGTTTCTCATTCCCAGGAAGTTGTAGTTTTGTGTTTCTCGACAGCTTATGTTGGATCATGTACGTTTCCGGTTGCTGAGAAATGTTTGAGGATATTCTGACTTCCCATCCTGATGCTTTCCCTAATGACTGAACTGTTTTAACCAGGTGAGGTTTAACTGAGAAAGTCACGTGTTCTTGCAGGCCTCGGAGACAGGACATCTTCATTTGGAGTGTTTCAGTGAAGTGTGTCAGGAGGCTGGGGAATGTATTTGTATTAAATGTTTTGTTTTGGTTTTAAGATTTTATTTATTCATGAGACACACAGAGAGAGAGGCAGAGACATAGGCAGAGGGAGAAGCAGGCTCCCTGCGGGGAGCCTGATGCAGGACTCGATTCCAGGACCCCGGGATCACGACCTGAGCTGAAGGCAGATGCTAAACCGCTGAGCCACCCAGACGTCCCTAACCAGGTGAGATTTAACTAAGAAAGTCACGTGTTCTTCCAGGCCTCAGACAGGACATCTTCATTTGAAGTGTTTCGGTGAAGTGTGTCAGGAGGCTGGGGAATGCATTTGTATAAAATATTTGTTTTAGATGCTGAGGCCTTGTATTTTTATAGCCCCTGTCGTATGAAGGGTTAAAAACATTGTCATACTCATGACCATGCATGTTTTGCCAGGTCACTATCGGACACTATCGCTCCCCCCTCTGTTGTAGAAGTGGGAAGAGAGAGACACAGGCTGTAGGCTGCCCATATTCACTAAATGAACGGGTGATGAACTCCAGACGTATGGTCTCCTGTGGTACAGTCAGGTAAAGCAGCACTAGCTTCTGGCCTAGATTCCCCCAATAAATCAGGTGGAGGAAGCTCTTTTTGTGTGGTGTCGGTGAGGATCTCCTCCTCTTGGGAGACCGTGTCTATTTCTGAGCGAGCTTAGGTCTCTGTAGCAGCAAGGTGGGAGGTGAGGACCAGAGAGAGAGAGAGAGGTGGGGTTGTTACTGAGAAATCTGGGCAAGATCCGTATAGATTTTCCCTTGTCAAAGTAAGCCCAAGGATTTTGAGAACTGTTTGCAATTGGTCGTTCTTCCTTTCTTTGCTATTTGAATAGCTATATGGAAAAAAAAAATCTCTAGAACATTGGCTCTGCAGAGGTACCTGGGATCATATTCATGGAACTATTAACTGTTTTTATGATTTTTTTTTTTTGGTGTGGATTAGTGCTGCCCCAAAATACCATCAGCATGTCTCTCCAGGCCTTTGATATTAGTAGCTGAGTTTCCCCACTTGAGACACTGCCCGTTTTGCACCTTGCAGGATTCGGTGTCGAAGCTCACGGTGTGCGTAGAAGAATCCTGTGGGCATAACTGGTTTATTTTCCTAGGTTAACAAGTTCCTCATGTTTCACCGCAGTAAATCGTTTCCTAGAGACCCGAAAGAGGGAATACCACCTGTGAGGTGCCTAACTTACCACCAAGAAATAACTTCGGTCCAGGGGGCCACTGAATCAACTGGTGCAAAAATTGAACCACATCAGTATTTTAAAAGCTCCTGGGATCCCTGGGTGGAGCAGCTGTTTGGCGCCTGCCTTTGGCCCAGGGCGCGATCCTGGAGACCTGGGATCGAATCCCATATCAGGCTCCTGGTGCATGGAGCCTGCTTCTCCCTCTGCCTGTGTCTCTGCCTCTCTCTCTCTCTCTCTGTGTGACTATCATAAATAAATAAAAAAAAAAAAAAAAAAAAGCTCCTTGGGGCCAGTTGCTCTCCCTCCGTCCAGCAGAGGGTTTCCATCATGCTTTGTGGCTTATAGAGCCAAGAAGGTTCTCCTGGCTAACCTGAGCCTAGGGAAGAAGTGCTTCTCCACCACTGGGGGGGCCGCCATGACTGCCTGTGGAAGAATTCTGCTTCTGTCCGCCCATTGCAAATGAGCTTTGGGGCAGAAGGCTCACCAGGAGATCTAGAACAGAATTCTGTAAGGCTCCTCACTTTGGTCCTGCATTGGAAGCCTGGCTCTCTCACTGCCTCCCTCCTTCCCTCCTGTCTCTAGAGCTACTCAGATGTCCACTTCTGGCTCAGCACTGTCCCAGGCTCAGAGACCAGCCTGGGCCTAAGCAGGGGACATTAGAGAACTTGAATCCAGAGCTCAAGTCCTGGCTATAGGGCCTCAAAGTCCTATAGGCTGCTGGCTCAGCCCTATATTTGAAATTCATTTCCAGTCACTAGGTTTTATCTTCTTCCTTGTCCCCTTGTGTCACTGTCCCAGTCACGGTGTCCTTGTCTTACCCCATCTCCTGTATCTAACCCCTCTGCCTTGGCTTTCCAGCCAGTTTCCTGAGTCCTCTAGAAGTGAGTTCCAGATTTCTTTTTTTCCTGATTTTTTATTATTATTATTATTATTATTATTAATATTTTAACCATCATTTGTTTTATTTTTATTTTTTAATTTTTATTTTTTATTGGAGTTCAATTTGCCAACATATAGCATAACACCCAGTGCTCATCCTGCCAAGTGCCCCCCTCAGTGCCCACCACCCAGTCACCCCAACCCCCCACTCACCTCCCCTACCACTACCCCTTGTTCATTTCCCAGAGTTAGGCGTCTCTCATGTTTTGTCACCCTCACTTCTTTTTTTTTAAGATTTTATTTTATTTATTTATTCATGAGAGACACACAGAGAGAGGCAGAGACACAGGCAGAGGGAGAAGCAGGCTCCATATGCAGGGAGCCCGATGTGGGACTTGATCCCCGTACTGGGATCATGCCCTGAGCCGAAGGCAGACGCTCAACCACTGAGCCACCCAGGTGTCCCAAGTTCTGGTCGTCTTGCTCATTCTGACTAGCGCTGCCCTCACCCTCATTGGGACCGTAAAACAGTTTGAGCCCAGCATGGTGGGATCAGTGGACTGAAGGGGTGAGCATCTGCTTAGAGAATGCAGGGAAGGCAGAGTGGCCAGGAGGAGGAGCAGGTCCGACCAGTGGCCCTGTTGAGGGTTGAACTAAACACATGGCCTTATTCATTTCCTATGGCTGCTGTGAAAAACTGCCCCAGATTCAGTGTCTCAAAACATACATTTATTCTCCTAGCTCTGGAGGTCAGAAGTCCAAAATGGGTTTCAGTAGCCTGATGCCCAGGTGTCTGTCAGCAGGGCCTCCCTTCCGCCAGAGGCTCCGGGGGAGAATCTGTTATCTTTCCTTTTCCAGCTTCCAGAGGCTGCCTGCATTCTTTGGCTCATGGCCCCTTCCTCTGTCTTCCTGCCAGCAATGGCTGATCAAGTCTTTTGTACATCATGTCACTCTGACGCTGCTCCTGTCATCGCATTCCCGTCTCTGATCCTGACTCTCTCCTTCATTTAGAAGCACCCTTATGATTACACTGGTCCTGCCTGGAGAGGGCAGGAGAATTTCCCATCTCAAAATCCTTAATCACACCTGCAAAGTCCCCCTTGCAATGTAAAAGTAGCACAGGCACAGGTTCCAGGGATTAAGATGTCGGACCTCTTTGGGAAAGCATTCTTCCTACCACACTGGTATTGCTGGAGGTTGAGGCTTGGTGGAATCCCGGGGTTGGGTTCTCTGCGTGGACACCTGACTTGGTGGAGGAGGAGCAGGGATCTGATGGACGGCTAAACTGTTAGCCAGGTGCACAAGTCTTCATAGAATTCAAGTGAAGAAGCACAATCCCTTTTGAGACTTTTGGCTGAAAGGAAAGCCATACCGGTCTGCAGTCTGCAATTTCAATTTGGATGTTTTCGTAAATTCTTCATGATTAAAAAAATTTTTCCCACACAAAACTCCCTCAGTCTGGAGTTCTTGTAAGTGGGCACTGCTCTCAGACTTGAGGTGTTTCAGGATACAAGCTGGCCAGACACTTAGCAGGCACTTAGCCAGCTTAGGCCTATGGAAATTTCCACCACCAGCTAAAGAAAAGAGTGGTGAGGGGTGTAGGGGTGTGTGTGTGTATCTGTGTCTGTGTGTTTTTATAGATTTTATTTATTTATGAGAGACACAGAGAGGGGCAGAGACACAGGCAGAGGGAGAAAAGCAGGCTCCCTGCAAGGAGCCTGATGTGGGACTCGATCCCAGGACCCCGGGATCATGACCTGAGCCAAAGGCAGACACTCAACCATGGAGTCACCCAGGTAGCCTTGTGTGTGTGTTTCAAAGCGAAAGAGATGGTTTCACATTACAGAGAATAAACTCTTCGGCTGACCAAGACACCTCTCATGTGCGACGTGAGAGACTCTTCACTCATCCTGAAGGTCAAGTTAGACCGGGCCTGGCCTGCCTGCGTTTCCAAGGTAACTGCAGAACCCTTTCCCAGAAATGGGAAATGGTTTCTAAAGCACATGATCAGAGAAACAGCGAGAAGGACTGGAAAAATGTCTCTGAACTCTTTCTGGTTTCATGATGATCTCAATTGAGAGGTAAATTGAAACTTCCTCTCTTCACCCAATCCAGTCACTGCCATCTTAGAATCACATCATGAAGACTCACTCACTGGCTGATCACAGGGGCAGCGGCCCTCCTCACCCTGGCGAGGGTTATAGCCCCGATGAGCTGGAGGCAGAGAGCGTTACTGCTCTGAAGGAGCGCTCCATCATAGATGCGGATTGCATTTTCTATTTTTACATCGACTCAAATTGGCCACGGCTATATTTCTCTGAGGCCCAGCCAATCTTTTTTCAGGCCCTTTGGCTCACTGACCTGGCTGTAGTGCATTGAAAATTGTGTAAAAGGCTGGGAGACCCTCCCTGCCACCACTGCCAGATTTGGTTTTAAAAATCTATAGGGACAAAGGCTTGCATTAACCATCTACACCTTTGTCCAGTTACATTTTTTCTTTCTTCCTCCCTTGGTAGGAAAACAGTTCCAGTTCTCCTTATCAGCCATCTCACTGAAAACATTTAGATGTTCTCAGTGGAATTAGCTTAAAAATTTTTTCTAGAGGAGCCTGGGTGGCTCAGTGGTGGAGCATCTGCCTTCATCTCAGAGTGTGATCCCAGGGTCCTGGGATCAAGTCCTGCATCAGGCTCCCTGCATGGAGCCTGCTTCTCCCTCTGCCTGTGTCTCTGCCCCACTCTCTGTGTCTCTCATAAATAAATAAAATAAATAAATAAAATCTTAAATTTTTTTTCTAATGTATTCACGTACTACCAATCTATACTAATCTATAAAAGATGGAAGAGTTGTTAACTGGAGTCCTGTTTAAATATTCTGTAGAAAATTGGTGTTTTCTCTGAATTATAGGCTCTTTCCCTTCAGCCTGGCTTATTGTATTTGATTTTATTTCATATTATTTTCCTGATTCACTGCTGTTTCAGGGGTTTTCGTTTTTTACTGGCCCTCATCTGAACTTCATGGCTTATGGGTGGGGTGCCTTTGATCAATGAGCTGCGTGACAGAGTCGATGCCTTAAAACTCCGGAACGTGTGGGCCTGTGGTATATACCAGAAGGAAGTAGAAACCAAGCATGTTGTTGGAGAGTGAGCTAGAGAGAGAGAGAGAGAGAGAGAGAGAGAGAGATGTGCTGAGCTGTGGAAGGTAACTGCCTTAGCTGAGAGAAAAGATAGATACTTTTAGTTTGTGCTAAAATATCAAGGAAAATGCTTTTGGAATGGATACTTGAACTGAAGCAGAGAATCTGATTCCACTGATTTCTTGTTAGAAGCTTAGATCTACTTAGGGCAAGGTTGGGTTGTGGAGGGATGGGGGAGGGCAAGACAAAGACTTAATCTGAGAAAACTAAAGGATGCAAAAGGTTCAGACCATGGGGAGGATTTTTCCCCATCATTGTAATAGACCAGGGGACCAGAGATTAAAATATTAACAGTAGTTTATGAGCGTAGCAGTATATTTTTTTATTCAGACTGGAAAAACTCAAACCCTTTTGAAACTGTACTAGGTCAATGGAATGGTTTTCTTTTGGGACTGAAGGGGTGAGTAGACGTTTATTCAGGGGATGGAGGCAGTGTACACTGTTAACTCGCATAATTCAGGACCCCAGATTCGTTAGTGAAGGAATGTAGAGGATACTGAGTCAGGGGGAAGTCTAGAGACTTGTGACCACCAGAAACCTGCAGAGGCCAGATTTCTTTCAGGAGACCAGGTTGGAGGAACTCGAGCTGCCAGGCCAGCCTGCCCTCACTTGTTCTACCCTCAGGTGGCAGAGGAACAACAGCTCATCCCCGAGTCAGACCCATGTTTCTCAAGGCAGCCAACCCTCCTTGGCAGGAATGGCAGCAATGGTGGTTGTTCCTTGGAGCCCCTGAGATTTTCTTTGAGACTGGCCCTCTGGGCCTGCCTTCCTCTAACTGGACTCCGTCCTCTCCCTACCATGGTGCTCTCTTCCCCTTTCCTCAGTGCTCTCTTCCCCTTTCCACCTTCTGGTACCCTCTCACTCTTCTTTCCCTCCCGATGATTTTCACCAAGCTGTGCCATGGGTGTTCATCTCTCTGTACTGATGCCTTCTTGGAAAATCTGTATATCTGGCTCCCTGGCCCAGCCCCAACCCCAGCACCAGAGCTCTCCCATAGCCAAGGCCTCTGCTGCTCCCATCTACCATGCTCTGGGGAGCTTCCTTCCATGGCTCCCATTCTCCATTTCTCATATTTTTCTCACCTCCTTACCCCTCTCCTCAGTGTTTGGCCACAAAGTGTCCTCCAGGGGACAGAGCCCTTTTTATTTTTTTTAACCTTTTCTTTAGCCAAGGATGGAAAATTCCAGAGGCCTGAGCTAGTGATGGCTTGGTGCCTTTTCTGGAAATCCAGTGGCCTGGATGCCAAGGAAACGTCGTGGAGCTACACATCTGGCAAGGTTGTCCCCTAAAACGTCCTAGCTTTGGCTCTGGTTCCAACCCAAAGAAGTAGACGTTCTAGCTGCAGAATTGTGGAAGAAGAATGAAGAGTTTAGGAAATGATATAATTTAAAAAAAAGAAATGATATAATTACAGATACAGAGCCCAGTTTACGTCACTTTGAGTTTTTTTTTTTTTTCCTGCTGGATTTAGTTGGGAAAGAGTGGCCTTTGGCTTAGTAGACCTTCCAAAAGTGAAGCATGACAAAGTTCCCGTGGCATAATTTCATGGAGGATTTTGCTCTTTTGGGGTAATCCTTTGGTACATTTCAAAGTGGGTTTCCCAGGTGGAGTGGGGTGGGCAGGCGCATCTTCCCAGTGGACACCAGATGGAATTGAGGACGTCCATCCTATCGTCATGTTTCTTGCTCCCTCCCTGGAGAAATCTTTTAAGCAGGATTTTGTCCACATGTCCCTAGTAGTATGACAAGTCAGAGTGGATCATCCTGACAGTAAGCAACAAAGTCATTGTCTTGAAATAGCTAGAAAGTGACCACCATTCAATGCTGCCTCTCAGGAGAATGAGGGAGAGTAACAGAAACCTCAAACCCAGAAAAATACCAACTCTATCTGCATTGGCTCCATGTTCCTCTAAGTGAAGCAAGCACCCAGATTTCCCAGTGGAGGCTTCTCTCCTCCCCTTCCTGTCTAGCAGTAAGGCCCAGCCCACCTTTGAACTCTGTTCTCTTGCTGCATCCCTTCCCACCATCTGGACATGGGCCATGCTGGGCCACTGCTGCTCCCCAGACACTTGTACCCCTTCTCACCTCCAGTGCCTTTGCATGTGCTGATTCCTCTTCCTGGAATGCCCTTCTGACCCCTTCTCTGCTCAAGAGAATCCTGTCCAGCCTGCAGAGGATAGGTCAGATCACCATCTCCCCCCATGATCCTCACCTCCCCCACTTGCAGCAAATCCCTCCTTCTGCAGGCTTATCGCCAGAAGTCTGAAATCCATCTCCCTGGGCCTCACTGCCTCCGGAGAATTTGGGGAAGGCTGCGTTCCTTGCCTCTCCCAGCTCTGGGAGCTGTCAGCACTCCGTGGCTCGTGGCTTGTGGCTCTATCACTCCTGTCTCTGCCTCTGTGACCACCTTGCCTTCTCTTCACTTGTATCAGATCTCCCTCTGCCTGTTTCCTAGAAGGTCATTTGTGATGGCATTCAGGGCCCAACCCAGGAATCCAGAATGATCTCCTCACCTCATTCATGATCTTTGACTTATGTAAGGACCCTTGTGCCAGAAGGTAACATTGCAGATTCCAAGGGTTAGGTTGGGGGCAGATCTTGGGCTGGGGGGGCATTCTTTTCATCTTCCCATGCTAATTCTTGAGTTTTAGAGAGGATTGATTTCATTCTGCCCCAGAACTACCTGTGACTACTTCTGTCCATTAGAATATAAGCGGGAGCTGGCCGGAGAGTGGGAAAGAGCTCAGGCATACTGGTCAGAGTGCCTGCAGGGCCCAGCAATTCCACTGACAATCTGTGTGGCCTTGGGCACCCAATTTAACTTTGTGGAACTTCCTTGTGCTCATTTGTAAAATGGAGATAATAGGGGGACCCCTGAGTGGCTCAGTCCATTAAGCATCTGCCTTTGGCTCAGGTCATGATCCCGGGGTCCTGGGATTGAGCCCCATGTCAGGCTCCCTGCTCAGTGAGGAGCCTGCTTCTCCTCCCTCTGTACCCCTTTTCCCTCCTCATGCTCACACACTGTCTCTCAAATAAATACATAAAATCTTTAAATAAGAATATGAACAGTACGTATCTCTAGATGGTGAGATTTTAAGTTTTATTCTTGCTTTGCTTTCTGTTTTGCAAACGCTCATTTATTTTGCATGGAGCGTGTATTATTTTTATAATCAGAAAAAATAGAATTCCAGACAAGCTCGATACTAACCTTTCAGGCTTGCTGTATTTATGTGTCCTATGTCATATATATATATATATATATATATATATATATATATATATATATGACATGTAGTAGCTGTATGATAATTAGCATGGTGCTATTAAGATAATTTCACCTCTAATCCTGCAGCTCCTTCCCCAGTGTTTTGTACATCTCGCATTCTCTCTTGTCTGTTGAATCAATAAATTGAGGATGGTCTAGAAATTAGAGACATCCAATTCCCATTTGCTTTTCATTCCTGTCTGCTTCATTATTCCCCAGTTTTTGCTCACAATGCATTCTCTACAAAGTGAGGTTTCAAAAGGTATATGTATATACACTTAAACCCACATGATATATATGCCTGTATGACTATGTATATCTATTTAATGTTTCTTTTTTTATAAAGATTTTATTTATGTATGTGAGATAGAGAAAGAGTGAGCACACAGATGGTGGGGAGGGGAGAGTCAGAGGGAGAGGGAGAAACAGACTCCCCCACTGAGCCAGGAGCCCTGGGGTGGGGGGCGCTTGATCCCAGGACCCTGAGATGGATACCTGAGCCCAAGGCAGACTGCTTAACTGACTGAGCCACCCAGATCCCTGTTTCCTATTTTTTAAATAAACTTCCAGAGGCAGAAATGTCTACCTTGAATTTTCTGAAAAGTAAATTTAAATTGCTCTCACCTTCCTTGCATGTGAAATGTGCCTCAGGTTGTTGGTAATCATAGTCATCCTTTGCTGCCATTAATAATATTAATCACTAGAGGGACTTACATGTCAAGTAAAGCTAATTAATAGGCGATATGCATTGATACTGCAGAGATTTCTGGGTGCAATCTTCCTGATTTTGCACATGCTGTATCCTTGTTCTCTTATTTAAAAATAGTCTTAGGCTTCTTGTGGCTTTAAGAGAAATGGATGGGAGAATTACTGAGAAATTGGGAGCTTTGAAATGGAAGATCTTGTCTCTGACATTTAAGATAATTAGATCACGGAAGGCAGCGTGGTGAACCGGGTCTTCTGCCCTCTGTGCCGCGTGCCTTTCTTCTAGCAGCACACACATACTTGAGTTGTCTCTTCCTTGTCCTCTCTCCCATCTTCTCCCCCTTCTATCGCTCACTTCTTTCCCACCCTCACTCCGATCATTATATGAAACCAATCGATAAGAATGGATTTGTTGTATTTCACCTGGGTTTGGAATGTTTCTTGTTCATCTGTCATAACGTTAAGAGGGTGAGAGGCATGAATAGGCTGCGCAGCGAGGCTTTCCGAGGCACCGGGACTATTTTGTATGTTCTGTAGGACACTCAGTGGTCAATACCTGCCCTTACATGTCTGTTAAAGCCCATAGATTGGCCGCACCAAGAGTGAACCCTAATTTGAACTGCGGACTTGGGGTGATGATGATGGGTGAGCGTAGGTTCGATCGTAACAAATGTACCTCTCCGATGTGGGACGGTGATAATGGGAGAGCTGCGTGCGTGTGTGTGGGCAGAGGGTACACGGGAACGGAACCCTCTGTACTTGCTGCTCAATTTTGCTTTGAACCTAAACCTGCTTGCAAAAAAACAAAACAAAACAAAACAAAAAAAACCTGTCTATTTTTAAAAAGTAAGATGCATGATGTATGGTATTTTTCTTGTTGTGAGAGATAAACTTAAATGCTGTTCTTTTGTGCTTCTGTGGGCCACTCATTTTTCTGCCTGTCAGTGGTCCTCATTTTCTCTCCCATCCCTGCTAGTTTGGAAGGTTGCTTTCCTGGCTCTCTCGCCAACTCCGTTTGGCATAATTACGAAGGCCAGCAAATGTGGATTGAACACTTTGAAGGCTTGGGATGAAAAGTGCTAGGTAAAAGCAAAGCAATTTTATTGTTAGAATGGGGGATAATGAGTCAGAAATTTTAAGGTCGGCTCCTCGCTGTATGACCCTGGAGGCGGTGCATGGCACCTTCTGAGATGGATCTTGGAAGCCGAAATCACCGTGAAGAGGTACCTGCTAATCAAATTCTGGCTTTGGTACAGCTGTGTTTGCTCTGAAGCCCACGTGCAAATCAAATCATTCCGCATACGTTAGGGGAATCTGATTTTTGAATAAACTTGATTGGAATCCTTTGGCACGGCAAAGAATCCTTTTGTCATGCAAATGAACACCCACTAATTTATATCTTTTGGAAGGTAGGATTTAATGGTTTAGGTTTCTCTAGCTCCCGTGCCATTTAAAATCAAATTGAGCCGGGGGTCTGGGAGAGAAGAATTGCTCTGGGAAGTTGCATTAACTCCTTCAGCCCTGAGGAAGCCATTCAGTCAGTTATTGCTTCTGGGAACTAAATAATACCCTTGTCACCTGAAAGATTTAAAATAGCCTTTGTAAGTGGCTCCTTAGTCTCTGAAAGAACATGACTCATTCCCTCATTGTAACCTGAAAGAAATCCAAGTGTCAGAAGACGCTGGGGAATGGACTTGAATTGTACTTGTAAACATCAATACGAGAAGTTTGAAATATTAGGAAAACAATATGATGTGGGTTAAAAGTTGATGGTTGGAATGAGTATATTAGGATGTGGCTGAAAGAGCAAGGGGTGAATTGGCAGCCCTTTCTAGAATATTCCTTGGGGAATTGCTTGCTGGCCACATTAAGGTTCTTGAGCTTTTGCTGTACTCTGGGTACCATAGGTTGTCTTTATTCTTTTGTCCAGGGAGCCCCCCCAACCTCTACCCTCTGCTCCCCAACCCTGACCCCCTGTATTTCTGACTGCCCTGTATTTATACATGGCCTCATAATGGTGCCCCTGCCAGCTTCACTGGGGGTTGCTGCCCCCCTCAAGCAGCCTTTGGATCCGTCTTTCTGCACATGACCAGTGGAAGGAAACTGAGTGTATTTGGAAGAGTCTTGCATTAGTGCTGGGAGATGGATTGTATTCCTGCACCTCTTCAAACCCACGTTCTTGACAATATAAAATGGGGCTGTAGAGGGTGCGGTTCTCCAAGCCTGGGTCAGCCTTTGCCTTTCATTGACCTCAGTGGATGCCACTTAATGGAAAAATATGATCAGGGTTCACCCTATGGAATCATTGCTTAATATTGTAGATGACTCATTGGAACTAGTGTGTTAGAAAATCACTTCCAGATGTGTAGCAGAAGCTTTTCCAAAAGGAAGAAATAAACTCTGGAAAACTGGGTTAGTTTTCTTTTTTCTTTTTATGATCTTAGGGCCAGAATCAAATCTTCCTGTATATGGCTGGCCAACATGTATTTGGAGTTCTAAGTAGCAGGATCAAGTTCACTTACTTTTAGACTGGCACCCATAGAGGTGGGGGGCTGCCTCTAGCCCACCTCCCTGCCCCAACTCAACTGTTCCCTACCCATCTCATAACCATGAATGCTCTGGTAGCCTTACCTGGTCCCTCAGGCACTGACCTCATTCTTTATCAACAGCAGCAAACACTTCTTGAGGCTTCCTGTGTGAAGGCATGTTGCAAGGTACTGGGAAGGATAGAAGGATTGTTCTCCTGTTGGAGGACTGCAGAAGCACAGGTCATGCTGCAAAGGGACTGAGCACGTGTCAGCATCTGGGGAGAAGTGTCACTTTCTGGTTGCGGAATATTGGGAAAGTTACTCAGCCTTCCTAAGCCTCAATTTCGTTGTCTATCACATGGGCGTGCCACTGATAACAATACCTACTTCGTAAGGTAAGTGTGGGCCTACATGAGATGGTCCATGGTAAACACTGGGCGTCAGCTAAGTGTCAGCCATTATTCATGTAATTTGCACCCCCCACCCCTGTGTGTTGTGTGTGTGAATGTGTGAGAGAGAACATGAAACATGAGTTAGTGACTGATGCACTCCAGGAAGAACCAGTGTTTAATTTTTTGAGACTCTCTTTAAATGGATTTCACTCCAGGGTTCTTCCTGGGTGGCTCAGTCAGTTGAGCGTCCAGCTTTTAATTTGGGCTCAGGCCAGGATCTCAGGGTCATGGGATTGCGAGCCCCCTGTCGGGCTCCACTCTGTGGGTGGAACCTGCTTGGGATCTTCTCCCTCCCTCTGCTTCCCAGCCCCCAGCCATGTGCATGGCCGTGTTCTCTCTCTCAAAAAAAAAAAAAATGGATTTCACTCCAGCAAAGAATTCACTGGCTTCTCCTATTCAATGATGTTTCAGTTGGGCCCTCTTAAAAGAGGTAATGTGTTGTCATCTCCTTAGAGGCACCAGATGACAGATCTTGCAGATCATGCCATATAGTCAAAAGGAAAATATTTGTGAGCAGCTCAGCCCAGAGCCCTTGCAAAGGCCAAGCCTGCTTCAACAAGGTGTTTTTGGGAAATACAATTTTTTTGTTTTCCATCCTGCTTATGTTTTCATAGCTTACCTCTTACAATATTATATTAGAGTACATTGCATTTATAATTTTATTAATCACAAAATGTCTTAGTATACTAGAATATGACAAAAACATTTCTGAAATTTGAGAAAGCTATCCCAAAAGGCAAAGATCATAACCGTCACTGTTCAATAGGAATATATGTCTCCATTCTTTTTGAAGAGTTAAAAATGGTTAAGAATTTGTGAAACTGCCAGAGTACGTATGCCAGAGTTAGACGGCATTGCTTGGAATCCTGACTGTGTTAGGTATTGTTTTTTAAGGGATTGCTGGGGAAGCGGGAACAGAAGGAGAATGAGAGAATCCTAAGCACACTCCCTGCAAAGCACTGAGCCCGATGCAGGGCTCCATGTCACGACCCTGAGATCATGACCTGAACTGAAACCAAGGGCCTGATGTTTAATGGTTGGCGCCACCCAGGCACCCCTGACCGTATTAGTTTTCTATTGCTGCACTGCCTATTACCACAACATGAGCAGCTTAAAATAACTTCTTATTTCATAATCTCTCTGGGTCAGAAGTATGGGCAGGGCTCAGCTGGAGTCTTTCCTCGGAGTCTCACAGGTGTTGGCAGGGCTGTCTTGTCATCTGGGAGCTCAGGGGCCTTTTCCAAGCGTGTTCAGGTTGGCACAGCTCGGTTCCTGTGGTTGTAGGACTGACTGGTCCTGCTTTCCTGCTGGCTGTTGGCTACAGGTGGAGGTGGCTGTCAGCTCATAGAAGACACTTTCAGGTCCTAGCCATGTGGGCCTCTCTTACCATGGCAGCCTGCTTCTGAAAAGCCAGCAGCTCTGGGCGCCTGGGTGGCTCAGTCAGTTGAGTGTCACTCCTGGTTTTGGCTCAGGTTGTGATCTCGGGGTTGTGAGATCGAGCCCGGTGAGGGGCTCCATGCTCAATGGGGAGTCTGCTGGAGATTCTCTCCCTTTGCCTCTCCCTCTGCCCCTCTCCTCTCTCTCTCTGTCTCGTCTCTCTCTCTCTCTCTCTCTCTCTCTCTCAATAGATAAATATTTTTTAAGAATAAAAAGCCAGCAGGCAATTTACTCTTTCCAGGAAAAACCTGGTCCCTCTTCTGGGGATCACCTGATTAGGCCAGCCCCTCCCCCCCAGGATCCCTCCCTTTTGATTGACTCAGAGTTAATATACTATTCACACAATCAGGGAAGTGCCACTTCATAATCTTCACAGTTCCACTTACATTCAAGGGGAGGGGATTTTACCAGGCAAGTAGACTGCAGGGAGGAATCTTAAGGGGCAGCTTAGTTTTGGGCCTGCCACATTGACTATATCACTCAATTGGGCAAGATGCCCAACCTCCCTTAGTCTCAGTTTTCTTGCAGATAAAATCTGAGTAATGATAGTATTTTCTACCTCATAGGATTATTGTGAGAATTAAATGAAGTGTAACACATAGCAGCGCAGTTAGCACAGCACCGGATGCTTAACAAACTTGTAGTAAGTGCTAGAATTGTGACAGAAAAGAGCTACTTTTCCTTCTCCCCTCTTACCTTTTCTCAAGAAGGTGAGGGTTCTGTTTTTCTAATGATTTAAGCACAAAGAGGGATTTCCTAAGAATAAAAGTCACTTAACACAAATTTATTTTTTTTAAGATTTTATTTATTTATTTATGAAAGACAGAGAGAGAGAGACACAGAGAGAGGCAGAGACACAGGCAGAGGGAGAAGCAGGCTCCATGCAGGGAGCCTGATGCGGGGCTCCATCCCGGGTCTCCAGGACCACGCCCTGGGCTGAAGGTGGCGCTAAACTGCTGAGCCACGTGGGCTGCCCAACACAAATTTATTATTATTATTAAATTTAATTTTCTGTTTAAAGTTTTGTTTCTTTGAGTGTGCCTGTGTGCACGAGCAGAGGGAGGGGCAGAGGAAGAGAAGAGCCGGATGCTGGGCTGGATTCCAGGACCCCATGACCCTGAGATCACGACCTGAGCTGAAATCAGGAGTTATGTGCTCAACCAACTGAGCCACCTAGGTGCCCCTATTTGTTTTTCTTTTTAAGGATTTTATATATGTATTTGACGGAGAGAGCACACAAGCATGGGGAGCAGCAGGCAGAGGGAGAGGGAGAAGGCTCCCTGCTAAGCAGGGAGCCCCATGTGGGGTTTGATCCCTGGACCTGGGGATCATGATGTGAGCTGAAGGCAGACGCTTAACCGGCTGAGCTACCCAGGCACCCCTAAAGATTTTATTTTTATTTATTTATTTTTAAAGATTTTATTTATTTATTCATGAGAGACACGGAGAGAGAGGCAAAGACACAGGCAGAAGGAGAAGCAGGCTCCCTGCAGGGAGCCCGACGTGGGACTCGATCCCGGGACTCTAGGATCATGCCCTGGGCCAAAGGCGGCGCTAAACTGCTGAGCCACCCGGGCTGCCCCAAGATTTTATTTTTAAAGTAATCTCTATATTTAACGTGGTGCTCGAACTCAACCCTGAAATCCTGAGATCAAGAGTCTCATGCTCCACCGACTGAGCCAGCCAGGCACCCCATAACCCAAATTTCTAAACCAGTTGTTTTGGAATGTCTACGTGGAGGCCTTCCTCCAGATACCCTTCTGACTTGATTCTTTGTTAAATGAATGCATGTGCACTACTGAGTTCAGGCTCTACCCTGCCCTGGGGTTTGAGGTCTGTTTCCTAGTTAAAGGAAAAGTTTCAGACATTCGTCTACTTAGGAAAAAAGCAGTGATCTATATCAGTGATCTAGTGTAGAGAATGCCTTTGATAACAAATACTCACTTTGTAGAGCAGGAAATAGCAATTTACAGGCAGGCCCCACCCTGGGTTTCTAACCTTTAGTCTGAAGCTCTTCAGCAGTTCAGCCTCTGAACAGTCCTGAAATTTAGGGTTAATTTATTGCCAGAAGCTACTGAAGCACAGCTATTTATTTCAGGGGACTCGGGGTATGGTTTCAGGGCCATTCCTAGAAGACAATATGTGTTGCTTCTTCCCCTTGCCTGTAGCAATTGATTATACTTTAGATACTTGCAAAATAAATTCCCACGAGACAAATGGTTTTTGCTTGGTGGGAGGAGGAGTTTGGGGGCGGGGGTAAAGAAACAAGGGCAGAGACCCAAGAATGGCAATACGTGCAATTTACAAACAGTGGGAATCACTTCTGAGTGATTCTTCAGGATGGAACTGAACTTGGATGTCACTTGTCGCAATGATGACTTTAATGTTCCGTTCCATTCAGTAGTAACAACTCTGCCTGTTTCGCTTCTGTGTGACAAGTTCGGAAGTTTGAATGTATGTTGTCCAGAACCAGCCAGCGGAAGGATAGCTTATGAGGTGCCTGCTGGGTGGAACTAGGGAACCTTAAAATTCTACATGGGGGGAATCCCATGTCCCCACCATCCTGCCTGCCTCCACTGGGCTTGCTTACCACACCCAGCCTGAATTCCCTTTCCACCAGGACCTAGCATACAGGTGACCTACAGCATTAGTTGCCCAGGGAGGAGCCACGTCGGAGGAGGAGTTGAGTTGTTACCTCATTGAGAAGATCTCAGGTTTTGTTCCTGTACCCGCCCAGGAATGTCTAAAAAGAGGTATAAGGATTCCCTTCCTTTTGTCTCTACTTTAGGCTGACTGCCTCCTCCCTAATAATTTTACCTGTACATTCTCTTTTTTTAAAAGATTTTTTTTTTAATTCACGAGAGAGACACACAGAGAGAGGCAGACACATAGGCAGAGGGGAGCCTAATGTGAGACTCTATCCCAGGACTCTCGGATCTCGGCCTGAGCCAAAAGCAGATGCTCAACTACTGAGCCACCCAGGCGCCCTTATCTGTGCATTCTTTAAAAAATAAAGTTGATTGAAAACTTTTGTGTGCCAGAGGACACCATCAAGAGAATCAAAGGGAACCCACAGAAAGGAAGAAAATTTTCTCAAAGCATATATCTGATAGGGATTAATACTCCGAATGTATGATTTAAAAAGCCTCAAGCTTGAATAAACATTTCTCCAAAGATGATGTGGCAAATGGCCAATAAGCATAGGAAAAGATGCTCAACATCACTAAGCATTGGATAAATGCAAATCAAAACCACAGTAAGATGCCTCCTCACACCCATCAGGATGGCTGTTATCTCAGAAAAAGAGGGGGGTGTTGCCTGGGTGGCTCAGTCGGTTTAGCATCTGATTCTTGATTTCAGCTCAGATTGTGATCTCTAGGTCCTGGGGTCAAGCTCTGAGTTGGCCTCCCTGCTTGGCAGAGAGTCTGTTTGTCTTCCTCTCCCTCTGCCCCTCCCCCTTCAAATAAATACATCTTTAAAAAATAAAATTAAAAATTAAAAAATGCCTAATAGGGATCCCTGGGTGGCACAGCGGTTTGGCGCCTGCCTTTGGCCCAGGGTGTGATCCTGGAGACCCGGGATCGAATCCCACGTCGGCTCCTGGTGCATGGAGCCTGCTTCTCCCTCTGCCTGTGTCTCTGCCTCTCTCTCTCTCTCTCTCTCTGTGTGACTATCATAAATAAATAAAAATTAAAGAGAAATGCCTAATAACAAGTGTTAGAGAAGATGTGGAGAAATTGGAATCCCTGTGCACTCCTGGTGGTGTGGCCATAGTGGAAAACAGCTTGGCAAGTTCCTCAAAAATTTAAATTTGGAATTACCATATGATTCAGCAGTTCCACTTCTAGGTATATACCCAGAAGAAATGAAAGCAGGAACTTATACAGGTACTTGCACACCCTTGTTCACAGCAGAATTCTTCACAGTAGCCCAAAGACAGAAACAACCCAGATGTCCGTCCACAGAGACATGGTATATGTACAATGGAATATTATTCAGCCTTTAAAGGAATGCAGATCCGACACACACTGCAACATGGACAAGCCTTGAAAACGTCATGCTAAGTGAAATAAGCCAGATGCAAAAGGACAAGTATTGTATGCTTCTGTTTATCTGGGGTACCCGGAACAGGCCAATTCAGAGACAGAAGGCAGATTAGCAGTTACCAGCATTGGGTGGGGTGGGGATGGTGGGAAGGAGGAGTTAGCGATCACTGCATGCAGAGTTTCTGTTTGGGATGGTGAAAAAAATTCAGAGATGGACGGTGGTGCTGTTTGCACAATAATGTGAACGTACCTAATGCTGCTCAAGTGTGCACCTGAAAGTGGTTAAAGTGGTCACTGTTGGGTCATGTATATTTTACGGTAGTAAAAAACAGAAAACAACAACCCAAAACCCTGCAATGTATAAACTTGATTATATGCTTTTGGATTATAACAGCAATACTCATTCGTGCTACAGAACCTGGGGAAAAACAGAAAAGAAAAAGGAAGAAGAAACCTCACCCATAGTTGCACCACTCAGAATTCCTAAAGTTTCCGTGTTTTCATTTGAGCATATTTACTTTCTTCCTTGTCCGCATGGATGATGGTCAAGCTCTACCGATTCCTGTATAGGTGGTTCAGGAACACCTAGTGATTCACCCCCGCCCCCATCCGTGATTTCAGGGCCTTAGGCAATCCACAACCAGAAAGGACATGAAAGAGGCCTCTGGGTGGCAGGAACATCGCTGCGGTGGCAAGCTTTCTGTGGGAAGCCGGTTGTCGGCAGGGCAGTGCATCTGGGGCCGTGACCACATTGTGGGAACAGCTGCTGGCCGGGCCACGGGGACCTCGGGTCAGCAGGTCTGGCTCCCGGCCACAGCTTTATGAAAAGCATACAGCAGGGCTTTCCAGCCAGGGCTCTTTCCCCCTGCTGCACACCAAGCCCCAGAGCGGCACCACAGTTAGACCTCCCTTCATAGAAGAAGCAGTGAGGGTTCTAATCTCTTACCCTCAGTCCTTGTGTCCACCACCTGCCCTGGGGACCTTCCAAAAGGAGCTCTGTCCTCTGGTCCCCGAGAGAGAGGAAGATGCTTGAGGCTTTAGCCAGGGTCTCCCTCTGCCTGATTGCTTGACGACCACGTCCCAGCTAGCTTGAAAGTGACTGCTCTCTGCTTGTGTTTACAAGGTAGCAGGGGCAAGCCTTCGATCTAGCCTGAGGCTGCCACGTCTACACCGCAAAAGCCGGTGTGTTCCAGAGTTCCAGGAAGCTCGCTGGGCTGGACCAGGATGGCTCCCATGGACAACCCTCTGATGGATGGTCGATGGTCGCAGGAAAGAGAAAAGGCCTTGGTGGTTTAGCAAAGGGGGAGGGGGTGACTAAGACGGACAGCTTTTTAAGCATTTCACTTGGGTGCTGTTTTGAAACCCACCAAGAGATTTATTCGCTTTCCCAGGCAAAAATGGGCTATTATTTAAACGCAGGATGGAAATGGCATTGGAGAGAATAGACTCAAATGGCGAGAATTCTTGCAATAGGCCCATCCTCTGCCTATAGATTAAAGTAGAAAAGCAGTAATCCTGTTTTGCCCGAATTGTCTTGTTGGGAAGCATGTCAGCAGTGGCAGGGAAGTAATTACACTGATCTTCCTCCTTAAACACAGTGGAACGCCACATGCAAACAGTGCTGTCCTTTGAATAGTCACCACCGTAGGAGGGCACACTCCCGAACAAACACACGGGATGCTTCTCAGAATGAGTTCATGAGTCATGTGAGACGAACCCCAGCCTTTATTCTGCAGTCCCATCTCACACGTATTTCTTTTCATCGGGTATGTCTTTTTATCATGAGATGAGAGTCTGCGTTTCGGTAAGTAAAGGAAACTTGTCGTTAAAAAAAAAACCTGACTTCGGATGGCTTAATTGTGTTTCATCAATTCTATAATTATAGCATTGTTGCTGGCTGCCCCCCCCTCCCCCCACCCCAGTTGATACAGGTCCAGTTGCTGTGAAAGGTTCCCTCCCTGGGGCACCTGGGTGGCTCAGTTGGTTGGTTGAGCGTGTGATTCTTGATTTCCACTCAGGTCGTGATCTATGGATTGTGAGATGGAGCTCTGTGCTGGGCGTGGAGCCTGCTTAAGAGTCTCTCGCTCTCCCTCTGCCCTCCCCCCACCCAGTCTCTAAATAAATAAGTAAATAAATAATTTTTTTTCTTAAAAAAGGTTCCCTCTGTAAGGCTGGAGCTTCACATTGCCTATTGAAATCCCTAGAATTCTTAACACCTTGAGTGAGAAATCTGGATAAGGATTGATCTCTTTTGGGGTAGTACCTTGTGCACATAGCAGGTGCTCAGTAAATGGTTTATGGGTGGATGTGTCTTGGGAATCAAAGGGATTTTTGAACACTAATCCCCATTTCTCTATACCCTGGGGTTTCTCTTCTGTTATTTGGAAAACCGCAGCTCTCAGAAATCGACAGTAGTAGGACTCCAATTTGGACGGAGAAAAATACAGAAAACAAGTAGAGGAGCATCAAAATGGTGATCGTGGGATTCTAAGTGACTTTTATTTTTTACATTTTTGAATTACAAATTCCTCAATGAACATGCATTGCTTTATAATTACGCAAACCAACAAATCATTTATAAAAATAATGCAACCTGTTCATATGAAGTTAGGAAGGCAGTATATCTTAACCTTTTTTGGGTTACACACTCCTTTGAGGTTCTGGAAAGCTCTGGAGCTTTTTCCCGGGAAAAAGTACATGTAACGTTTTTCCTATAATTTCAGAATATCCCATCCCATCCAAGGATCACTTAAGACCCCAGATTAGGAGCCTGTTTAGGAATGGAGAAAGTGGCACCCAAGTAGGAGTTAGCTGCTAAATAAATGTGGAATGCTGTAGAGTTATATGCGGATTACTATCAGTATGGGAACATCTCTGTAAGTGGTAGAGCCATTGAATCAGGCTATGCAAATCAATCATGATGCCTTTGTGTGAGAGAGGGGATTTCCCTTTGTAAAACCGCAAGTGTCCTGCCTGTTCCTCTATAGGTCACAGGAACTCACTGGGAGTAAGTAAAAAGCCTTCAAGGTGGGGTTGAGAGCCCGCTGAGCCTAGGGTTTGTATCCCTGTAAAGGAAGCCCCTAAACTCTCAGGCAGGATTTTCTCCAGCAGCAGCAAAGAGAAAGAAGCAGGGCGTTTGATCTAGGGCTGGGGAGTGGCCCTGAATGTGGTTCTGAATGACAAGGGGCTAGGGAGGGGGCCGTTGGCCATGGGGGTCCAGGTGGAATCGAAAATGAAAGCAAGGCAGGAAGGAACTGTCTATATTGAGAGGATGGGCAAAGGTTATGCTAGTCTAGTTGAAGAATGTACTGGGGGGAGAAGGTATATAATCTTTCCTGAGAAACCCCTAGTTTTGTCATTGTGATGGTGGTTCGGCCACCTGCTACAGGTAGAGGTCTTTGGAGGCTGTTCTAGGTCTAAAGGCTCAACGATGGCATCTGCGTGGGCTGAGGGCTGGCCGTGCAAAATGGGGGCACTTAGTGAAGAGTGTGGCAGAGTGCTTCTTGCTGGTGCTTCTGGGCATGTGTGACAGGGCATGCACTTTGGATTAGTTTTAGGGGAGGAAGCCCGAAAATAGACGTGTGGGTACACTCAGCTCACAGAGCAATTAATAAATGGGCAGTGAGGGATGGAGAGAGAGGGGTTGTTTAGGAGGAAGTTCGGCCATGGGGACACGGTTACCAGCACAAGTGGACTTTGACTTTTTTTCTTAAGATTTTATTTATTTATTCATGGGAGACACAGAGAGAGACAGAGACACAGGCAGAGGGAGAAGCAGGCTCCATGCAGGGAACCCGACGTGGGACTCGATCCCAGGTCTCCAGGATCACTCCCTGAGCCAAAGGCAGACGCTCAAGCCCTGAGCCACCCAGGTGTCCCTGGAGGCCACATCTTACAAGCGTCGCTAAACAGTTTCAGCTTTTTTTCTGCAAGCTCCGGTGAGCCGCTGAAGACTTTTAAACAAAGGAATACTGTGATCCAACTTATTTTTCATCCAAAGTTTGACCATTTTGGATCAAACTAGCCATTGAAGAGGTGTTGGAAACAAATTAAGGGCAGACTGGCAGCTTATTTTTTTCAAAAGGAAATGTTCAGGCTGATTTAATCCCTGTCACATGAGGAAGATGTAAGGATTTCTCCTTCTCTTTTTAAAAGAAAGTCTTTTCACATAAACAGAGCCCTCACTCTGTTTTTCCTCAGTAGTTTTGTGCGCAACTCTAATGACTAGTTTTCCATAATTCAGTGTATTGCTCCTGGAAAATGTAGACAACAGGGCAAATTTTCAGCCTATGCTGTCATTTTATGGATTAATTTCCATTAGCGCCGACCTTCTGGCTTTCAGTGCATAAATATGAGTAAAACATCTGTTCGTGTCATTCCCCTGCTTCAGAACCTCTGCTGGCTCCCCCTCACCTACACCAGCAAGCAGTCCAACTCATTGCCTTGGCATCCAGGGCCCTTCAAAAACGTGCCTTTCCAGCTCATCTCTGCCATTTGTCCCCTTTCTGTCCATTCCCAGACTTGCCAAACACATGCTTTTACTCCTCCATGCTCTTACTTATTAGGCTCTCTCTCCTTTGCCTCTAGGGTGTTTATCCATCTCGTCTGCCATGGGTATTTTTGCCCAGTGCTGGAGGCTGAGCGCACAGACCACCTCCTCTCTGAGCTTCCCTCCCCAGCAGGATTCATCTCTCCCTCACCTGTGTCCCCACAGCACTCTGTGTCACCCATCCTAGCCCTCACCCCATCATGTTTCAACTCTGTTTTGGGGTCTTTCCCCCAAGCCCATGAGTTAGTTGATGAAGGATAGGGCCCATATCATGCCTGTCTCTGTTTTCTGAGCTTTGTAGCCATGGTCAGGCAGCTGGTTGATGCTCAGTGACTGCTTAGAACTAAGCTGTGTGTCTCGTATTTCTGTTTCTAAGAGTACCAGAAGAGCCCTCAGGGAATGACGGGGCAGCAAGCCTCACTTTTGTAACAGGCCAGTCAGTGGAATCTATGACTGGGATGTAGGATCCTCAGGCATTAACACCTGCCCATTCTAGTGAGGAGCCACATTGTGTTTGTGTACTGGGAACTCAGGTCTTACTAAATATTGGAGGAATTTTTTTAGGTGTAAGGAAGTGAAACTGGGTATGGTATTTTTTCCTTTTTTAGCCTTCTTTTTCATTATTTTTAAAAATTTTAAGTAGCCTCCACATCCCACATGGGGCTCAAACTCCCAACTTAGAGATCAAGAGCTGCGTGCTTTACTGACAGAGCCAGCCAGGCACTCCTCTCTTTTAGCTTTCTTAATAGCTTTGTCGAGATGTAACTCACATACCATACAACTTACCCATTCGAGTGTATTTCAGGGTGGGGGTTTGGGTGGGTGAAGGGGAGTGGGAAATACAGGCTTCCAGTTACAGAATGAAGAAGTCATGGGAATAAAAGGCACAGCATAGGGAATATAGTCCATGATATTGTAATAGCAATATATGGTGACAGATGGGAGCTACGCTTTTAGTGAGCATAACATAATGTATAAACTTGTCAAATCACTATGTTGTACACCGAAAAGTAATATAATGTGGTGTGTCAACTATACTCAAGAAAATGACAAAATAAGATGGGATGCCTGGGTGGCTGAGTCAGCAAAGTGTGTGACTTTGGCTCAGGTCATGGTCTCGGGGTCCTGGAATTGAGCCCTATGTCAGGTTCTGTGCTTGACAGGGAGTCTGCTTGTCCCTATCCCTCTGCCCCTCCCTCAACTTGTGCCCTCTCTCAAATAAATAAATAAATAAATAAATAAATAAATAAATAAATAAATCTTTAAAAATTATTTATTCATTTATTTTATTTATTCGTGAGAGACACACACATACACACACAGAGAGAGAAAGGCAGAGACACAAGTGATGGAACAAATATCCAAGATTGAATATTTTACAGTTAAGAAAATTATATTTTTCAGTAATTTTAAGTGATGTGGAAAATGCTCAGGCAATAGTGTTAAGTGAAAACGTCGGACACAAATTTTACACAAAATGACTATCGTGCATATTATGGGTCACAACTATTTATAATACGCATAGGAAAAAAACAACTACAAATTTACAAACAATATCGGTAGTGAAAAAAAGTATGTATTTCCAAGGCTTTTAGTGTATTTGCAGATAATGTGGGATCATTACTACAATAAATTCTAGAATATTTTTTATCACCTCAAGGTTATTGGCTAAAGACATTCAGAAAACCTTTCATAGGGGTCATCCCCTTTGATTCTTATTGTAAATGATATCTCTGGTGACACAGAATTTGTCATAGGGAGGGAATTGGCTTAAAGAAGGAAACAAAGATTACAGATAAGGCGGGCAGATTTTATTTATTTATTTATTTATTTATTTATTTATTTATTTATTGAAGATGTATAAAACTGAATAGCAAAGGGATGTTTACCCGAGGGATGCTGATATTGACTTAATACTCTTTTCTAGGAGTTGAGAGAGGCCAAGCTTTGGGAGCTGTACAGCAGTGAGATATCCCGTAAGGCTGGACATTGTGGACAGGAAAAGGAGAGATAAATTTCAATAGCTGGGGAAATAATTGAAACATATTAATAGGAGAGTAGGTTCTGAGCTTGATTATACTCAGCTAAAGCAATATGGGAGTGACTGTAGACTGGACACTGAGAACAGTCTGCGCAGGGTATGTTAGAGACAATAGGGCCTTGGCAGCTATCTGTATACTCTTTCCTCACCTCACCAAAAGACAGACTCTAGCTAAAGAAGGTGCATCTGTTTTATCCAAGTGAGGAGAGGATAAATGTGGATCGGGTCACCATATACTGGAATATTATGCCAAGCAGTAGGGCATCTCCTGACATTATTTTATTTTTATTTTATTTTATTTTATTTTATTATTTTATTTTATTTTATTTTAAATTTTAAAGATTTATTTATTCACAAGAGACACAGAGAGAGGCAGAGACACAGGCAGAGGGAGAAGCAGGCTCCATGCAGAAGCAGGCTCCATGTGGGACTCTCCCGGGACTCCAGGACCACACCCTGGGCCGAAGGCAGGCTCTAAACCACTGAGCCACCCAGGGATCCCCTTATTTTATTTTTAAAGATTTTATTCATTCATTCACGAGAAACAGAGAGAGAGAGGCAGAGACATAGAGGGAGAAGCAGGCTCCTTGCAGGGAGTCCGATGTGGGATTCGATTCCCGGACCCTGGGATCACACCCTGAGCTCAAGGCAGACAGATGCTCAACTGCTGAGCCACACATGCATCCCATCTCCTGACGTTTTAAAGATGTAATCTTAAGAAAAAGCAAAGGAGCTATCATTTTATTTACATGAAATAGCTTTTAGAAGACATTATCTCATGAAGTGGTATAGATGGAAAATACTGGTAGGTTTCAAAAAGGCAGAGAGAATTTCAGGTAATGGATAGATCCAATATGACTGATTATGGAGAATGAAAATATTTGGAGGAACATGCAACTTTTTTCCCTTTCAAGGTTGATTATCAGAATGGGGCCTCTCAGTTTTCATTACTCCATTATCAGAAGCAAATTAATGGGATGGGTAGACCAATTGCCAGATCCGAGTCAAAAATGATGTGTGGCTGCTTTATAGATTACTGAAATTTTGTAATGAAAAAGGCTTGCACTGCTGTGTTAAATGGCACAAGCAGGACCTTTATTTTTTTTGAGGATTTTATTTATTTATTTTAGAATGTGCGTGCACACGGGAGCAGGGGGAGGGGCAGAGGGAGAGAGAATCTCAAGCAGACTCTGCACTGAGTGTGGAGCCCCACATGGGGCTCGATCTCATGACCCTGAGATCATGACCTGAGCGGAAACCAAGAGTCTGATGCTTAACTGAGTGAGCTACCCGGGCACCCCTGTATATATTATTTTTAGGTTTATATATATATATATTTTTTTATATTTTTATTGAACCTAAGTAATCTAGCTGGCTAAATCTACATACTTATAGAATATCAACGCACATGATATTTTGTTCTCAACAATGCAAGGTATGTTATAGTTCTGTTTTATGAAACTCAGGGAAAAGTCAAGGATATTTCTTTTTTGTTTTTTTTTCTAAGTTTGCAGTGGGCACCACAATCCAAGGCAGGTTATATTATTTGATGGGCATAGAATGAGGATGGTCTAATTTCTCCTTGCATGAATGATTTTTCTGCAATAATTTTGTGTGTTTATGTGGACTGGTTAAACTCTTTGATTTGTTGGAAAGCCATTATGTATAACGAAGGCACATTTTTTTCTGTCAACAATGGTTTGCTAAAGAACAGAAATAAAATATTCTTCTAGTTTTAAAAAGGTACTCTGCCATTCTCTAAATTTAATCAAGCCTTTCTCTTCATTTTTACTTCTTTTTATCTTCTCTTTGAGTCATTTACATGCTTATTAGCACAAAGTGAACACAAAAAGTCAGAGTGATTGAATTCAAATCAGTTTTCCTAACTGTCAGCCTGCCAATTGAGTCAAGTTATAAATAGTGGTTAAAATGAAGTTATGGAGGGGGCGGGATAGAGTTCATCAAAATTCTGTTTATTCATTTGCAGATAATCTAGATGATTTGCATGATATTTCAGTTGAATGAAAAACACTTGTTAACGGAGTTAACTAATCATATAGTATATATACAGGCCTGTTTATTTCATTATTAAAAATATATAAATTCTTTGTAGGTTTTTAGAAATAGTTGAGTTTACATAAATAGCTAAATAGACTTGGAAAAGGGAAGTGATTTGACATTTAACAGGTTCCTTCCTGGGGTGCCTGGCTGGCTCAATGGGTAGAGCACGGGTTATAAGTTCGAGCCCTATGTTGTGTGTAGAGCTTACTTAAAAATAAAGTCTTCGGGGAGCCTGTCTTAGGGGTGTCTGGGTAGCTTACCTGGTTGAGTGTCTGCCTTTGGCTCAGGTCATGATCCCAGGGTCCTGGGATCAAGCCCCTTGTTGGGCTCCTTGCTCTGTGGGGAGCTTCCTTCTCCCTCTCCTTCTGCCTCTCCCCCTGCTTGTGCTCTCTCTGTCAAATAAGTAAGTAAGTAAAAAAAAAAAACAAAAAACAAAAAACAAAACTTTAAAAAAAAAGTTGTTTTTTAAAAAGTACAAAAATATAAAATGGTTTCTTCCCTATATGAAAACTCTAAGGAGAAAAAAATAAGTTTTTATTTTCCCTCAGTGTTTCTAAATTGGATTAAAATACCTTTAAAATCTCACTTAATGTTAAGTTGTTCTGAAATTAAAGCCAAGATCTGAAAATTCATTCTGAAAGTGGTAGCTTTCCTTGTGTGCTGCCATTTTGGCCGAAGGCATACACATAAGGTCAGTCTCTCTATTGTTCAGCTGGTGATCCCTCCTGAACCACAGAAGCTTCTGGCTTTGTAGTTCTCACGGCTCTCTCCCAGGTTCTGTGGAGCATACTCAGATGAATTAGATATGGTCCCTTGACTACGTCTTACTGTGTGTGTGTGTGTGTGTGTGTGTGTGTGTGTGTGTTTTGTTTTGTTTTTGTAATTTGATTCTTACCCACTTGAAGTTGAACCTGCCAATTCCTTTCCCCAAAGTAAAAGACCTGAGGTGCTAATCCCTATTCATTGATGGCAAATGCTAAATTAGAAGCAGCAGCTCAGAAATGCAAAACTCTTTCTCCAGTTACATTGCCAGATCACCAAGCCAGTCATGCCCACAGCATCATCAGGGCAATGAGAAGGCAAGATCTCACTTTGGTAAAATATAATGTAGGGGCACTTGTGTGGCTCAGTTGGTTAAGTGTCTGCCTTTGGCTAAGGTCATGATCCCGGGGTGCTGGGATGGAGCCCCACATTGGGCTTCCTGCTCAGTGGGGGGAGTCTGCTTCTCCCTCTCTTTCCCTGCTCGTGCTGTCTCTCTCTTTCTCTCTCTCTCTCAAATAAATAAATAAATAAATAAATAAATAAATAAATAAATAGAATTTAAAAACATTAAAAATAGTGTAGTTTCAGTAAGCTTTAGCAAATCCTAAAATGCAAGTCTGTCTAAGGAAATGAAATGTGGTGGGGGGAATGTTTTGTTTTTGTTAAGTTCAGGGCACATAGGTTTATGTGTGTTATGGTTCTGGGCTCCATTGGATAATAGGTCTGAATCCTGTTTCACTAGTGTGAGACTAATGTGGACCTGCCTGTGCCCCAATTTCCTCATCTGTAAAATGGGCATAATAAAAGAACCTCCCTTGCATGGTCTTGGAAAGAATTCAATGAGGTAAGAAGTTGCGAAGGCTTAACTTGGTATATGGTCATGCTCAGTGTAACTGGTAGAGAAAGTACAAGGCACAGTTCCCCATTCCCGGTGTTTCTGATCTTGCTAAGGAGGCACCACAAGCAAAGCACCCACAAAGTAGTTCCGTGCTATGTGTGAGTAAATGCCACCAATGGTTGGTAAAGATCATCAGGGCTGAAGGCCAGAGAGGTCAGAGGTCAGGCTATCAGAAGAATCACGTGAGCCAAGGTGTGGATTGGGAATAAGCATGAGCCAATGATCTCATGAAAAGTAAAGATTTTTCCCTTGGTTGTTTGCTTTAAGAAAGGTTGGTGTCTTGAAAGCAATTTGTATGTGGGTTTTTGTGCCAAGATTTGCCCTGAAAAACAATCTTTGTTAAAATATGTTCATGTCTATTTTGCCAAGTTGGGCTGTATTAACTGGAAAGATGGCCATCCCTCCCCCAACATCGTTGTCAGATTATATTAACTCAAAGCTTCTTCAGCACTTGGAGTTCCTTTTGGGAAAGAAGGGAAGAAACGAACTGGTAAAAGGTAATCGTGGTTTAGAAAAGACAAGGTCATAAAAAAGTCAGCTACTCTTTATTCAAACCTTATCACATTTATTAGAGCTAGGGCTCCTTTGTTCTGTGCCTTGTGGGGCCTTTTAGAAATCTCTAGTCTACAGTGGTGGTGCAGCTGTCACTTCTCTTAGGCACAGCACAACTTTGCCTGCTCTTTGTCCTCATGCATCACCTGTCCACAGTTACCTGTTCTCCAATCTTACAGAGTCTAAAAGTAGAAGATGAGATGAAATGGTCAGGGACCACATATACCCAGACAGGGACATTTTTCTGATTGATACGAATGTGAATATACAGGCTCGCACACTTGAGCATGCAAAAACACTTGTGCAGTCACTTGGTTGGAAGATGTGGCTGTCAGAGGGTGTGGAAGCCAGATGGGGTTTAAGTTACAGTCGCATCTGCGATCACCTTGACTGTCTTGGGTTGATCTACCTCCCCTATTAAACTGTGAACTTCTCAAGGCCAGGGTCTGGTTCTTTTTCACCTCTGCATTACCAGGTGCTGGCACAGGGCCTGGACTTCAGCAGGGATTTGATGAGTGTGCCAGCACAGCAAACTCACTTTGTTTTCTGCGATGCCGGAAGTCGAATGCCCCCAGTGGCCATTTTGAGTGCAAAGTGATATTTTAAGATACTCTCTGGAGAAAGCACTCCAAACTGCTACAAATGTCTGAAACAAAAGAGAAGCTGAATATCTTGGAGAGGGGATCAAGAGAAGTACTGGAAGGAGGGCGATGGGAGGAATGATAGGAGGGAGAGACTCACTGAGTGACCCCTCTTTTGGAGTATGTTACTTCTTTCCTAAGATTATTGTTATTTTCATAGAGAATATGTTCAGGTGTAGTTGAGACAGTAGTCTGATCACAATGCTGTGGAAATGGGCTTCTGACTTTGGGGCTGAATCTATTTCCTGAACCAGGAAATCGATTTTTTTCTACTACTTGAAACTTACCTTGGAGAGTGGGGTGGTAGTGGTGGTAGCTGTGTTGGAATGAGCCCTGTGCTCCACTCCTGAGCTCTCTCTCTTCCTGCTTTCTGGTCTCCCTCCCAGTGCGTTACAGGAGGGATCCTGTGAAGCCTGTGTTCACTTTAGACTTGCAGAAGAGACATTCTTAGAATTCTTAAGGAGAACTAGTTTCTAAAGTAAAAGATTTACCAGTAAACTAATGACCTTTGGTGTAATATCTAAGCAGAAGTGACCCAGGCTGATTTCGCACCATTGCAGAAACATCATGTGATAATTATTGCTTTTTAAATGAAGTTGAAATTATGTGGTTAAGTTGCTAATGATAATATAAATAGGCTTGCTGGTAATATGAGCTTTTAAATACATGAGTGGTTGTATTTACAGAGAATAAACCGGTGGTTGCCAGAGGGCAGGCGGGTGGGGGATGGGTGAAATAGGTAAAGGGGATTAAGAAGTGCACACTTCCAGTTATGGAATAAATAAGACTTGGCGATGGAAGGTATACATTGGGAATATAGTCAATAATAGTGTAGTGCCATTGTGTGGTGACAGATGGTGATGACTGAGTGATGTATAGAATTGAATCACTGTGTTGTATACCTGAAACTAATAGAACGTTGTATGTTAATTACACCTCAATTAAAAAAAATACATGAGTGGTTGGATTGGTGAATACATACATGTGCATACATATTTACATATCTATTTTAGGATTACAAGCATGGTTTTATAATTATACATATGTAGCAAAGATGATCAAAGATCAGTCATCTTGTATAACAGATGTAGAAGAACCACCACAAAAATCATAAAGTCTAAGTATTTGATGCTGTCAGTGATTCCCAATTAGGATCCATTATTTCCTCTCTTTGGACCAAGAGGTAAACCGTAACCATATCTGTACTGATGAATTTCTTTTTTTAATCTCTGTCCTATGTTAGAAATCAAAAAGTCACCTCTTTTTTTTCTTCACTCTTCATTTCTTCACAGTTTTAGGGTTTACTCTGTGGAAGTCTATTTAGATTTGGTCCTAAGTAAACCTGGAAGAGGGTACTATGTCCCAAGCTGTAGTACAAAGATTGATATTTTAAATTTTATCTTTTTGGTGGGGCACCAGACTGGCTCAGTCAGAACATGTGACTCTTGATCTTGGGATAGTGAGTTTGAGCCCCACGTTGGGGTTTATGTTAAAAAAAACAGGAAGAAAAAAAACAGGAAGAAATAGATTTATTTCATTAAAGATTTGAAAAATATGGATTTATTTTCCTTTAGGAGGAGTTTAATGTTTTTTTAAAGACTTTATTTATTTATTTATTTATTTATTTATTTATTTGAGAGAGAGGGAGAGAGCACAAACAGGGGGAGTAGCGGCAGAGGGAGAGGGTGAAGCAGACTCCCCACTGAGCAGGGCGCACGATGGGGGACTTGATCCCAGGACCCTGGGATCATGACCTGAGCCAAAGGCAGATGCTTCGCTAGTCACCCAGGAGCTCCACAGCTTACTGTTTCAGTAAATATATTTCAATGAAGAAGAGATTTGATTTGAAGAAAAGCATGAAGCATATTATAGTGCAGAAGATACGCCAGAGCTTGGCATACAGCTTGGAACTTGTATTGTGAATTAAGTTGAGTTTGGAAAACACTGCTAAACAGAGAATCAGGAGTTGGGATCCCTGGATTTGAACCTGGTTCTACTACTAGAGGTAGACAGCTGAATTTCATCAAGCCTTTGCATCTGTTTCTTCATGTACAAAGTTGAAATGGTGTTTTCCTTGTCTACTTGGCAGGTTGTGGTAAGACACAGGTAGAATGGACATTGAAAGTATTTTCTGAAGTTTTGCCACAAAGTGATCTGCAAGTGAAACGACAAAAAAAAATCAGAAATAGGGCAGCCCGAGTGGCCCAGTGGTTTAGCGCTGCCTTCCGCCCAGGGCCTGATCCTGGAGACCCGGGATCCAGTCCCATGTCGGGCTCCCTGCATGGAGCCTGCTTCTCCTTCTGCCTGTGTCTCTGCCTCTCTCTCTCTGTGTCTCTCATGAATAAAGAAATAAATTCTTTAAAAAAATCAGAAATATTACTAGCCAGTTATTTCAAGAGAGCATCCAAATCCATGAATGAGAACTTTCAAAGGCAAACAGTTTGGGTTTTTTTTTTTTTTTTCCTTTATGGTAAAAACTGAGTAGGTTCCAAATTTAGGTTGACGGTTTTCCTGTTACTGCTTAACGAGAAGGCTAAAACATATGCTTGCTTCCCTCCAGATTGTAGAAAAGCCTTTGCCTTTTGCTGAGCGCTGCCACAGAACTGTGTGGAAGTACCCCGTGGGACGTGCTATTATTTGACTGGTTATAGATACTGTTGGCTGTAACGCAGTTTTCTTGCATTAGGAGAAAGCACCTTCCCTGGCCAGCCAGAGCGCAAAACTGGTGGGAGGGAAGCACGGCGAACCTGGGAGAGAAACCCCTTTTTGTGTGTGAGGGAAGCTTTATCGAGGGAAACCCCGCACGTCTAATAATCACATGGGAAAGCTGAAGAGCCAAGTCAGACCAGGGATGTGTTTGCAACCGCAGGGCAGAGCCACCATGAAATCCTGGTAATTCTCGGTGTCCAAGGTTTTCCTCCTCTCTAATGCCCAGAGAGTTACCACTGAATCTTCCTGGAAGAGAAACTTAGGGTGTGGTTCTTTGGGTCTGACTCCTAATGGAGCCTCTCTGCTCCACTTCCAGTGTGAATTATGCTTTAATGCCTGTGAGGCTGGGGCCTGGAGGCAGCTGGGTGGGGCAGGGTCTGTTCTTCCTCTTTTTCTTCTTGAGAGCAGGAAGCCTGCTTCCGGGGTCCAGGTCTGCTGTTAGGGTAAGCTTTCCGGGACCCGGAACAGCTGCCCCAGCTCTTTGTACAACTGAGCCACCCCTGACCAAGGGTATAGGAGTGAAGACCCAGAATGCTTAGTCGGGTCAGCTTTAAATGAAAAGTGAAACCTCGTTTTCTAGGACATGAATATATGGCCTTCAAAACAGGGAGAGCAGTAGGCTTCATCTGTAGAAGGCTTATATTTTACTGTATGTTTATTTTTTATTATTTTTATATTTTTTAAAGATTTTATTTATGAGAGAGAGAGAGACAGGCAGAGGGAGAAGCAGGCTCCACGCAGGGAGCCCGATGTGGGACTCGATCCTGGGTCTCCAGGATCAGGCCTTGGGCTGAAGGCGGAGCTAAACCTCTGAGCCACCTGGGCTGCCCTCTACTGTATGTTTAAATAAGTGATTCGTTTGGACATATGCTTTTTCCATATTCATTTGACCAACTACGTTAGGAAGCCAAAGGAAGATTTTTTTTTTCTTTTTCAGAGTTACTTGGAGCAGGCACTTGGGAAATTATTGTACAGAGAGATTAGCAGATGCTAATTCAACAGGTTAAACATTGAAATTTGAGGACTGTTTTTGCAATCTGTATTGAAAGGATAGTTGGCACCAAAAGCAAGACTTGGAAATCATTTTCAGTACCTAAGGCTTGCCTCCTTAGATGGGGCTTTATTCACTTGTCTGGAAATTGATCAGACTCTGAATGTCAGATGCAAAGAGGTAGTCAGTTTCCTTTCATTTGGGTCCCTGGAAACATGGTAGATAGAGGACAAGGGGATCTAATTTTACTATCAGAAAACCTCTGAGTTCCCCAAATAAGAATTGTTTCTCCTGCTTGAACTCATTTTGTACTAGTATTCACAGACATGATAGGGGACGATCAGTTAGATTTGATCTTACAGGCCTACAAATTCAAATTTAAGACTTGAAGTATATCTTCATTAGGATCTTTCCCTGCCCCCAAGTTTATTGAGATAAAATTTCAAAAGAAAATTGTATGTATTTAAAGTGTACACTGTGATAATTTTTTGTGATAATTTAATGTATGTTTACATTGTGAAATGACTACCACAGTCAAGTTGATGAACACATTGATCACCTCGCAGACTTTTTTATTTTTGATGAGAATGCTTAAGATCTATCATCTTCAGTAAATTTCAAGTGCACAGTACAGAATTAGTAATTATAGTCACCATGTCGTGCATTAGATCTCTGGAACTTATCTTATAAGTGAAGTTTTTGCCTTTTGACCCATTTCTCCCTATTTCTCTCATCTCCCAGCCCCAGCAAGCACCACTCTACTTTTTTTCTTTTTAGATTTCATGTATAAATGATACCATACAGTATTTTTTTTCTCAGAAGAGTATAATGAAAACCCAGATACTCATCACCCATCTTCAGCTTCAACAATTATCAAGTCTTTGTCCTCCTTTCTGGCCCTACCCCAATGGGAGTTTTTTTTTTTAATAAAAGTATAATTGACACACAACATTATATGAGTTTCAGGTATACAACATAGTGTCTGACATTTATATAAGTTATGAAATGCTCATCATGATAAGTGTAGATAACATCTGTTATTAAACAAAGTTATTACGGTGGCATTAACTGTATTCCCTGTGCTGTAGTGTTCATGCACATGACTTATTTTATAACTCAAGATACCTCTTAATCCCCTTCACCTGTTTCACCCATCCCCCCACCTTTCTCCTCCGTGGCAACCCCCAGTTTGTTCTCTGTATTTATGAATCTGTTTCCATTTTGTTTTGTTTTTTAGGTTGCACATATGAGTGACATCGTATGGTATTTGTCTCTGTCTGACTTGTTTCAATTAGCAGAATACACTCTAGATACATCCATGTTGGGGCAAGTGGCAAGATTTAATTCTTTTTTAAATAGCTGAGTAATATTCTTCCGTGTGTGTGTGTGTGTGTGTGTGTGAGAGAGAGAGAGAGAGAAAGAGAGAGAGAGAGAGAGAGAGAGAGAGATCTTCTTTATCCATGATACCATGTAGTTTTTGTCTTTCTTTGACTTATTTCACTCATAATGCCCTCCAGGTTCATCCATGTTGTTGCAAATGGCAGGATGTCCTTTCTCATGGCTGAATAATATTTCAGCATATGTATATACCACATTTTCTTTATTCATCTGTGGACACTTAAGTTGTTTCTATATCTTGGCTATTGTGAATAACATTGCTATAAATATGGGAGTGCAGGTATCTCTTTGAGATACTGATTTTGTCTTCTTTGGATATATACCCAGAAGAAGGATTGCTGGATCATATGGTAGTTCCATTTTTAATTTCACGAGGAGCTTCCATATTGTTTTTTTTAGGGTCTTTTAGATTTGTTGAATGCTGGTGTTTATTGGTTAGAGAGGTTCCGTTTTTCTAAGTAATCTTAGAGTGAGACTCTGAGATGCTTTTCAGATATAGAGCTCTGGGATATAGCTGTGACTTAATTGTGAGCCATGTATAAAAACTGTTATCATTTATAGCAGCATTATCTACAATAGCCCAATTATGGAAGCAGGCCAAGTGTCCATTGACTGATGAATGGATAAAAAAGATGGAGTATATATACACAATGGAATATTACTCAGCCATCAAAAAGAATGAAATCTTGCTATTTGTAATGATATGGATGGAGCTAGAGAGCATTTTACTTTATTTAAGTAAAATAAGTCAACCAGAGAAAGACAAATATCACATGCTTTCATTCATATATGGAATTTAAGAAACAAAACAATTGAGCTAAGGGGGAAAAAAGACGCAAACCAAGACACAGACTCTTAACTATAGAGAGCACACTGATGGTCACTAGAGGGGAGGGTGGTGGGAGGATGCGGGGGTAATAGGGGATGTGGAGGAAGGAGGGTACTGGTCATGATGAGCACAGGGTGACAAGGAAGTGTTGAATCACTGTATTGTACACCTGAAGCTAATATTACATCATATGTTAACCAACTGGATTTGAAATAAAAACTTAAAAAAAACTGTTCTCAAAGGATTGTGTGGAGACAGTGTACTGGAGACTGCCTCAAGTACTGTGTATACCGTATGACTCCAATTCTATTGTGATACCAAGTTTCAGCGTATCTTCTATTTAAGTTTTCTTTATGTTGTTTTTTTAAATAAAATTTTTAAGTAATTTTAATCTGATTTGGCAAAACACTGTTATTAGAAATCCTTAATCTATCGCCACCTTGGTTTGGAATAGTATGTTGAGACGTAGCTCTGGTTCAATCTGAGTATCTCAGCGTTTATTCAGCAGTTCATGATTGGATACCTGCTACGTGCCAGGTACTGCTCTAGGTGCTGGAGTGATAACAGTGAACAAGTAAAGGGAAAGCTCTGCCCTCAGATAGGCAGAGAGGTAAAGTAGATGGTCTATCTATCACATGGTGATAAGCTCAGTGAAGAAAAAAAGGTTAGGAAGGTAGGTGGTGGGATCCTATTCCATGTTCAGTGTCTTGCATATTAGTATCTTTGTGTAGTTCTGAGGGGAGGAAAGGCTGGATGTGGTAGAGAAAGCAGGGTTGTCATAGTCTCAGACCCAGGTTTGAATTCTAGCTCGGAAGGCAGACCAGTTACTTAGTATGAGTCGAATGCAGAGTCTCCTCATCTGTCAAATGGTGACAAAGATTAAGCCTTTTCTATTTATTTATCTGTGCATGCTCTACTGACTGAGCCAGCCAGGAACCCCAGGTCAAGCCTATTTCATAGGGTGGTTATGAGTATTACATGAGAAAATATATAGAGAGAAAGCACTTGGCACAGTGTCTGGCATATAAAAAGGGCTTGGTAAATGTTCAGTCTTGTTACTCTTATTAATAAATCATGTCCTGGATTTCTCAGACACTGACCCTGCCTCTTGTAACCTTAGCCTTGGGCTAGGGCTCTATTATTAGTGGCCAGGTCAGGGATGTGCCAAGCCTGACAGGGGTCCACTGATTTTGCCACCTAGAACCTCACCCATTTACACCCTGCCCAGTGGATCAAGTACCTTCAAGACCCATACTTGCCCTAGCTATGCCTGTACCAGGCACACGAATGTCGATACTTTCTCTGCTTCAGTTACCCAGTGCATAGAGCCAATTCTATAAAAATCAGCTGACAGGCTTCCAACTATACCACTTTTTGTTTTACCTTACAGTTTTGGAAGGCACATGGAAAAGCAGAGTACAGTGCTAACTCTCCAGAACTCTTGGCTTTAGCAGAGAGATCCGTGTGTGTATCTATATATGTTTGGTGTCTGCGTGTTTAGTTATGGAGTATTTTTCTCTTGTTTAAGTGTCCCAATGCTTACTACTGTCAACAGTTCCTTCTTTAGTGAAATAAGGTATCTTTAGCACATGGAGAGGAATTTATGTCTTATGAGTTTGACCATATTAACTTTGTTGTTTTTTTCTCTTATGAAGGAAAAGACCAAAATTGTTGAGCCCTTGGACTATGAGAATGTTATCACCCAAAGGAAAACCCAGATTTACAGCGACCCCCTCAGAGACCTCCTTATGTTTCCAATGGAAGATATATCTGTGAGTTCACAAGCACTTCTTTAAAGGAAAACACTCACACTTTCCAGGCTAGTTTTTACGGCAAGAATGTTCCCTGTCTTCTAGATCTCAGTGATAAGTCGTCAGCGCAGAACAGTGCAGTCCACCGTACCAGAGGATGCTGAGAAAAGGGCCCAAAGTCTGTTTGTCAAAGAGGTAAGACCCTCAGAGGCCGCAGAGGAACATTTTACATTAAAAAAAATATTCTTCCTTTGGACCAAAGGGGAAATAAAATTACCATAATAACTTAGCAGACCTACATAATAAGTCTAGATGACGTGGTGGAGAGGAGACAGCTTAACTACTGTGACAAATAGCATGGGTTCCTAGTTTTTCTCTTTTGGATTTTAATACTCTGAACATGGAGTCAGAGTGTTCCAAAGTGTGTATGAATTGCGATTTTTTGCTGCCAGTTGGTTTAGGGAGACCATGTTATTCCTCAAAGGAAGATCCCAGTACCAACATTTTCCGAGTGATTTTTAACAGTCTGTCAGCTTACTTGACCAGACTTTAAGAAACTGGATATATGTATACTTGTTTGGTGTTTCAAATGAAAGATTCTTGTTTTCTTTCAGTGTATTAAAACCTATAGCACAGATTGGCATGTGGTAAACTACAAGTATGAAGACTTCTCTGGGGACTTTCGAATGTTGCCATGGTAAGTGGAGAATTCAAGGGAAACCTTCAAGAGGAGAGTTATTCAACATTACATTTTACCTTTTGCTAACTACTTACGAAGCTTCTCAGTTATAGTTTATAATAAAGCAAACCCTGAAGTAACCAGCATGTTTGGTAAATGTATTTTGGACAATTGAATATGTTTTCACTTTGCTCATTGAAATTCTTTCCAACATGTATGAGTTTGCTTTTTGGTTTTGATACATCTGTATTGACCATAAAATCACCTTCTCATAGTTCTAGATAATGTAGTGAGCACTTTCTAGTGGTGTCAATGAAAATGCTAGAAGTGGGGGATGCTTAGATGGGTCAGGCGGTTAAGCATCTGACTTTGGCTCAGGTCATGATCTCATGGTGCTGGGATCAAGCCCTGTGTCCCCGGCTCCCAGCTTGACAGGGAGTCTGCTTGTCCCTCTACCCCTACCCCACTCATGCGTGCATGTGTGTGTGCTCTCTCTTTCTCTCTCTAATAGATAAATAAAATCTTCTTTAAAAAAGAAAATACTAAAAGGTACATGGTTCAGTTCGATGACCCCAGACACCCCTTGACTCACTGCCATGAGTACACTGGCCCAGGAACTAATTCAAATCTTATCTGTTGAGGTTCAAATGTTATTTCTGCCACTTACCATCTGGATGACCTTGGGCCAGTCACTCAATCTCTTTGAGCCTTCCTGTTCTCCATTTCCTCATCTATAGTACTACTCATAGGCTATCATCTGGGAAATGTTTTCGAGAAATAAGACATTGTGTAGCTTCTTGTAGTGTTCAAAAATACCTTCCTAGAGGAGAAAACAGTCCTAAAGATGTCCTTTAAAATTGAATCCCAAGATGGATGACCAAGCCAAGTTCATACAGCAAATGGATGGGAGAGCCAGAATTACACGGTGTTGCTTTCTCTTTTGGGGAAAGATACGTTCCTGCCACCACCGAGAGTCCTGGTATACATTCTTTGGTAATTCTGCCCTCCCTGCTGAAGTATCTGGGCTCAGTTGTAGCTTTGCAACTGGCCGCACATGTGGGAGTCCTTATAGAAAAGGTAATGTAGGTTTACTCAGGGGAAAATCTGACTTTAGAAAGGAAAGAATAATTTATCCTCCTCATGTCTTGGCATTTTCTTGGTTGTAAAAGAATTCTACTCATCTTGCTTGCATTTATGTATGTATGTCTGTTCTCTTCAATATCTGAGATAATTCTCTTGCATTTTCAGCAAATCTCTGCGACCAGAAAAGATTCCCAGTCATGTCTTTGAGATTGACGAGGACTGTGAGAAAGACGAGGTAAAAGTGGGGGCCACTGCATGGGCATCCTCAAGGTCGTGTCTGCTGACAGATTTCCTTAAGATGAGGGACAGAATTGTTTTTTAATGATCCGTGGCCAGCTTTCAAGCTAACGAATGTTTTGAAAAATTTTTAAGGATTGTTGCATTTCCAAATGGAGTTTAGGAAAAAATCAAGCGAAATGGGCTATGATTTATATATAAACATGTTTTCCCACCTGTGGGGCATACTTCTGGAGTTGGTTTTCTTGGTGCTGGGCATGTGGCATGGTGATTCATCTGGACCCTCCTGCCTATTAGATCCCTCTTGGGACAGATGGCCCGGGTATCTGTGACATTTTGAGAGACAGTCTGTTTACTTAATGCAGAAGACTTGCCCAGAAGACTGCCCATAGGATTCAGTAAATATTGAGTACCTACTGTGTGCATGGCACAGAGCCTCTCTTTCCCTAGTTATCAATTTCAGGTTTCCTCAGGCATCCTTGTGGGGGCAAGGGGACCTTATGCTTTAATTAGATAATGGGGCAGGGCCTAGTTCATGAACCCCAAAAGTTTGATTAGATGGCTGGCTGTTTGACTGATGGTTTTTGCCCTATTTCAGGATTCCTCTTCGCTATGTTCTCAGAAGGGTGGTGTGATAAAACAAGGCTGGTTGCATAAGGCAAATGTAAATAGCACCATCACGGTTACCATGAAGGTAAGAAGGAGTTATTATTTCATCCTTTTAAGGATATTGTCATGAGGAGCCTGTCTGGAAAAAATATTTCTTTTAAAAAAATGTTTACAGGGGTACCTAGGTGGCTCAGCTGGTTAAGCATCTGCCTTTGGCTCAGGTCATGATCTTGGGGTCCTGGGATCAAGTCCCATGTCAGTCTCCCTGCTCAGCAGTGAGTCTGCTTCTCCCTCTCCCTCTGCGCCCCACCCCCACTCATTCCCTCTCTCTCCCTCAAATAAATAAATAAATAAATAAATAATCTTAAAAAAATTTACAGTGAGTCCTAGCCAAAAAAAAATCCTTATTAACAGGATTTTCACAGATGTATAGGATTTAAAAAATCTGCAACCTCAGGATAAATTGAGAAGTGTAACTTTTTAAAGAAACATAATTTTTCTGAATCAGGAAGTTTAAAAAGGGGGCTGTCATTCAAGTATACTTCAATTAAAAATTTTAAAAAAGTTCAAAAAGGAGGCTGTCAGTTGAATGAGGAGAATGGCATTGAAACAAAAGGGCATTACAGGTTCTTATGGGGAAATGAATGTAATGAATAGAAGGAGAGGGTAATCCATTTATTTAACAAATATTAATTAGGTGCCTATTACATGCTGGTCACTGGGGCAATCTGTGGATGTCGAAGAAGCCAGGTCCCTGGCTTTCAGTGGTTTCATCTCCAGACTGGATAAGAGACATACCAAATTTACTACTATACAAAGCAGTACCTTAGTGCTGTCAGAGAATTACAGAATTTGTAGTTTGGCCAACATAGTGGGTTTGTGTATGGGGTTTGTAGGAGATAAAGGTAGAAACAGAGAGAGGGAGAAAATTGTGCAGTGTCTCATATGCCTTGGGCATGAAGTTGACTTTTGTTCCAGAGACTGCGAAGAGCCATTAAAATTCAAAGGTGAAACTAAAAAGCTACTTGAAGATTCCGAGCAGAAAAGCAAAATATTCTCATACCAAATATAACTGTTCTTTCAGATACTCAATATAAGATCATGTGGCTTTCCAAGGATGATTCACACTTCCATTAAGTATTGAAGGTCATTCTGTCTTTCAGATAGCCTGCAAGCAGAAACCATGGGTGTCTACCAAGAGAACACTCCAGTTTTATCTTAATTTAATATTTTGCCTGCTGCTTTCTATTTAGTGACTATGTCCGGTTCTCACTTTCATTTTCAAATCCTGAAAATAATGAATCCAAGTTGGAGGATGCTTCTTGCATGTCTCCTGTACCTAACCATGGGCCTTAGCACACGGCCATGAATTGATTTGTTAAAGACTTAATATGTGCCAGACACCATACTGAGTATTTTTTTATTTGGTATCTCCTTTAGTCCTTGTGGCAGCCCTATGATAGAGGGGTCCTATTTTTATTCTTCATTTACAGACATGGAAGGTGAGGCACAAAGAAACTTAATGGTTAACCCAAGGTCACTCAGCCCCGAAGTCAGAAATGGGATTTGAACGTAGGCAGGCTGATGCCCGAGCCAGTACTCTTCACCAGCAGGCCATTAGTGCTGACTAGCCGAGTGAGGGAGACTCGAGTCTTTTTTTTTTTTTTTTTAATTTTTATTTATTTATGATAGTCAGAGAGAGAGAGAGAGAGAGGAGAGAGAGGCAGAGACACAGGCAGAGGGAGAAGCAGGCTCCATGCACCGGGAGCCTGACGTGGGATCTGATCCCGGGTCTCCAGGATCGCGCCCTGGGCCAAAGGCAGGCGCCAAACCGCTGCGCCACCCAGGGATCCCTCGAGTCTTTATTATAAGTTTCCTATCAGAATTGTCAGGTTCAGAAACGCATGTGCGAAGACTAATTCTGTGTGGATTGCCAGAAAGTGGTACTATGGCTTTGAGTCCACTCCTAGCATCCTCAAAATATTGAAGTATTTTATCCATACTGATGTTGTGGCCCAACATTAACATAATGTATGGAGATCTGGATGCCTACCACAAGACATTGGGGAATTAAGGTCTTTACAAAACAATTCACCAGGGGATTCTTTTTCCATAGTGAATTACCCTAATGCCTATAAAGTAGAATTTGCCTTACAAATACAACTTTTTTGGAGCCCATATACATTATAAATCAAAATGCAGCTGCCTGTAAAAGGTACATGCTTTTGGGATGCCCGGGTGGCTCAGCGGTTGAGCAGTTGAGCGTCTGCTTCAGCTCAGGGCGTGATACTGGGGACCCGGGATCGAGTTCCACGTTGTCGGGCTCCCTGCATGGAGCCTGCTTCTCCCTCTGCCTGTGTCTCTGCCTCTCTCTCTCTGGGAGTCTCTCATGAATAAGTAAATAAAATCTTTTAAAAAAGTACATGCTTTAAAAAAAAAAAGTACATGCTTTTAATTTGCCTCCATAATTTGTGAAACAGACTGGTCGATGCAGTGGGCAGAATAATGGCCCCTCAAAGATGGCTGCGTCCTCACCCCCAGAAACTAAATGATTCCTTGCATGGCAAAGAAGAGTTAAGATTGCTAATCAGCACGCTGGGAGAGTAGCCTGGATTATCCAGCTGGGCTCAGTGTCGTCACAGGGTCCTTGTAAATGGGAGAAAGGGGCAGAGGAGGAGAGTCCGGGAAGGAGGAGGGAGGGCTGGAGCAGGGCCAGGGAGAGATGCTTCAGTTGCCGGCTTTGAGGAAGGCAGCAGAAGGAGCCACTGGCCCGGAAATGCAGGCAGCCTCTGGAAGCGGGAAAAGACAAGGAAATGGCTTCTCTTCTAGAGATTCTAGAAAGGAACACAGCTCTGCTACACCCTGGATTTTATTTTATTTTATTTTTTTTACACCCTGGATTTTAGCCCAGGGGACCCACGTTGGACTTCTGATCTGGAGAAACCGTGAGATGGTACATTTTGTTTTAAGCCAGTAAGTTTATGGTAATTTGTTCCAATGACTGTAGAAAACGAATTCAGTCAAGTAGTCAAAGATTAACTGTTTAGCTTAGGCATTGTCTGTCCCCAAGGTTGCAAACTTCATCACTCAACGGGGGCCCAGGCAGGAGCTATAGATTCATGGAGTGGTTGGTGGGGTCTGAGGCAACTTGGTGACCACATGGCCTGGCTGAAGGGGACAGCTGCTGCCTGGCTCCAGCTAATTGTCACTCTGCTGCTGCTGAGCTAGGCTCTTTGCGTTGCCTCTTTTCATCCCTAGCTGTTCATGTTTTGGTTTCTTTTCTTTTCTTTTCTTTTCTTTTCTTTTCTTTTCTTTTCTTTTCTTTTCTTTTCTTTTCTTTTCTTTTCTTCTTTCGATATAATTCAAATACCATGAAAACGCTTCTTTGTAGAACTTCTACTGAACAGTAGGCAAAGAAAGGGAAAGGAAGAATAAATCAAAGTGATCATATATGATACGCAACTCTTGAAAAAAAAAAAACACACCAAATAGGGAATAATGTGACATCGGCCATAATGAGATTTGGGAATTGTGCCTGGTCCTGGATTTCATTTATCCTCTAGCCATCCTCCATTAGGGATTATGGCTCTCCAGTTTGCATTTCTGAGAGAGGAAGCTGCATCCTACACTCTTCCGATTTTACTTCCTATGATAGAGCAGTAGTATTATATTTCAGGACTAATCACAGCTAGAATGGGCATGAGAGGAAGAAGGTTCAGCCAGACACATTTCAAGGTGTCTGAGGGGTTTTGCCAAGATATATACATTTTTGTCCTGTAGGAATTGTGTTTTACCTATTATTTAGTTCAGCATGGTGGAAGTTGGTTGAAAGCTGCAGTGTTCACTGTGCCATCTCTGTGTAAACAGAGGGCGTGTGAACATATGGAGAAGGGGCATGGCAGGGGAGCGTGTTGGGTGTGGGTAGCAGTAATGGCCCAGCCTGGAACTTGGATCGAGGGCCTTAGTGGGTGCAGGCCTATGAACTGTGGCGCACTGGGGGACTCAGGCTTGCACCCTTAGGTGGCAGATCATACATATTCTTCCTGCTGCAGGCCTGGAACTGATGCAGCCATAGGAGAGAGTCTAAATCTAAAGGTGAGGTGAGGGATCCCTGGGTGGTACAGCGGTTTGGCGCCTGCCTTTAGCCCAGGGCGCGATCCTGGAGACCCGGGATCGAATCCCACGTTGGGCTCCTGGTGCATGGAGCCTGCTTCTCCCTCTGCCTGTGTCTCTGCCTCTCTCTCTCTCTCTGTGTGACTATCATAAATAAATTAAAAAAATTAAAAAAAAAATAAAGGTGAGGTGAGCAGCTGACCCAGCTCTTGGAGAGCTGGCGAAGGGCTGACGGTTCATGAGACCATTCTGAGAGGAGAATCGCTTATGTGTTTCTTTCTTTTTGTTTTTTTTTAAAGATTTTATTTATTCATGAGAGACACAGAGAGAGAGGCAGAGACACAGGCTCCTGCAGGGAGCCTGATGCAGGACTCGATCCCAGGACCCCGGGATCACACCCTGAGCCAAAGGCAGACACTCAACCATTGAGCCACCTAGGTGCCCCATGTTTGTTTCTATCATGTTAGCCTTTGAAGTGAAGAGTATTAATGAGCCTCATAAGCAAACAGGAAGAGGAGTCGGGCATGCTATTATCTGATTCATTTTCCTGATAGTGTTGGCAGTCTCACCAGTGGTACCTCTGGAATCTCCTGCCTGCTAGGATGCCCAGTCAGTGCTGGTTAGGAGCTTTGGCAGCTTTAACAGTAAGCACTACAGGCCTAGAGCTTGCAGAATTGAGAGCAAAACCTTTTCTGTCAGAAAATTCAAGCTTTGATAGCCCCTCAAGCTCACAGTAGACTCACCAGGAAGCTACAACAGAAGGATCTCGGTATTAATCATGACTCATTAGCAAATAACAGCCTATGGGAGCCGTGTGCCTTCCCTTCTATTTTATCTGTGTCTCCTTGGTGTGCTATGGCTTGACATTGGCCTGCAGGTCCCACTGGGGTTGACAGGGATCAAAGTAGGGTAGCTAGGTACCTCTTAGAGTGGGGTGTAAATTTCAGGGTCTTTATTCACTTATGGACATCTGGATTGAAAAAATTACATAGGATCAGTCCTTTGGAAAATTTGAAATGTTGGATAGCAACTGAACTGTCTTTTATTTAAAGATGTTATTTATTTATTTGAGAGAGAGTGAGCTAGAGAGAAGGAGAAGGGGAAGGGGCAGGGGAGAGGGAGAAACAGACTCCCTGCTGAGCAGGGAGACCAGCAAGAGGCTCGATCCCTGGACCACCCCCCCATCCCAGGATCATGACCTGAGCTGAAGGCAGATGCCCAACTGACTGAGCCACCCAGGGGTCCCTTAACTGTTGTTATAAACAAGGCTGGGTCCTTCTCCTGGATTCTTTGACTGTCAGAAATAAGGGATTCTAATGGTAAGGAAGGGAGAAATGGAGTCATGGGAGAAAGGTGAGAAGAAAAAAAGCAAAGGACAGAGGATTAGAAAACACTGAGCCAAGTCCAACAGAAAGAAGGGAATCAGAAGACTCCTACTTTATAAGGTCTTTTGAGAAAGCAACCACATGATCTGTAATGTGACATAAATAAAGTAGCCACAGTAATTCATATATAGGCTGCTTTAGAAAGCTAATCCTCCCTAGCTAGCTGCCAGACAGTTTTGCAAGAACATTCAAGTTGATAGTGATGGGCTGTACGGAAAAGGGGCTGGTGAAGGAGCTAAGATGATTTCTTCGTGTGGGAAGACTACCAGATCCCATATTTATGGAATAAAAATTTGCATTTTCCCCCATATACACCTCTCCACCAGCTCCGGTCAGTTGTTAAGAGATAGTCTGTATCATTTTCTGCCATTGTCATGATTTTCCCAAAAATGCTGGCTGAGCCTCTCCATTGTTGGCTGGGAAATATGTCGTGAGGAACCCAGGCTACAGGAAAGCTGATAATGATGTGCATTCCTGCCCACGCCACAGTTCTCGGTGCCCAATCGCTTCCTTTCACCGAGGGGGATGTTGGTGTCATGCAGCTCTTGCAAAAGCTCTGTCAGTTGTCTGTGAGCAGTGACTCTTTTACTTGGAGCTTATAATTTGCTTTGTTCTTGGTGTTCATGTTAAAACAAGACAAGCCTTGTCATAGGTGATTAATTTCCTCAATTTGTATATTCTAGTTAATGAGAACACACCCCATCATCACTCTGCAATTCCCGGAAAAGTTTTGGAGAACAGTTTAAAATCTCCCTAGAGAATAAATGATCCCTTAGACAGAAATGCCAATCTTGACAGAGGCCTGTTCATTTACATTCTCTCTCATATAGCTGCTGGAAACATCTGCTTTTTTCCACTCCTTTCCATATCCATGTAGGAATTGAATGTGGACTAGATAGCTAGGATGTAGGATTGGACCCTCCCCTGGTGTTTAGAGCTATTTTTCCTAAGGGATATAATGATCTATGGAATAAGGAGGAGTCTGATCTTGAGGGTGGGTTTTCCATGAAAAAAAAAAAAAAAGTCTGTTGCAGATTCTTGGCCAAGCCCTGGGACACACACCTTTATGCCTGCCTCTTCTTGGCTCAATTTGGTCACATTCCTCTCGTTTCCTCCTCCCCCTTCCCAGCAATTAAATGTTGAAGTGTCTTGGTATGTTATCGGGGTTGTAAGTTCAACTGCTTGATGTATGACTCACTTCTGCTGCCCCCTCCCCTTTTTGTTTGCACAAAAGAGAGCCATTTGTTATATATCCAGAGTCAAAAAGTCCTCACTTATTCTTTGACTGTTATGGGAGAGTTTTTTTCCCTTCTGTGTTGGGAGAACAACAAATCAAGGAATTTCACCTAGGAAAGCACATATGATATTAAGGTAATTGCTGGGGAGTCCAAGGCCACTATGTTTACTGGAACAAAAGGAAGAGAAAAATTTTAAACATTTTTTATAGGTTAGTGCATTGTGTTCTCAAGTCTGCCAGACTGTCTCTCCCAGCTAACAAACAAGAGTATAGTGATTTCTCACTAATTTGTTTTTTGTTTTTGTTTTTTTATTGTTTGTTGTTGTTGTTTTTTAAGTAGCCCCCATGCTCAGCATGGAGCCCGACATAGGGCTTGAACTCACAACCCTGAGATCAAGACCTGAGCTGAGATCAAGAGTTGGACACTTAACTGACTGAGCCACCCAGGCGCCCCTAATTTGTTTTTTATGTTTAGTTTTTCCTCATTCATTGGTGGCTGCTTAAAACTATTTATTAGGGGGACACCTGAGTGGCTCAGTGGTTGAGCATCTGCCTTTGACTCGGGGCGTGATCCCGGAGTCCCAGGATTGAGTCCCACATCGGGCTTCCTGCATGGAGCCTGCTTCTCCCTCTGCCTCTCTCTCTGTCTCTCATGAATAAATAAAATCTTTAAAAAACCCATTTATTAGGGGCTGCTTATGTTCCAGACACTATGAGGAATCAATGAATTCATCACTCAAATATGTATTGAGTATCTTCTTAATTCAAGGTGTTAGTATTGCAAAGGGTAGGGAGAAGTTTCACATGCAGAACTTAAAACCTATCTGGGGAGATGAGACACAAAATGAAAATGGTTTAGGGATGTGCCATCCCTGTGTGTGCCTGCTGGCTGAATTGGTTGAGTGTGTGACTCTTCATTGTGTGGCCATGAGTTCAAGCCCCATGTTGGGCATACAGTTTACTTAAAAAAAAATAGTATACTGTTTAAAGATAGTACAGGGACTAAGTGCTGTATGAGTCCAGGTCACTGTGATATGAGGTCAGAGAGGCTTCTTGAAGGAGGTGGGGCTTCAAAGAGAGAAAATCAGGAGGTGAGTGTTGCAGGCAGTATGAACGGGGCATCAGGTATGTTAGATGAAGTTGAGTAGTCATGGGAGGATAAATTTGATTTGGTCCATTGGTATCTTCCTGCACCTCAGCTTCTCCTTTGTAACATGGAGATGATAATAGTAATCATCATAAGAGCTCATTATGAAGATTAAATGATATAGTATGAGGAAAGCACTTAGCCAGAGACTGTACGGTAGTAACCACGCCACAGATGCCAGTTATTTGTATTATTTTATATTATTAGTAGGATTGCGGGAGCACCTCGAATGTGGGATCAGTCATGTGAGCCCTGCCATGTGGGTAATTGAGGGTCTTTGAAAATTTGAGCAGGACCATGACATGCTGAAATAAAGCCGATAAAATAGCCTGTCATAATGAGAAGCACGGATTGTAGACCTTTCCTTCTAGATTTTGCTTCCAACTAAATAATTAAAAAGTCTCCAGTGCCCAGATATGGTGGAGTTATTTAAGAAAAGCTATTTGAGGGGTGCCCAGGGGGCTCAGTTAAGCATCCAATTCTGGGTTTTGGCTCAGGTCATGATCTCAGGGAGATCGAGCTCTACATCGGGCTCCCCACATAGAGCTTTGCACTGGGCATGGAGCTGGCTTAGGATTCTCTCTCTCCCTCTCCCCCTGCATCCTCCCCCCTCCATGCTTATGCTCTCTGTCTCTGTCTGTCTCTCAAAAAAAAAAAAAAGCTATTGATTTTTAACCAGTTTACCAGAGTGTAGACCTACATGATATAGTAAAACTTGGTAGGACTGTAAAAAGATATGGTGGAAAGAGGTGAGTGATATAGTAGGTTGCCAATGTACTGGTAGGGGTTCTTCAGCAGGATAACGTTCTTGACATTCTGGTATAATTCTAACTTGGTTTTCTGATAAATCCTGAGGTTTCCTGCTCTATTATTTCTGTCATCTTTGCTTAGAACAACTCTCAGACCCAGTGTGTCTCCTGCTCTCCTACTTTCTCCTTTTCCTTGCCCCCTCTTGTTTTCTGTTCTGAAACACGAGTCAAGTGAGTTTCTCCTGCCCCTATGCCTACATTGCTCCTGGCCCACCTACTTTGCCTGGCTACTTTTGCTAAATCCTGCAGAGCATTCTTTCATGTACTTTAGCGGTGAACACTTACCTGCTAGGTAACACACATAGGTGAACACTCTGGAGATTTGTTATATCCAATGATAAAAGGCTCTCCTAATTTGAGGATACTTGGTGCTCAGGCTTTCCTACCTTCTAACTTGGATTCAATGGAGTGACAGAAAGCCTTTGTTCTTGCTCCAGAAAGGGCCATGTGGTAAATGTTTAAAAGGTTGTCATCCAAACAACTCAGGGTTTTAAGGGGACTTGGCAAGACCTGAGCCAGAGAATTACCTCCTTTGGCTCCCTCTCAGTTTTATTCTTCTGGGTGGTCTGAGTGGGCCACTCATCAGGATCCATGCTTCTCATTGTGTAAGGTAGGGGAATTTTCAGCTGTGTCCATTATCTAGGAAAATTAATAAAGACGAGGAAGAAGGATATGGACGTTACAAAGAAATACCATTCTATTGGATGAAACCAGTGGAGAATCTGTACTGAAGAATGAATTATTCATTCCTTCATCATTTATTTTGCAAAATTTTACTGAGTCTGGGCACTGTTGTTATGTACTGGGGATATAGCAGTGGATGATACATGGACTGTCATAGTCCTAAAGGGACGGACAGCAGATAAATAGACAAATTTTATTTGGATAATGATCACTATATGAAAAAGATAAAATAGTGAGCTGTGGTAGAGGTCAAGTAGTCATAGAAGGCCTCTCAGAGGAGGTGAGATTTCAGCAAAGAGTTGAAAGCAGTAAGTCTTTGGAGGAAGAGCATTCCAGGCCAAGGAAGCAGAAAGTGCAAAGACTGGAAGGCGCTTGCTTGGGGGTGTTTGAGAAGCAGCAGGTGAGCCGGCGTAGCTGGATTAGCATGATTCAAAATACAGTCCAGGAGGTAAGCTGAGGCCAGAACATGCACAGCACCCTAGGCTATGATGGGGATTTATGGTTTTAGATGGGAAGCTGTTGGCAAGTTTGGGCAAGATTCTCTTTGTTATCCTCATCGGGTCCTGATTCTAGTTCCCTCCTTGACTTGCCTCTGTGAACTTGAGTGAGCTCTTGGTTAAGTTAAAATGTGGATAATGATGTTTATCTCCAGTGACATTAGCAGAGTTACCTGTTAGTTACAAAGGACTTGAGGCGTTTAAGATGTGAGGTATGATTCAGAGTCATTGCCATTGTTCTATACGTTCATTATTTTAACAGCTTCCCAGAAAGTGAAGCCCAATGTGTATCCTGGACTATGGGAATGAGAAGAGATCTTCTAGATCTTACAGATCTGTTGTTGGGGCAGACTCTGATTTCTATAGAAATGACCTAAAAGTCCTTAACTGTACAAATTGTGTTTCAAGCCTGTAGGAAATGGCTTGGGGAGAGTGGCCCCTAGCCTAGGAAGAAGGCTGCTGTGTCATTTGTTCAATTGCTGTAAAATTATTTGTAGATCGTGGAAAGAATGGTCTTACAGATCATCTGGCCTGATCCCCTTTTACAAGTGTGGACACAGAGAAGCAGAGTCTTGAGGACAGCTTCACTGCTGGTGGGCAGGAGGGCTGGACAAGAATCCAGATCAGATGACTTTTAGGCATCTGCTTTCTCCCCACATTCATGAGCTACCCACCTCAGTGTTCCATTTAGACATAATTGCAATGTTACAGGAAGTGATTTACTGTAATTTCAGATCCCTTTCCCTCTCTATTGTAATGATGTGCTTTGCTAATATTGGAAGTGGCGGCTGCCACAAAACATCTCTGCTTGGTGAGGCAGCTGTACATGAAAAAAATCTCACAGGCTCGAATTTGACTCTGTGCCACAAATGTTTTGCTCTGTGTTTTCCGTTCTTCTGCCACTCTCTTTGTTGCTGGCTGTGGCCTCTGCAAGTAGATCCTACTTTTATTTTAGGTTTGGTCACTGGTCAGATTCTAATGAGTTGTAACTTTTGCCTGGAAAATGTATCTTAATTTTTGCCATACTGTAATAACTTTCAAAAAGGAGTGTTCTGTTCATTTGGACACAGTATGTAATTTTAGGTCACCTGGTCCCATCATTTAAATAACATGTGAACCAGTGTCAGGAAAACAAGCAAACATATACGGTTGACCTTTGAACATTGTGGGTGTTTAGGGGCGCTGACCCCTGTGCGCAGTTGAAAATCCATATATAAGTTTTGATTCCCCCAAACCTTAATGACTAAGAACCTATTGACCGTAAGTCTTACAGATAACAGAAGCAGTCAACTAACATATTTTGTATGTTGTATGTATGATATACTGTATCCTTACAATAAAGTAAGCTAGAGAAAAAAAATGTTATTATGAAAGTCAAAATGTGGGGTGCCTGGGTGGCTCAGTCAGTTAGGCATCTGCCTTCTGCTCAGGTCAAGATCCCAGGGGCCTGGGATGGAACCCATTCTTGGGCTCCTTGCTCAGCGGGGAGTCTACTTCTACCTCTCCCTCTGCTTCTCCATCCCCTCACCCCACCAATGCTCTCTCTCTCTCTTTTAAAAATATTTTATGTATTTATTTATTTGACAGAGAATGAGGGAGCGAGAGCACAAGCAGGGGGAGTGGCAGGCAGAGGGAGAGGGAGAAACAGGCTACCTTCTGAGCATGGAGCCTGATGCAGGTCTTGATCCCAGGACCCTGGGATCATGACCTGAGCTGAAGACAGATGCTTAACCAGCTGAGCCACCCAGGTGCCCTAAATAAATAAAATCTTTTAAAAAAGAGCCATAAGAAAGAAAATACGTTTGTAGTATTATAATGGATTTTTTAAAAAAAATCCGCATGTAAGTGGACCTGTGCAATTTAAACCCATGTCATTCAGGAGTCAACTGTGTGTATGTATTTTTGTGTTTGTGTGTGTATATAATCCCCACTTTGATTAACATTTTCCTTGTTGTGTAAATCTCGATTTCTTCAGTTATAGTTCCAGTAAACTTAAATGTGGGTGAATCAAATAATGAGGAGTCTATATTCTCGTAATGTGAGATGATACACACACACACACACACACACTTTCTATACCTTTGTAGTAATATTTGCTTGGTTGACATTGCAAAACAAAGTGATATTTTCTATTTGGACTCCTTTCTGTTGATACTATACAAACCCACCCGCTCCCTGAAATAGCAGCCATAGCATTTACCAGTCTGACCTGTTAAGGTGTTCCTCACACTGGTATATTTTTGTCATTTGTTGCAAAATCTGTGATATTGAAGCAAGTCAAAAATAACTACAAGCATATTATTTGTCTTTCCTGGTTTTCCTAAAAAGAAATGCTCCTTAACACGTATATTATTTTGCTTATTCATGCTATGGAAAAATAGATTGTTGATATTTCAGGTACTTTGCCAGAAATTAAGTCATATTCAAGAATGAGCTTGCCAAATAATACTCTTTCCATAATTAAAGTTCTTAAAATAGTCCGACATCATACTGGATAATCAGATGGGTGATTGAAAGTGGCAAGCTTAAATCTTAAAGCCAACTTCTGTAAGATAAGAAGCGTAGGAAAGCACTTCCTCAGTCATCACCCAGAGCCTATGTCCTAGTCCCTTTCCATTCCCACCCTGAAACGATTTTAGATCCATCATCTGGGGGAATTTTACTATAACAGATGCTCGACACAGTCTGCAGTCTGTAGCTTATTTTTTTAAAAGATTTTATTTATTTATTTGAGAGAGAGAGAGCATGAGCAGGGGAGAGGGAATGGCAGAGGGAGAAGCAGACTCCCTGCCAAGCAGGGAGCCTGACTTGGGGCTCAGTCCCAGGACCCTGAGATTATGACCTGAATTGAAGGCAGACACTTAACCCCCTGAGCCATCCAGGTGACTCAGTCTTTGGCTTATTAGAAGCAGCATAGACTCATCAGAGAGCTCCAGATCCCCTGTTTAACCTCTTTGATCAGATCTAAGACTTTTTAGGGGAGCCTAGAAGGGCAGCATGAACGAAGTCCACTGTCTTCCTCCTTTTCCCCTTTCTTGTGGGTTTTGCTGTGAGTTGTAGCAACAGGTTCCTCCTTAACTGTTGTGAATGCCTAATTTCAAATGGATGTCACAATCCCAGGGGGCTCATGACTAAAATTTCAGCATTCAGGGCCCCCAGTAACAACTGGGAGGAAATCAGTGACTCTGGGTGTTGTCATGTGAGTATGTTATTAGCTGGACTTTCAGAAGTGGAGACATGGAACAGCATAAGTGAGTGTAGTGAGGTGTGTAGGTGAAGTGAATATATATGATGGGGGGTATGAGTATGTATATATATTTTGTATTTTTATTTAACTTTAGCTGTGTAGTTTTTTTTTCAAAATTTTAAAACATTTTTCTATTTATACTTGAAGTCGTGGGAATGGGAATGAAACGATAAGAATCCAGTCATGATGGGTGCCTGGGTGGCTCAGTTGGTGAAGTCACTGCCTTCAGCTCAGGTCATGATCCCAAGGTCCTGAGATCAAGCCCTGCATGGGGCTCCCTGCTCAGCGGGGAGCCTACTTCTCCCTCTCCCTCTGCTTGCTGCTTCCCTGCTTGTGCTTTCTCTCTGTGTCAAATAAATACAGTTAAAAACTCTTAAAGGAATCCAGTCATGATTTTGCAGTTAAGGTTTTTTTTTTTTTAATTTTTATGTATTTATGATAGTCATCAGAGAGAGAGAGAGAGAGGCAGAGACACAGGCAGAGGGAGAAGCAGGCTCCATGCACCAGGAGCCGGACGTGGGATTCGATCCCGGGTCTCCAGGATCGCGCCCTGGGCCAAAGGCAGGCGCCAAACCGCTGCGCCACCCAGGGATCCCTGATTTTGCAGTTAAATGGAAAAAGGCACTGGGTGTTATGCTATATGTTGGCAAATTGAACTCCAATAAAAAGAAATTTAAAAAAATTAATGGAAAAAGGACACTATGGTGAAACGGACAGTGATTCACATACAAAAATGCTTTATAAACCTCAAAGGGTTCAAAAGTCATCTTCTCTAGATTAGCTGAGAGGAAATCACTTGACTTCAAATTTTTCATCTTAAAAAAGTGAAGCTCCTAATGACTTCTCAGAGTTGTGTGAAGATTGTCCAGATATAACGGCTGTGGCAAACTTTTCAAGGTTTTTTAATTCAAAGACACTGTTCAAATGTTCAAATTATGTATGTAACAAATATATAACTGCTGGTCTTCCCTCTCTAGGTATTCAAGAGACGGTATTTTTACTTGACTCAGCTTCCTGATGGTTCATATATTCTCAACTCCTATAAAGATGAGAAAAACTCAAAAGAATCTAAAGGTTGCATTTACTTGGACGCCTGCATTGACGTTGTTCAGGTAGGGCTATAGAAGTCACCTTTTCTTCTCTTTTTGGAAGAGGGTTATTGATCAACCGTTAAGAACCTCTGCATTTTTCCGTGTTGGTCAATGGCATCTCCATCCACCAAAACCTTTTGTATCAGGAACATCAGAATCCTCTTCAGTGCCCTGTTCTCGCTCTGCATGAGAATTCAGGTGTTTACCCAGGCCCTTTTGGAGTCTGGCTCCAAAGTACTTCTTGATCACTTACCTTCTTTCCACTCCCACTACCCTTCCTCTGGCTCTCCCTTTCCTTCTCTCTCGCCTAGTCTTGCCTTCCTGCCCTCTGATTTGTTGTCTTGCGGTAATCCATCCTCCTAGGACAGAGATGATGTCCTTCACTTGTCTAACTTAAAGTTTTTGGCTCTTGATTGATTATCTTGCAGAGGGAGAGCCACAGCTCTTACCATGACCTCACAGGTCACGGTGATTTGGCCTTGCCCTACTTTCTACCCTCCTGCCCCGGGCACCCCATAAACGGTGTGTGCTCTAGACACTCCACAGATATTTGCCTCTCTTCCACTTGTCTCTCTGCTTGGCGTACACTTTCCTCGTCTGTTCCTCTTTGAGCCTTATCTTTCAAGACTCTGTTCAAATGGCTCTTCTACCATGAAATGTTTTTCTTTCCTCACCCTCAAGCCCACCATGTGCAATGAAGCTCCCCTTTCCCTGTGCACCACTTTGCTTTTGCCTCTGTCCTAGAACTGAAATCATACTCTAATTTGTGCTTAATTCTGCATATTCCTTTGGGGATTATAGGGACCATGTCTTACTCATGTCCATGTCCCCTGTAATAGTTAGCAGTGTTGTGCACACAGTCGACTCTTAACAGATGCTTGCTGATGTGAGTTACTGAGGGAGCGTGGACGGAGATGCAATGCAGTGAGATGCAGAGCAGAGAGGGGATCTAAACAGGAAGTCAACTGGCTAAGAGATGGAGCCATTACTACAGAGCCAGGTGGCATGGCTGACTTTAAGGAGCATTCAGCTGACGGGGAGGTGGACGGTGCTGGCTCAGTGCCCTCATCCTACCTGAATCTTACTGTTAATTCCACCGAATCCCATTTATTATTTATCCCACTCAAATAAGATTGTCATGCAGATCAAATTAAAAAACACTTAAAAATATAAAGATCTATGTGAACAAAAGAGTGCCTTCATATATATGTGTAATATAAAAATACATATTCTATAAATATATTTAATATATATTAACATATGTAATATACATTTAATATAAAAATATAATAAATATATGTAATATATTACATATATACAAAATTAAATTTATACATAACATATAAATACATATGTAAAAATATAAATAAATAAAAAATATATAAACACTTATCTTATAGAAGAAAGAAGGCACACAATTCCTAGCATTTCTCAATTAGCTCTAGTCCAGATTGCCCTTCCTTTCTCGTGTTCCCAGCCTCTGCTTTCTCCATTTATTTAGGGTTTCCCACTCCCAAATATTTTCAAATACATAAATCTTGAGGACTTGGTACAGCCGTATAATTTCATCCTTTACTATACTTTGAAGATGAGAAGGAGGAACTTTTCTTGGTTCCTTCTTGAATGATGGCCATGTAGTGGGAAATTGTGGATTCACGAGCCTTTCTTGAAATTAATGCTGAGGTATTTGGGAGAGTGGAGAGTGTGTCATTTCTTTTATCACGACAGAGAAAGCGGTAGTACAAAGAAGGTGTCATCACATTTGAGGAAAGGAGGCGGCTTTTGTTTTCCTTATGTGCTAGTGTTCAGCATAGGGCATTTCCCTATTTTTTTACTGAGAGGCACCGTGTAATGTGAACCAACTCTAGGCTTGTATGCTATGCGGATGCACTTCATATTATGCACAGTACTACGAATTAGGTATCAGTTGCGACTATTACGGTGTGATGTGAAACAAGCACCAGGTTTATTTCAAATCCCATTTGAGTTTGTTTTCCAGGACTGATTTTGAAAATCTATAAATATGCAAGAAAAACTTGAAGCATGGTGGAAATAGTTACAAACATTTGCTTATTTTTACGGTGGTAGTTGGATTCTCTGGGGGTGGAGGATGGGAAAACGCATTACATGGTAATACTTGGTCAACAAGTAGTACCTCATGCCAACTCTGTGCATGTACCATGGGCTCAGTTTTGAGGAGAATAAAAAAGATACGTTCAGCATGGTCATTCATTGTCTGGGAGTTTCTATTTCTTATTGAAAGAAGCATTTCTTCCATGACAGTATTGACATACATATGTGCTAAGCTCAGGTAAAAATAAATAAACTAATGAAATCTAATCTTGAAAGGCTAAACTAACTGAACACATGCTTTTTTTTTCTCTAGTGCCCCAAAATGCGCCGTCATGCCTTTGAACTCAAGATGTTAGATAAGTATAGCCATTATCTGGCTGCTGAAACTGAGCAGGAAATGGAGGAATGGTTGTTAACTTTGAAAAAGATTATTCAGATCAATACTGACAGTTTCGTGCAAGAGAAAAAGGAGACAGTAGAAACAACACAAGGTCAGAATTTTTAAATGATTCATTATCAAGGTAAAGCTCTTATCTTTAATCCATGGGAATGTCCTTTGTGTAGGGTGAGTACAGAACTCTTAATCTTGAAGGTTGACCTACTTCCTCATTAAAAGTAACTATGGAGGTTGATAGTTTTTTTTTTTTTTGAGAGTTGATGCTGCCTGGGTTCTGACACATGAAATATAACCAGACTAAAATGGATAGGGAATTCATGGCAGATTGTCAAAAGTCCATTAAAGTTTTCCTTGTGCTTTCATAATCAAAATTCTTTGCAGTAAATCTAGTAGGAGAGGATGGGGTGGGAGAGGTAGTTAGGATATTCTTCTTAGGTGATTAGTAATGGTCTGCATGGTTTGGAACATCTGCTTTTAATGAATTTGCAGAAGATGAAACTAGCAGCCAAGGAAAAGCCGAGAATATCATGGCCAGTTTGGAAAGGAGCATGCATCCGGAATTGATGAAGGTACATCTTTTTTATGGCAACTTGCCTTCAACTGAGACAATGCAGGATTAGCAAAGTTTTAATGCTGGATTCCATTTGGCAATGTTATTTCTAAGTTAAAAACCACAGCAAATTAGTGAAACAGGTAGAGATTGTAAGAGAAAAGTTACAATCCTAAAGTTGAACTTATATAAGGGCTGAGTAACAGTTTGAAAAATCTTGTTTTTTTTTTTTTTTCCTGGATGTCAGGAGGTACTTTTAGATTTTTGTGACTTTATTAATGTTCCTTCTTATTCTGTATAATTACCTCATGTCATTCATAAAATAAGTATTCTTCATTCAAAAGGCTATTGATACAGATGGAACATGATATTCAATCTAATGATTTGCATATGTTAACTTCATATGAAAATCACATATTCTGTCTATATGTAAATACATATGTATATGTATATGCATAATTTCATCAGATATAGGTTTTAGTGATCAGACATCATTCGTGTAAATTACTCTGCTCTTTGGAGTTTGAAATGAGCTAATTTAGAAAGTGTAGAGGCGATTATCATACCTATCTTAGCATAGGTTACATATTTTACTGTATAATAGAAGATTTTGACTCATTTATTCATTTAAATCTTCATTAAACCTATTTACATTTTTTACTTTATTCCTCTTCCTAGACTAAGTTACACAAGCTTAGAAGTTTTTTTCTGCTTTATTTACTTATTTAATCTTATTTTTTTTTCTATTTTAAATTTATCTTTCTCTTAAAAAAAATTACCCTCCTCAAACTTTACAGTTGTTTTCCAAATCTTAGGAACATACTTATGATCCCCTGATCTAGGTTTTCCTATGATTTCGTAGATTTTAACGTATCCTTTCTGAATCTTTGACATTCCAGGCTGTACAGCCCAGTATGTTTTTCCTAAAGTGATGGAATCAGAATTATATATAATATCCCATGGCTAGCACCCTGGCTATGGAAGAGATAGTGTTTTGTCATTTCTTTTTCTTTTGCATTCATATCTCTTGGATTCCTTTTTTGTACTACTGTGGGTTGAACAATATTCTTGATGTTATGGGAGGCACACAGAAAGTATAAGGACCTGATCTATAGCTTATCACGGGTCATAGTGATGGTGATTCTCACCCAGCAAGCTTTTTTAATCTATCTTAAGTAAATGGAGATGGGAGTAGTATATTTTTGAAGATCTGTCAGATGGTAGTTTCCCAGACTAGATATTTTATTTCTAAGTTATCTCTATACCCAAGGTGAGACTCAAGCTCATGATCATGAGATCAAGAGTCACATGTTCTACCAACTGAGCCAGCCAGGCGCCTCACACAAACTAGATATTTAAATGTTATTTAGTACTGCTTTGAAGAAAATGAAGTAATGTTTGGTGTGTGTATTTTTAATTTTAGTATGGCAGAGAAACTGAACAGCTAAACAAACTCAGTAGAGGAGACGGAAGACAGAATCTCTTTTCTTTTGATTCGGAGGTCCAGGTATTAATTATGTATTTTTTTAAATAACCAGAGAATTGTTGCTTATTTAAATAAACAACATCTGTGAAATGTTGAAATCACTGATTTTGTACCACTGGGTGGTGATACCTATTGCTTTATATTTGTCGTGTTCACTTTGAACACGAAGCTTAACTGACTTCCCTCAAGGGGACTGTCACATATGCAAATAGTTTGAGGTTGAATACACAGTTTTCCCCTCCATTCCCTATTTTTCTTTTCACTCCATCTCACTCCTCAAAAGAAATAAATTAAAGACCCTTTAAACTTGGTTCCTGCACTTTTAACCCTTTAAATACAAGTGTGGTCTAGTAGCAGCAAATATCTGCAGTGTAAAGAACACCGAGTCATATGAGAAATGTAGTTTATTTTCCACTCCTGATGAGGCTTTGGAACTGGGTAATGTTCACGTCTGGGTTAATCTCACTTTAAGTGGAAAGTGGTGCAAGGAAGTGCAGGCTTATGTACATTTGTGTATCTCAACCTCTTTCGTGAGAGTGAGGCACTCTTTGTACCTAAGATATATGCAGTTCATATTTAATTCCATATTTTCTGATCGAGTTGCTGATTTGTTTAAATGGAAAAATTCAACAGCATGGAAATATCACACATACTTTTCTTAACATATTTTATGAGAAAATGAAATTATTTGGGGAAAGATGAATTTTTACCCACTTTTTTTCTCCATGAGATTTATAAATAAAATTCTGGGATCTTTTTTTTGAAATAGAAAAGTTTGCATTATATAAGCATTATGTTTTTTTTTTCTCTGTGAAAATAGGTCGTAAATATATAATTGGGGGAAGACTGATTTTGTTTCTTCTTTCTGCTTTGAATGGTTTTCTAATTAAGTTTTTTTTATTTGAAATGGGAAAGTAGATAGTCTTTATATAATACAGACATTTTTCTTTAATAAAAATACCAAATAAGAAAATAAAATTATTTGGGGGAAAAACTTAAAAAAAAGTTTTATCTCCCACTTTTTTCTCATAGCAGTATGATATTGTTTGTGTAAGTTATGGGATTAAAAAAAAAGGAGTATAGCAGGCCTTGAGAGTGTTAGTTCTAAGATACTAATTATCTTAGAAACAAGGAGAAAGCTCCTTGTTCCAAGCAAGTCTGAGCCTTTTATAGAGCATTCCCCCCCATATCCCCCATGATTGGGCTCTAATTGGACATGTCAGGCTCTTTCATTGTATACAAAGAAGCCAATTGACTGTGGTTGAAACTCAATCCAGTGTCTTTAAAAAAATTTGTGGTGTAGTGTTTTTGTGGTCATGGAACTGAACTCAAACATAAAATCAGTTATCAGTGAGCTACAACAGCTAGTGAAGAATTCACAGTCCTGATGAAACTTTTAAGCACAGGACAGTTGAATTTAATGTTGATTCTGGAAGGTGATGTCTTCATGGAGAAATCTCGGCTGTATGTGTTGAGTCTCTTTTCTAAGTAAAATGCTATCCTTGGATGTATCAGCCTTCTCTTTTGACCACAGTATGATGCTTAGAGAGATTTCTCTACAACTGACTGTAGAGAATAAGGAGATGCTGGCTGACCAGAGGGGATGGCTCCAACTCAGAACTACTGAGGCAGGCCCTGTGTCCCAGCATCCCTACTCACAGGCATCAGAAGAGGAAGGATTAGGGGGCTGGAGTGGTTTAGGTCCAGTTTCTCTTCACATTCCACTGTCTGAATAAGATAGAAAGGAGAGCAGATAAATGGGCAGAAATTAGAATTGATCTCCATGGCAATGACTTGCCTCTGCTGGCTCCACAGATAAGTGTTCAAGAGGGAGCTGTCTCGGCCCACACATTTGTATTCGGTTTGTAGATAAATAGACTCGGGGTGGGGGGAATGGTGCTTTCAGGTATGAATATTATACTTAGGCCCCCATAAGGAGGATTTTGACAGTGATGCAGGCTAGGTCAGAACAGCTATAATTATCCGAGACTCTTCCGGCACAATACCTGTTTTGGCTTGAATTACTTAGGCAATTGAGAAAAATTCTTGTGTTTCTTGGCTTGAGTTTTCCATATTGGCAGTATATTCAACTCAGATTCACCTAATCATTTCCCGGCTGCCTTGTCTGAGGTCTTAAAGTACAGTAAGTTGTCCCACAATCTATACTTTTCCTCCCATTTGTGAACAAAACATAAAATCTTTTCCCATATTCAGAATGAACGGATGAACTCAGATTGCCTGAACTGTGTAAGCCGAGGAGGAGGATTTTGGGAGTTTCCTTGAGGAGGGACACATTCCTCCCTTGCTGAGAGGAATCCTTGACTCCCAATATCTGTTTTTAAAACCTAAGAAAAAAATTTAGAAATACCAAGAATTTAAAAAAATATATTTGTGGCCATCAGGGTACATCCCCCAGCTCTGTTAGAAGCTGAGCTCAGTATTTATCACTTTTTGAAGCAGATGCCTCTCCCTCTGTTCATCATTTAAATGTAGGTGGTCCCCAGGGTCCAGTTCCCGCCAACTCCCGAATTCAGATCATCAACCCAGACCTCTGCTGTTTTCCCAGCCACTTAGTAATCTCACCTCAAACTGGACACATCCTGAACTGAGCTTGCCATCTCCACTCACCCTCCTCCATATCTGCTCTGCCTTTGTATCTTGCAACTGAGTTCATAAAACCACAGTCGAATTGTCAGATTATCTAAGTTAGAGACCATCGTGTTATTCTTGATACCTCTCATGTCCATTCACGGCCGTTTTGCCTCCTGCACACCTCATAAAGACGAAATCTATACCATACTGGAACATGTATTTTGTGGAGAAGGCTGATAGCAATGAAGGATGTATGAGAGGGTCATGTTAGAAGACTTAAATCAAGGAAAGGGAGTAGACACTGTCAGAGTGCAGTCCCCTTATGGAGTTAAGGAAGGTCTCTGAGGAAATGCCAGTTGATCGGAGACCTGAATGAAATGAGGGAGTAAGCCATGCATCTGTCTCCTAGAACAGCAAGTGCAAAGGTCCTGAGTTGGGAGTGTACTTGGCATGTTGGAGAAATAACCAAGGAGGCTAGTGTGACTGGAACAGAGAGTGGGGCTGGAGGGGAGGCAAGAGTGGTGGGAGATGAGGTCAGAGGAGTTGAGGGAGGTAGGGACTCATGTCATATAAGGCTTTGTAGGCCATGATGCAGACTTATGACTTTTCCAATGCCTTAGATCAGAGTCTTATCATTTCCCTCTAGGGTTTTTCTGTCAGTGTTTGAGCGTTGGTGTAAGCTCTAGAATGACTTATTGAATGAAAACAAGGATTCAAATGAGGAATGGATAGAGAACTGTCAGATTCTGCAGTTTTTACTTATAGACCTATATTAATATGAATCCTATTTTTCTGGAAATGATTTATTATCATCTGTTTTACAGAGGTTGGACTTTTCAGGAATTGAACCTGATATAAAGCCATTTGAAGAAAAGTGCAATAAACGTTTTCTGGTGAATTGCCATGATTTAACTTTCAATATCTTGGGTCAAGTTGGAGACAATGCAAAAGGACCACTCACAAATGTATGTATGACTTTTCCTTCCACCTCTTAAACCAGTGCATTAAGGAAATGCTTTTCTTTTTTATCACTAGAAGTAATTTACAAAATTCCATTGCTACGTGCCATGATAAATTTGGCAGGAAGACATTTCATACATGCTTTTCTTTTGCCAAAATATGAATATGTTTTCATCTTGAGAGGATTCATGAACCTATTAACCTATTCAAAGTGGCAGAGTAGGCCCTTGACATTCAAAAGGGCCATGTCCCCTGAACCTGCACAATTTTCCAAGTTGCTAATTTTGCCAAAGAATATGACTTCTTCTGTGAGATTGGCTCATCACAATGAATAAGGAACACCAAAACCGGGCAGGGACACGGATGCCGTGCAGCCCGCCAGGCCCACTCCTTCTCATAGAACAAACTCATTTTGTTCTTCACGGAAAATTCAAATTATGAGTTGTCACGGATCATTTGAGTTACTCAGAAACACTTGAAACTATAAATGTGAAATCGCCGAAGAGACTGCATTTTAGGTTCATCTTTCTCTTTTGGTGCTGATTTTGTCTTTGGTGGATACCCACATTGATGATTTATTCTCTCCCCAAGTAGCTAAACTGTGCTAGCAGACTCCCTGCATGGAAAGGGTTAACCTTTATGCCATTTGGCATGAGATTTCTCTTTGTGACCAGCTTTCAAGTGCCATCTGTAGGGAGGAGGAACCATGTCTTCCGAAACTGCTGATGAGGCAGAGCTTTGTCAAGTAATTTGATGTTGACTGATATTAGCTCCTATTAAACGTATAATCTAGTAAACTGAGCCATAGCAAAGGGAAGATTTACTTCTATTCCATAATATCAGCATTATTATTATTATTATTATTATTATTATTATTTATTTTTGTGATTTCAGGAAACCTACAGGGAGTTGCATTTTATTTATAGGACAATTGGTGTTCTTTAACTGTGCCTTCTGATTCCTACTCATTAAAAAAAAGCATAACTGGGAAAATTCTTCATACCTGACAAAAGCGAACATTTGAGTGTGTGTTATTTTACAGTACGCTCTTTTACATGCAAATGAGCCCTAAGGCATTCTAGCTAAATGTCATACTCCGAAAGGAAGGAACCGCAGCGGCAGAAACTTGGAAAATGAAAACATTAATTTGATCATTTTTGCCCCTTTCCCTCCTCCCTTGCTGCCCCTCCCCCCCCAAAAGTCTCCGTTTCCAGATGTCATTTGTTTTCATTCCCAGGTTGAGCCCTTCTTTATCAATCTTGCCTTATTTGATGTAAAGAACAATTGCAAGATTTCAGCTGACTTCCACATCGACCTGAATCCCCCATCTGTCCGTGAAATGCTGTGGGGCGCCTCGGCCCAGCTGGCCAGTGACGGAAACTCGAAAAGCTCGTCCCCAGAGTCTTTTATTCATGGAATTGCTGAGTCTCAGTTACGCTACATAAAGCAGGTAAAGAGTCATCTTGTCGCCTTCTGAGCAAGAAACCAAACACCCTTGGGTTATCTCATCCATACAGCCCGACGTCTCCCCGGGCATTCTGTCTCTCATCGGCTCTGTGTCCAGGTGTCTTGCTGCTGGGCACTGGAGGAGGAGGGACAGAATGGACACCAGCACAGGCCAGTGATGGTCGGCAAAGTAACATTCTCGGTGGGGCCATGATGTGAGTCTTAGAGCAAGGATTTTGTGAGCTGGAAGGCAGGTCACACAGACATATGCAGGCACACTTCCACACTCACGTGTGTACTTGTGAGCAAGGCAGGAGGTCCCTGAAAGGCTTGTTTCTTCCAAGAAAAAAATGGATCCTGCAGGGGTACCTGGATGGGGTGGGGCTCATTCAGTTGAGCATCTGCCTTCAGCTCACTTTGTGACCCTAGGGTCCTGGGATCAAGCCCAGCATCAGGCTCCCTGCTCAGTGGGTAGCCTACTTCTCCTTCTGCCCTACCCCCCCCTTATGATCTCTATCTCACTCCCCTTCTCATAAATAAATAAATTAAATAAATAAATAAATAAATAAATAAATAAATAAATAAATAAATAAATAAATAAATAAATAAATAAATAAATAAATAAATAAATAAATAAATAAATAAATAAATAAATAAATAAATAAATAAATAAATAAATCCTTTAAAAATAAATGGACCCAGCAATAGCCTCCCATCCCTAGTTCCCAGCTCCCATTAGGAGTTGGTAACTTGGTTTGGGTTTTTGTCTTGGTGTGCAGCCTTCAGTTTTAGATCATTGGTTAAAATGCCTTTAGATTTTTCCTTAGCATAAGAGCAAAAATCAGCCCTTGCAGAAACTAGGAGCTATGTACAGAACTTTACAGAACAGAGGACAGCACTTTAGCTGAAGCTGACTGCTGACCAGAGAATGGAGTTCTGAGTGGACTCAAGGAAGAAAAGTAAATGAGGTAGGACAGGGAAAAGGGAGGTGCCTGGCTGAATGAAACTTCAGCCACCATCAGGGCAAGGCTTGTGATGGTCATGGGTTGGAGGCTCTGTTTTTGGAAGGTTAGAGTACGGTACAAGAGTTCCATGTGTCTGTTTGGTTATACTCCTGGCTGAGGTGCCATTGAGTCAATGTCCTTCAGATTCCTGGCCAGCCAAACCCCCATAGCAAAAAGTTCTACAATGATGATCAAATGCCTCCAGAAATCGTTTCTGTCAGTGGCCAAGTGGTAGATGCCCCAGAGCTAAATCTCCCATGTTTTGGGAGCTTCATTTGTGAGCAGGCGGCATTGATGCTGACCCTACATGAATAGGTAGTTTTAATCGAGCATAAAGGCTCTTTATACAAGGAGTTCTGAGTGAAAAGCAGTGGGAGGGAACGGCTTATGTCACATATGTGATGCTGCATTCTCTCCTGTCTGGTGCAAAGAAGCCCCTTTAGAAGGAGCCTGACACTTCCCTGGCATTTTGACCTCTGACCAGACAGGCAGGCTGTGAGAGGTTAGGCCGAACAGAATTGAGGGTCTCCCTTCTCGACTTTTGCAACTGAAAGGAAGCTAGACTGTGGCATAGAATTTAAAGTTGAAAGAAGCACAAGAACAAAGCAACTCATGTTGCAAGGAGATTTATCTTTCCCTAAATAAAAACATGATTCCTTTTTTCCCAATTATGAAGATAAATATATTACCATGTAGAAAATTCAAACAATACAAAAAGCATAAAGCATAGAAAGTCACCGCCCCTGTAGACAATTACTGTCAACATTTTGACGACCATCTTTCTAGACTACTCTGTAAATATATATATATAATATGTATTTTATATATACATACATAGATCTTCTATATATTCTTTTTTAAAAATGATTTTATTTATTCATTAGAGATACAGAGAGGTAGAGACATAGGCAGAGGGAGAAGCAGGCTCCTTGTGGGGAGCCTGATGCAGGACTCGATCCCAGGACCCTAGGATCATGCCCTGAGCCAAAGGCAGATGCTCAACCACTGGGCCACCCAGGCGTCCCAATCTTATGTACATTTTTATACAAACCAGATTCTAGTCATGCTGTTTTATACCTACTGTATTTACTTAATATCATGTTTATTCTACACCAGTATCTCTGGACTATATTCTTTTTTTTAATTTTTATTTTATTTATGATAGAGAGAGAGAGAGAGAGAGAGAGAGGCAGAGACACAGGCAGAGGGAGAAGCAGGCTCCATGCACCAGGAGCCGGACGTGGGATTCGATCCCGGGTCTCCAGGATCGCGCCCTGGGCCAAAGGCAGGCGCCAAACCGCTGCACCACCCAGGGATCCCTCTGGACTATATTCTTAAAGGCTAATGCAGTATTTCATCAACTTAGCTAATCGAGATATTTGTAGTTTGGGGATATCATAACACTGCATTGGACATCGTTGTGCGTGCATGTTAACTCACTTGTTATCTCCTTAGAATAAGTACCGAGCATTGGGATTTTCTGGGTTCAGGATTTTGCTCATTGGTACAGATTGCTGTGGATGGTGGGAGAAGACTTTGCATGTACAGTTACTCCCCTCTTTGGACTATGGATCTGTGGTGGCTTTATGTTGCCTTGTAGTTTGTTACTCAGATAGATTATATTTGTCACCTGTGTGAACATTCACTACTATGGCATATGCTTCTTCCTTTTTTTTTTTTTTAAGATTTTATTTATTCATGAGAGACACAGAGAGAGAGGCAGAGACATAGGCAGAGGGAGAAGCAGGCTCCCTGCAAGGAACCTGATGCGGGGCTGGATCCCAGGACCCTGGGATCATGCCCTGAGCTGAAGGCAAGAGCTCAACATCTGAACCACCCAGGCGCCCTATGGCATATGCTTCTAAAAGAGATTGAGCAAGTATAGTATAAAAGTATTTGAGAACCTGCCACTGAATTGTGTGGAAAATATCCTGCACCATATCAAATAAGCCCTTTTAAGCGAATGATGTATTTACTTTATCTCTTCAATGTACTTAGCTGTATGTTCAAGGCATGGAGTTTAAGTTGTGGTCATGGGCATCATCCCACTTGTAATCTACGTCAGGAAGAAAATCAACAGTTTTTTTTTTTTCCAGTATCTCCGGTATGCCAGAATTTTCCATCGGCATCGCAAGTGATCGTCATGGTCTTAGAAATAGTGTACTCATGGCTGTTTCAGAGGGGAAGAAAGGGCAGATTGGGAGGTGACGGAAGCCTCCCACCATTACACAGCCCATAGCAGTGACAGCAGGATTGGAACCTGGGTCTTTTGGAAAGACCTTAATCAACAATGGCTGGCAGACTGTAATTAAGTGCTGCAGCCTATAACGCAATTTTAGTGGAGGTGTTTGGAATGCAAGGGAGCCTGTAGGGGGGCAGGAGTTAACTTCGAGGGCTGCACAGAAGATGTGGGGCTTGAGAGAAGCCTGAGAAGAATAGATGTGGGGTGGGAAGGTGACCTGATGGGCAGTAACTTTGGATGGCTTTATCATCTTGTAACCCCATCTGTTCATGGGAGTCTTTCTCTCCAGTGGCTTCCTGAATAACAACCTGGTGACCACAGGAAAAGGAGGGAGTTGGGTCCATCGAGTCGTTTTGCCTCCCTGACATCAAGTAGTCACTGTGGCCAGTCACTTTATTCTCAGCTGCCTGGCACTTTCTTCCCAGATGCCCTGACGGAGCTCAGGCCCCTGTGTCTCCCAAGGTCAGACCTGATTGACTTTGGGTTGGGATTGTGGGGGAGATGCTGACTCTTGGGGGTCTGCCTCCTTGTGGCTCTGTGGGCTCCCCAATGGGGTAGTAGTTGTTGGCCTGGTGAAAGAGTACAGAGTCTCCTCACAAAGCCCTGCCATGCTGTGGGCTATGTAAGTGCTGGGTACTGGGATGAGGGGGCTTCCCTCATTCTTCAGAGGGAGAGAGACAGTGAAGTGGGTAAGAGTTACCCTGGCATTGGGAGCAGCTGCATCCGTGCCTCCTAGGTGGGAAAGGATGACCAGGCCAGAGGCCTTGTCTACAAGGGCCAAGTTCCCAGCACACATGGGGATTCCCAGGTGCTCTCTGGCTACCTACCCTTCTGTGTTCTGGGGACAGGGAGAGTGCTAGAAGCTGACTGGGACAAAAGGCAGAACAGCCCAGATAGTGTCCTCCTTGTATACACGGGAATCCCTGGTCATTAAAAGAAATGAACAATTCTATGCTCAGCATCCTCATCTATAAACGGGAGGAAACGATAGTACCTGCATCCAGGGCCAGCTGTAAGGCTCAGACAAGGTATGCCATCCCCAGAAAGCACTTGGCCCGGCAGTAGGCTGCCATGTGTGCTCATTCCGACGTGGCCAGCAGTAGAGCGGCAGTAATGGTGATCACAGATAACCAAGCGAAAAGCACCTTGCTCTTAGTCATTGTCAGAGTTTTCAAAATTACAATATTCATTACTGGCATCACTGTGGGGAAATGCTCAGAGTACTGGGAAAGGAGAGAACAGTCGGTGCTCAGTGAACGTTAGCTGTAGCAAAAATCAGTACTGCTGTTCCCATCCAGCCTCATCGTGTAAGATGTCGGGTGTGTGGGCCTCAGGGCTGAGAGGCAGCATAGCATGGCCTGTATGCATAGTCCAGAAGCCCTGGCTGTGCTCCTTCATCCACTCAGTGTGTAAACTTCTGTAAGCTTGATTTCTTCATCTGTAAAAGGGGTATGTTGTAGTGCTCACATTCGAGACAAAGGAAGATAATGCACAGAACCCATCTAGGACAGTTAGGTGACAGGAGGTGTGCGAGTGTACTTACAGTGCACTGCTCAGCATACCTTCTGCATGGTCAGCAAGGGCCTGGCTGCCAGGTGCATCTCATCACTCGAGCAGTATGTCCCTGGTAATACCAGAAATCAGGTCCTGTGGCCTTGCAGTGCTTTGGGCCCCTCAAGTAATAACTCGGTACCTAGTGTGCAGTACATGGAATCCATACAGGAAGTCTTCGGGATAGCTATTACTGTCATCATCCCCATTTCTTAGATGAGAAACTAAGGTGTAGATACAGGAAGGGACTTGCCTCCACCCCATAAATGGTGAAGCCAGTTTTTGAACCCAGGAAATTTTAACTCCAGAGCAGTTTTTAACCACTTCCTTCCCTGCTCACTGCTCGGGAATTCCACGGTGAATCAGCCATGCTGAGGGATCCTTGCAAGCTGTTGGCTTCTGGGGGGGGGGGGATTATTTGGGGTCTCACACCGAGTTCTCTTCCTTTCTGTATGCTGTGAAGCGTTTGCTCCAGAGCAGATGAGATAATGTCTGAAATGTTTTGAAAACTGGAACGCACGATCTTAACACAGTTGATAATATACCAAAGGAGAAAAATAAAACTTGGTAGAGTCCCAATGATGGATTTTTCCACTTGAATTCATTTGTGTGGTGCTCCTTTAAACAACAGATATAACCAACTAACAGGCTCTTTGGAAGATATTCTATTTGGGAAGGAACTGGACGGGGGATGACATGGCTATTTCACATGCATTCAGAGGAAACATGTAACTTCGGTTGCATCTACGTTAGTCACCCTTAAGCAGAGTGTGCAGGAAAAAAACAAATTTTGGATCCTTTGTCCCCACCTTGAAAGCGCAGGAGCTCTTAAACTGCAGTAAAGTGTTTTCTTCCTCTTAGCTGCAATTAGTATTAATCGTGAGCAAATTGCTCTGGAGTTGCACACAGCTACATTTGAAAATGCACGTCTGGTCCCACTGGAAAGATGCACACCATTTCAGCACATGCTAAGGAAGCCGAACAATACACGTTGTATTAATCAGGCTGAAAAATGCACCTTGCAGACACAGCTGAACAGAAGAGGCCAAGCTGTACCTCAGGGACTAATAGATGTGAAGTTGGGGACAAAATAGAAAATCTCTTTGGAAAGAAGCATCAGGAGTTTTAGAAACTATATGAAAGCAGAGGCCATCTATTTTCAGGATCCTGGATGCAACCCTGTGTTGGATGTCAGCATTTGATGCTAAACACACTACTAGGAATCGTTAACCACGCAACTGTATGTATGAAGTCATCTAGAAATGTCTAACGGAAGTGATTTTTTCCCCCAGGGAATTTTCTCAGTGACGAATCCACATCCTGAAATTTTCCTGGTTGCAAGAATTGAAAAGGTACTCCAGGGAAACATCGCGCATTGTGCCGAACCCTACATCAAAAATTCAGACCCAGCGAAGGTATTTATAAAACTCATTTGTGAATCTTTTGGCTTAATGTAAAATTGGCCTTTTACTGACATTTTAAATGGTACTGTTAATATACCCCTCCGAAGAGCGTTATGCTCTCAGCCTGGAGTATATTCAGAAAATACTGTGTGCTATGTGAGTATGCGGGCTACAGCTTGAGCACAACTCCCCCCCCCCCTTTTCATTTACGTTCTGTTTACACGACAGCCTGATTTCTGCTTGCTTATCAAAATAAGAGCTAAAGGCTTTTAGGCGACATCTGTTCATTGACACTGTATCCTTGGCAATAGCTACTCTTTATTTCCAGCCCTTACATCCAGCCCTAGAATGTCAGAGCTGGGAGGTCCAGCCCTGCCATTCCCAAATGCCAGTCTACACTCAAATTTCTTCCTGTCCATGATAAGAGAAGAAAGACAAGAGAATGAGCGATTCAAGGGGCTAAATGTACTCAATTCGAGGGGCCATCCTTTATTCTGATAGATTTTTGTGCTTCTTACCTTTTGAACATTTCGCCTGTGTATCTTTCTGAAATGTTGGTGTATGACATAGTAGCAACTGCGTTTCCTGTTCAAGGGCTTCGGATGGCAACGTGCAAAAAGTCAGCCACCCATATAACCATCCACGTTTCTGGATCATGAAATTCAGACTTCTGCAAATAGTGACCTGGTCCTCTCCTCTCATTTTATAAATGAGAAATCAGAGGCCCAGAGAGAAAGCATGCGTGGCACAGTTCATTAGCAGCACTCCAGCTACTGAGTACTTATGAGGAGTCAGTCTGTTGTAGGTGGCATTTAGTTATGTGTCCAAATAGTGTTTATTGAGCGAAAGATGTGGAGGAGACATGTGACTAATTTGCGTGGGAGAGAAAAGTCTCAACGATATAGATAAGAGCCTTTAGCATTCTGCATCCCTCCGGCCAAGCATCCAGCCAGCCTCTCACAGCCAGTTTAGACTCTGGGCTGTTAATCTTGTCCGCTCCTAGTCCCTGTGCAAAGAGCAGCTCCTTGCCCAACTAAACTAATTGCATTGACTCTTGGTCACTTGACTTTTTATCTTGGGAGTAAAAAGGTCAACTGTATTCAGAACAAACTTCTCCCAAGAATAACGAGTGCTTGCTTGTGTGTGACAGGAAATACACATTAAAACTGCTCACAGTTTTCCCAGTAGGGGTCTTTGGTACAAAACGTGCCCCATACCTCTTCTTGCCCATCTCTTGAAACCTTGATGAAGATTCTGTTGATGAGAAAACACAAAAATTTTAAGAAGGCTTTGGTCTTGGAAAGCGGGTAGCTGATGTGTGTCATGTTTTTACTGGCAGCTCTTTCTTTATATCTTCTGCTGGACTTTGAGGTTTTACATCGGTAAGTGGGGGGAAACCATTTTGCATGGTGAGCCTCTGGTCATTCGAACAAATATGAGCATGTCTTCTTATTTCTGACTGTAGACGGCCCAGAAGGTGCACAGGACAGCAAGGCAAGTGTGTAGCCGCCTCGGACAATACAGAATGCCCTTTGCTTGGGCTGCCAGGTTCGTACAGATACAATCCTGACCTTTCTGTTTGCTCTCATGTATAAAGTTCGGGGTTGTCGTCCTTGCCGGCAGCATTTAGCGGGCGGTCTCCGACAAGCCAGTTATATCTTGGGACCATGTGGCATGTGTCCGGGTGCATGCGGGCCGCTGTAACCAAGTGCTATAGACTGGGGGGAGGGGGAGGCTTCAACAGCAAACAACATTTCTCTCTCACAGGGCTGGAGGCTGGGAGTCCGAGATCGGGGTGCCAGTATGGCCAGGTTCTGGTGGGAAGGCTCTTTCAAGGTGCAGACACCTTGGCTGCTCCTTTATCTTCTAGGAGCTGAAAGGAAGTGAGCCTGTTCTCTGGCCTCTTCTGCGGTTGCCAGTCCCATTCATGAGGGCTCCACCCTTCTGACCTAATCAGCCCCACCCCTCCTCCTAATCCGATCACCTAGGTGTTTGGACTTCCACATAGGAACTTTGGTGGGAGGGCGCAAATGTGAAATCTGCAACAGGATGTAAGAATCCTTTCTCTTAAAATTTGCTGTGCGTCAAAGAACCTTTCATTTCTTCATACGTGTAGTGCTTCAGGGAAATTTTCTTTGGCTTCGGTTACTGATCTGACTGACACCACTTAATTTTATTGCATTTTAAAAGCAGAGCTTATTTGCTAAGGTAATGGAATTCTCCCCCCTACCCCGAAAACCTGAAATTGTAGTGAATTATGTACACGGTGCCCACTATTTCAGAGTTGGCTAGGTTTATGCTTCAAAAAGCTATCCTAGGATATTTCTGGAAAACATGCTAAAAAGTAGAAGGCAAAAGAATGCAGTGGGTAAGTGCGAGTGGGTCATTAATTAATAGACCTGCTTTCCGATGACAAATGCAGGAAAGCCTCCACCAGTAGTGTATGTGGAAGGGCATTATGTATAGCTCATATCTTATGGTAGATTACACTCCTTTTTTTTTCCCAATTCTTGCAAATGTACATACAGTGATGACTTAAAATGTGTTTCTTGCTTGCCCCCCCCCTTTGAAGTACACGTTCACTGGCTTGTTTGTGGTACAGCTTGTACAGCTCACTGGAACTTCTGGGGAAAGGGCACCATGTTCTGAATAATTCAATCAATTATGTGCAGTGGGTGGTAGGGAGTAGCATAAGGGTAGGAGATTCTAAGTGAATTAACTCTTCTGTCACTATAATCATTTCATTTTGGGGACGGTTTCAAAATGTGTCGTGTGTTGGTGGATGAAAAGGCACACTGTCCTTGTTTTGCGGATTGGTTCAAAACAATTTTATTGCATTTTAAAAGCAGAGCTTATTTGCTAAGGTAATGGAATTCTCCCCCCTACCCAGAAAACCTGAAATTGTAGTGAATTATGTACACGGTGCCCACTATTTCAGAGTTGGCTAGGTTTATGCTTCAAAAAGCTATCCTAGGATATTTCTGGAAAACATGCTAAAAAGTAGAAGGCAAAAGGATGCAGTGGGTAAGCTCAAGGTGGGGTGAATGGCGAAGAGTAGCAGAGGTTGGTCCACTTAGGCATTATAGGAGGTGAAGTATGGCTTGTCAGTGGACGCATACTTACTGCTGCTCCAGCCTGAGAAGTCAGTTGCTGCTGTTATTACTTATAGCTATGTGTTGACCCTGTACCAGGCAGTGGTTTAAGTGCTGCACGTGTACCTTCTTGAGAGATGAGTACTGTGATTCCTACCTTGAGATAAAGGAGATTCAGGCATAAAGCTAGTAGCTGTTTGGTGCTGTTTTGTCAGTAGGAGAACTGAGAAACCTTCAAAGCTAGGAGCTCTGATCCTCAATTCTGATGAGGAATTGTGTTCTTTTCTTTCCTTCCTGAATTGTTTTGGTTGCCAGCAGCAGCAACAGCTCACGCTAAAGGCTTGCCTGGGATATTTTAAAGATGTGTGATAAACCCCTATTTACTGACAATAAAGGAGGTATGCTTAGAAGTAGGAACAGTGGTTAATGCCTGGAACCACATCTTCAGAGGCTCTGCCAGGGGGAATTATGTTTTTGGCTAGAGCTGCTTCCCGTGTGTTGGGTGCTTGTGCATTACTTCCCATTTTAGCAGTAAGTAACTGCTTAAAAACGGAGGAAGGGGAAGGGGGATTGGGAATGATCCAAATTCAGATTTGGAAACTCTACGTATATCTTGTAGACTTTGTATGAATTGACCCTAATCTTATTTAAGGGTCATCAGCTTTGTGACATGCTTCACCTTTGATTCACATGCATGCATTTTATATATCCGGCTTGCTGAATTTTTACAATTTTTTCTGGTCATGTGACTACCACTCCAAGCAAGTTCTGGAACACATCTGTCACTTCAGAAAGTTTCCTCCTGCCTCTGTCCAGTCGGCCATCCCACTCCCATCAGCCAGCCACCAATCTGATGGTTATCACTACAGATGACTTTTTCTATTATGGAATCAGGCAGTGTGTACTCTTGCATTAGGTTTCTTGTGCTCAGTCTAGATTTGAGATTCACCCAAATATTTTATGTATCAGCCCTTCATTTTGAGTAGTATTCCATTGTATGAATACACCACTGTGTATCCATTCACTTGTTGATGAATGTCTGGGCCGTTTCCTTTTGGGGATATAACGTATTCGTTAGGAGTGGACTTGCAGAATCAGAGGGTAGATATGTGCTTAATTTTGTGAGAATTTACCAAACGGGTTCCCAAAGTAGTACTGCCATGTTGTATACACACCAGCACTAAGTTTGCCATAATTTGTCAATACTTCAGAATTTTAAAAAAATTTCTATTGTTCTTTTAGACCTATTTTCAAAGATATTCAAGGTTCTCTGGATCTGGATGGGAGGTTTTCTCCTTTGTATAAACAAGACAGCAGCAAGCTTTCAAATGAAGACATTCTCAAGTTGCTCTCAGAATACAAGAAGTAAGTGTGTCACTGTAGTAAATCAATATAATAGATGAATTATAATTGCTTAAAATGGTGAATGTGAGTCATATATGAGAGAAACCAAATGCTTTGGGGGCATTTTTGGATTTGGAGGCATTTGGAAGTTTGTATGCAGGGTAACCAGTGCACTCAGTAATCACAAATTTTAAGTATCAAATATTCTTATTTTACACCTAGGCCAGAGAAGACCAAATTGCAGGTTATTCCTGGGCAGCTCAACGTCACAGTAGAGTGTGTTCCTGTGGATTTATCAAGTAAGAACTCACATGCTCCAAACCTTCAAGGCCTATGTTTGAATCTCAGGGTTTTTTTTAATCTTTTCAGTGTATTTCTTGAGATTTACATGATGTATTAAGTTCCTAGAGCTGTTGAAAGGAACTAGTACCAACTGGGTGACTTAAGGTGATAGACTCATCTCTCCTGGTTCTGGAAGCTAGAAGTCAAAATCCACGTGTCAGCAGGGCTCTAAGAAAGACTCACCAGTCATTGGATTTAGGGCCTACCTCTCATGGGGTGACCTAATCATAACCAATTACACCTGCAAAGACCCTGTTTCCAACTGAGCTGGTACAGTGCCCCTGCCAAGACCCTATTTCCAAGTATAGTCACCTTCTGAGGTTCTGGGGGACACTATTCAGTCCAGTATGTGTGATGAATAGTTACAAATTAGTAAGGGTATTAAGTTGATTTTATCAGATGCTGTTTCATATCTCATATAGCCTGTTGTGAGTGTTCCCTAGTCAGTTTCTGCTGCTCTTTGCTTTTGATAAGTCCCATCAAGGGATCCAAAAGGAGAAGAGTTTCTTTTCCTTTCTAACGACAAGAATCTAAGATCCCAGATGAAGAATGGACAGAAGACAGAAAAGACACTTGGCAGGAAATAAAATGGAGTGGCAAATAAACACTTGAAAAATGTCCAAATCTTAGTAATAATGCTACTAGTGCAAATTAAAATAGCAAGATGCTTTTGCTTCTCTGTCAAATTTTTACAAAACTCTTTAAAGTGAAACTGTCTAATGCTGGCTAGGTTTAGCCAGGCACCATCACCTGTCATGAGTGAGAACACAGCGTGGCAGTCGATATCCACAGATGTCCAGAACTAAGGCATTTCAATTCTGAGATTCTATCTGCTCATTTGCTGAATAAGCTTTACAATTATGGATATTAAAGTCTAGAAGGAGTGGCAGACAGTAAATAAGATAGATGAGTGTTTTGAGTCTGGGATGGGGGTGGCCTGCTTTAAAAAGAATGGCCAAGGGAAGCCTTGCTCCAGCTCAGGAACTGAAGAGTGAGAAGGAGCTGCCACATGGTGGTTGGGATGGTACATTCCAGACCAAGGGTGTTGCCTACCAAAAGACCATGAGGGGGAGCAAGCTTGGTTCGTATGAGCCCTGAGGAAGCCAATGTGGCTCTAGCGTGGTGTGTGATGGGAACACTGTAGATGGGAATGCAGCAGAAAGAGTTCTGCAGGGAATTATATAGACCATGATAACCCTTTAAAGGGTTGGATTTTATTCTGAGTGCAAGAAGAGGTCACTAAAGGATCATAAATCAGGGAGTGGCATCCGGTTTACATGCTGAAACACCTCTAAGAGTACAGTGGATTATTTTTTCCTAAAGAAATAATTTGAAATGTAGATAGGAGCTTATGCATACTGGTGTTCTTTTCTGCGTTGTTTCTATCAGAGGGAGATTGGAAACACCCTAAGAGTCCATCACTTTCAGTGTGGTTAAGGCATTATGACACACCAGGAAACTTTACGCAGCCCTGAAAAATGATGTTTATAAAGAGCTCACAGAGTAAAACATTAGATAAAATGCCAAAAAACAAATTCCACAAAAACCCAACCCAAGATCAAGTTCTGGATATACAGTAGGAATTTTGTGTTATTATATAAAACATGCATAGAAAGGAGACAAGAAGAGAATATGCCCAAGTACTAACAGTAGTTATCTCCGGATAGTGGAACGGTCCCTTGTTCTGAATGCCTTTATACTCTGTGTCTCCAGATGTTCTATTATAAGTATTCTATTATAAGTATCACTGTAATAATCGGAGAAAACCAAACCCAACAGAGTGTCTCAGGTATGACTCTTCCTGGGTCTTCCTGTTCCATCGATACCGCTGTGCAGCAAGGACAAGTCGTGTTACAGCTCCTTCAGTGTATGAATCACTTCTGCTCTGGTGGCTGCTTCCATAACCCAGGCCGCCACACTTCTCTGAGCCTTTGTGCTTTTCACCTTCAGGAGTATTGAATTTATTCTGGTAACCCATCCTAAGATCTGTCATTTCCAAAGGCCTGCCTTGTTTTTTGGGTGCAAATCGCACCTGCGCCAACTTAGCTTTTTCAGAGTGACTATCCATGAGCTAATTGGAGGCATACATTTACTGTTCCCTGATACCAATAAAAATTTGCAGTGAAAGCTAAATTGCAGTCACAGGAGGAAAAATGTAATGGATTTCTCTGCAGAGTTTAAATTTGTCAAAATTATGATGTGTTATATTTGGCAAATCACTCAACATTGAGAACGAACTAGCAATCATGTCTGGTTTGGATGGTTCCATTAAAATCAGTACCAGGCTAAGCCATCTTGTCCTTCTGGGTTCTTAAAGTGGTTGTATGACTTTTTGTCAGTCACTGAGAATTCTGTTTGTTAAATCACTCTTTGAGAATGCAGTCCATGTATATTTTTATAAATGCAGGAATGTGTTCATGATTGCTAAATTGTATTATCTTTGCCTATTTTCTTTCTTCTGGTATAGATTGTATTACTTCTTCATATGTGCCCCTGAAGCCTTTCGAAAAGAATTGTCAAAATATTACTGTGGAGATTGAAGAGTTTTTTCCAGAAATGACAAAATACTGTTATCCATTTACTATTTACAAAAACCATCTGTATGTATATCCCTTGCAATTAAAATATGATAGCCAGAAAACATTTGCCAAGGTGAGCAGTGTAAATTATACATTTTGGGATATAAAGTGCTATTTATAATTTTCTAGTTTTAGGATTCATGTTGAGTGATTAATCATTTTTAGGCGAGGAACATTGCGGTCTGCGTGGAATTCCGGGATTCAGATGAAAGCGATGCTGGCGCTCTAAAGGTTTGTTTATGATCCTGATAAGCATACACTTTTAGTATAAAAATAAAGATTTGGGGGGGGTACCTGGGTGCTCAGTTGGTTGGGCATCTGCCTTCATTTCAGGTCATCATCCTGGGGTCCTGGGATTGAGTCCCATATCAGGCTCCCTGCTCCAAGGAGTCTGTTTCTTCCTCTCTCTCGGCCCCTCCTCCCACTTGTGCGCGCTCTCTCTCTCAAATAAATAAATAAATAAAATATTTTAAAAAAAGATAAAAATTTTGGCACTTGGTAGTTTCTTGGCTAAGTTTAATATCTTTAAGTGCCACAAAGAAAATGTACTCAAGTGGCAAAGGTAATAGTGCATTTTCTACTCTTGCACATTAAAGGATTAAATATTACAAAATAACAAAATGAGGTAGGGGCATAGGTAGCTTTAAAAATGGGTAAGCTTCACATTCCAGACTTTTTTGCTTTTGCTCTACTTTGATTTTGCACCATTCTGATGTGCAATCACAAGAGCTTTTTCTCCTATGACCTGAGAGTTTCTAATGGTATCATCAGGGGACTCTAAACTCCTGTCTCCTTGAAACCTGAACTGGGCTTTGAGCTAACAGAAGCACAGCATGACTGCTTTGATCTGAGATAGGACTTCTACGCTGGCACTGGCCAAATGGTGCCTCCAAACTTGGGTTCGTGGTGTAGGCAAAGCAGAATCTCAGGATTATCTGATAGAGTAATCCTTAAATACCTTTTCTTTCACAGTGCCTTTATCTTTTCACCCTTTAGTGCATTAATCAGAAGCCTGAAAGAGCAGTTCCGAGAACATCTAGCCATCACGAATTGTTTATCTGGTTCCCCACCTCTCCAGTTTGAGCCTAAATTGGGCAGATGGACTGCTAGTCTTCGCCTCAGACCTCCTGGGGAAAAAGCCTGGAAGCACCCCTCCCCCCCCCCGCCCCCCCCCCGCCCACTAAGTCATTCAATGTTTAATAACCCCTAGCTTTGAAAAGAGGTGTTTTGTTTTGTTTTCCACAGAGAAACCTAGGTTAAGAATTAGCTGGATCAAATTTAGTGTATTTTCAATGATGCCCCCCTCACTGGGGACGAGAATGACTCTTACTTTTTCCCTCTATGCACTATCCTTTTGTACCCTTGAAGTCTCTTAGGGTACCTCTCCGCAGGTCCTGGAAATTGCCTTCAGAACCCATATTTAAAGAGAATTGGCAGTGCATCCACATGGAACTCTCAGTTTCATTTCTCCACTGGCCTAGAGGCTGGCTCTGAAGTAACAGGGTGAGGCAATTAGTACCTTGGCATGCTGACTCCACATTTATCCTTGAGCTCTTTGGGCCCGTGGAAGCCCAGAACTCATACCAGAAATGCAATGGGATCTTTTCACGGAACCATAGACCGCCTCGCATTTATTTTATGGGTCTAACAGAAAGCCCATGACTTTTAAAATGCACCTCATAAAGTGAGCGAACAGTAAGCTTGTCTGTAGCTTAGTGGACATTCAGTTTCTAATTCCTTTAGGCTAGGAAGGTGTCTGCTGGTGTGTGCATGTTTGAGCTCCTCAGCAAATGTTGCTAACTGGCTGCAGGGGAGCTTCTCCTATGAAGAAAGGCAAATAGCATGAGAAGCAAGCTTTCCAGATCTGGTTTAAGAGTGTTCGCTTTCCAAGTGATTAGCTGTATTTGACTTCTTGCTGTCAACTAACTTGGAAGTGTGTTCTTTTGATGGCCGGAAGTCTGGAAGCATCCATGCAGCCAAGTTTGACAATGTCTGGGCTGATAGCTGGAGTGACTGTGAGTGTTTGGGAGTGTCCAAGCTCACGGTGAGAGCCCGGTGGCTTGGCCGTGGCCTTGAGCTCACAGATGCCTCGAACTGAATGTGGTTCCACTGTGTTACGTTTAAAGACCTTCGCTGAGGTGAGTGACTCTGTTTCCTTCTTTTGCAGTGTATTTATGGAAAACCCGCAGGGTCTGTTTTTACCACAAATGCTTATGCTGTTGTCTCACATCACAACCAAAATCCAGAGTTCTATGATGAGGTAAGGATGCATTTTTCTAATGTTTGTACAACGCTGTGATGGCTCTTCTTTTATCTCTTCATTTCCATCATTTTATCTACCTTTGTGATCCCTGAATGTTTTGTCCTATGAAAGTAGGAAGCATCACACCATGACAAAGAGCTTGATGCCCTTTGATGACAGTGGAATTTGCCCACAAATTGAAGGGGCCCTGGCGAGAGGTAACATTGTAGGGAATGAACATGAGACTAGAGCTAGGATTCTAGCCCTAGCTTTGACAACAGCTGGCTCTGGGGACCTTGAGCAAGTCACTTCCCCTTTTCCGAGTCTGTTACCTTAGCTTTCAATTAAGAAACTCAGAGTTTCTAAAGGCTCTTCTAGATCTTTCTTCCTGAGTCTCCCATTTCCTCAGCTTTCAAATAAAAAATTCAGGAAAGATTTTCTGAAGGCCCTTCTGGATCTTTCTTCCTGAGTCTCCCATTTCCTCAGCTTTCAAATAGGAAATTCAGAAGAGATTCTCTGAAGGTCCTTCTAGAACTTTCTTCTAGTGGTTTTACATGGAGTTGGGGGTGCAGCCGTTCTGTAGGTGAAATGCTTTGAGAGACACAGCAGCACGTGAAGGCCACCAGAATCCCATTGGCTGCTCTGACGCCTCAGTGCAGTGTAGACAAAGGGGAATGGCACCGTCTCCCAACTCCATGCTCCCCTCCCCTGCCCAAGTCTATCTCTCTGGCCCTGCCTCTCTTTCCTTCTCCATCTCTATTATCTCTATGTACTTGCCAGTGTCTCTCTTAGTCTCCGTCACAGCCTCTTCCAATTGGTATGTCCCTGGCTTATCCAACTCTGCAGACTGCTTTTGGTTCTGACATGTCTCCGCGAACCTGTATATGCATCCCAGACCAGAAGCATTGCTCTTTCTGCTTCTCAGGTTTCTCTGTCTGAAACCATCCCCACTGCTGTCATGATTTTCCCGAGGTCCACTGCTGTCATATGGAGGCTTTGTACTGCAGCTTTAGGCCTCATCCCTTTCTCTAGTGCTCTTAGTGTTGTAGGGGATGAGGAGGAGCATAGTAGTTTTGCCACCCGGGGAGAGAGCATGCCCATATTTATGTGCAGCAGAGCATTAGACACCCAGATGGTCTGGCTGCTGTGAATAGGCGTGTTCCATGGTGAAATATACCTACAACAGAGATTAGTTCTAATACCTAAACCATGCCTTGTGTGAATGATAATGAGGCCACATGTCCAACACCAAGCTGTTTTTTAAAAAATTTTATTTGTTTGTTTGTTTGTTTGTTTGTTTATTTATTTATTTATTTATTTATTTATTTATTTGAGAGAGAAAGAGAACAGGAGGGGAGGGTGAGGGGGAAGCAGACTTCCCACTAAGCAGGAAGCCTGACATGGGGCTCCATCCCAGGACCTGAGCCCAAGGCAGCCACTTAGCCCGTTGAGCCACCCAGGCGTCCCAGCACCAAGCTGTTTAATTTTTTTTTCCAAGCTGTTTTAATATGTCCCCCTCTCTCATCAACACTAGTCACTCCAGAAAACTTGATCAGGTAGTAAGTCATCCACATGATTTTTAGGATGCCAGAAAGAAAACAGGCTTTTCAGTCATTCAATCTATATTGACCAAGACAGTGAGAGCGAGAGATGGAAAGAGATTGCCTGTGTTTCTCTGCAGGTATATGCATGTGCATCAAATTGGTTAAATCTGTGATATGTCTTTTGCGTTCTTCCGGGAGACAGTAAAGACATTTGGTTGGGTCCTGATTAAAAATCACTTGAGATTGTATTAAAGTATTAATTTCTGAGATTAAGTTCATGTGTCAAGGGTGACAATGTTTATTTGTTAATTTAAGAGTAGTCTTCCATTTTTCTTCAAAAGATAAACTGTAATTGCTGGATACCATAATATCACGGTGACTTTTTGCACATTTATTTGCAGAGCTTTTTTTTTTTTTTTCCACGCAAAGGAAGGCAACAATTTAGAGTAAAAGAAACCTTTCTGGTTCAGTCTGCATTTTAGATCGATTGCATCCACTGACTTGGATTGAGTTACAGAGGATCCCTGGGCTGTGAGGCTGTGGTTTTGATCCAGTGTTTTAGAAAATCCCATTGCAAAGTTGAATCCAGGAGAACCCACTGGGCTCTCCAGTGCAAGTAATGAATCAGCCCTCACTACCCAGGAGACTGTTGTCAAATTGAAACTGACTGGAAAAGCCTTTAGAGTACATTTAAATGATATCTATGATTTGATGACTTGGCTTGTTGTTTAGAAAAATACGTCATTGGAAAAGTATGATGAAACTGAACTAAAGGTCTGACTGTCCAGCTTGACAATGAAAACAAAACAAAATGCTATGTGTAATTTTGCTGTCCTTTCAGATTAAAATTGAGCTTCCCATTCACCTGCATCAAAAACATCATTTGCTTTTTACTTTTTATCATGTAAGTTGTGAAATTAACACAAAAGGAACAACCAAAAAGCAGGACACGGTTGAAACTCCAGGTACGTGTACTCCCTTAAAAGTCTCTTTCTACAGCTATTTGAGATGGAATTGTCTAGAATGTAACCTCTTTTGCCCCAGCTACAAACCACTTCTTCCCCTTCCCCCAAAGTACATTTCTGAGTCAAAAAGTTCATCGGGAAAAGATGAATTATGCGTTCATTTGAACATCATTTCCATCACATGTCCTGTCCAAGTCCTTGCCAGTGCGCTTGGACTACTGCAAGCAACTCAAAGTAATACATACATCACAGAGTAATACTTCTCGTACAGAAACACATCCTGTGGTATATAGTATTTCTTGTAAGTAGGATGGCCCAGCAACCAGAACTTTCCAGTTGGGCTCACTAAGGGAGTGGGAAGTAAGCCCAGAACCAGGGATACATTTGAGCCTGAGGGAGATTGGGGACCACTTGGTTCTAGTGAGAACAGAGCAGATTTAATGAATTCGAATAAACTCTAGTAGTGAAGTGCCAGTCTTGGTCCCATTTGGCAAAGCTTTATTTTTTTTATTTTATTTTTATTTTTTCGGCAAAGCTTTATATATACCAGTGGAAAGCATCCTTAGAGGAACACAGAGGCCCTGTAAACATGGTGTGTACCACTGCCACTAGGTAAATGTCAGCATGCGCTGGGATTCAGATCCAAGCTAGCCCCAATCAGTCTTAAATTCATTCATTTATTCATTCATTCACTAAATACGTCTGCATGTTTATTACGTGCAAGCTGTTTTAGTAGGTACTAAGGAGAATGCAGTGGAGACTCAAACAGATCTCACCTTAAGTGAGCATATGGTCTAGCAGCAGAAATGAGATCTGTATAGACAACTCTAATATAAGATAGAAAGTAGTAGTTACCAAGAGAGTGGTGCTGTGTAATCTCAAGGAAGAGTGAGTTATTACTTTGGCTGGTTGGAGGGACCAGTGGCTGGGAATCTGGGAAGGCTTCCTGGAGGAGATGGTATTTGGGTGAGGCCTTAAAGGGGTAGGGTAGAGTTGGAGAATGCCATGATGGCAGGAAGGTAAATTCCAGGATAATGGAAGAATTTGTGCAGAGGCAGAGTACTGAGGGGTATCGACAGGGAACATGTGTGGTTCAATCCGACCAGAGCACAGGGTGCTGGGAGGGGAAGCCACGGGACGTCAGATTGAAAAGGAGACACCAGATCACAGAAAGCCTTGAACACCAGACCATGGATTTGATTGTATTCTGTGACCAATATGGAAATATTGAAGGGTTGTAAAGGCCGATAAGAGCTGTTCTGCAGGAAGTCTGTCAGACAGTGAGGTGATTACAGAGGGAGCTGGAGCAAGAAGGAAGGAAGAAAAACCAGTTAGGGGCTCCCCCAGAAGTCCAGGAGGAAAGGAGGCTACACGGCAGCAGGAGCAGGGGGACGGAGAAAAAGAGATTATAGAAGAAGAGTATAATTGGGTCTGGCAAATGGTTGGAAACTAGAGAGAGAGACTTCAAAGTTAGCACTGAGGCTTTGAAACTGGGAAGAAGGAATTTGCAAGTAGCAGAATCACAGGTGAGGACCATAGGTTTTGGACTGATGTTGAGTGTGAGTGATGCTCGCCAGGCAGCCAGACTGAAATAACTAGGAAGTTGCCCTTATGGATAGTGTGTTCTCTATGCCCTGTTCTCTAACTCCAAAGAAGTTGCAGTTCGTTCAGGGTAGGGACCTCGAGGGTGGAGAAGAAATCTGGCAGAATGATAGGAACCCAAGACCGTGCATGTCCTAAAAGACAAATTACTATTTCCTTATTTAAATCTTAGACCAGGGACGCCTGGGTGGCTCAGTGGTTGAGCGTCTCTGCCTTTGGCTCAGGGTGTGATTCTGGAGTCCCGGGATCAAGTCCCACATCGAGCTCCCTGCAGGGAGCCTGCTTCTCCCTCTGCCTATGTCTCTGCCTCTCTCTGTATCTCTCATGAATAAATAAATACAATCTTGAAAAAAAGAATAAATCCTAGACCAAACTAGGTAAAGGGCTCGGTGGAGCTTAAGAGGGTTATTCCGTGGGCCACTCATCACTTCTAACTGTCCATCCTTAAGTGGCTTCACGTTTCTGAGCCAGACGGTGTTTGCTTGCCATCATACCTTTCTGTCTTCCAAGTGCTCTATATGAGTTTTGACTGAGAGATACCCTTGGCCATGCTCTGATTTACTCACAGCACAAAAATGTTGCCTAAGCAAATCCATAGAGACAGAAAGTAGATTAGCAGTTGCCAGGGACTGGGGGAAATAGGGAGTGACTACTACTTTTCTTTTATAAGATTTTTTTAATTTGACAGAGAGACACACACAGAGAGACAGAGACAGAGACAGCACAAGCAAGGGGAGCAGCAAGCAGAGGGAGAGGGAGAAGCAGATTCCCCATTGATCAGGGAGCCTGATATGAGGCTCGATCCCAGGACCCTGGGATCATGACCCAAGCAGAAGGCAGATGCTCAACAGATTGAGCCACCGAGGCGCCCCTAGGGAGTGACTTCTAAGGGGTGTGGTGTTTGTTTTTTGGCGTGGTGGAAGAGTTTTGGAATTAGATAGTAGCAGTGGATGATGCCCAGCTTTGTGAATATGCTAAAAACCATCAAATTGTGCGCTTTAAATAGATGAAGCGTATGGTATCTGAATTATAGCTCAATAACAATGTCGACTGGGAAAAATATCACCCAAGAACAAGAAATAGACTTTCCTGTTTTCTGGGCTGGAAACCTTTGGTCGTTTGTCTAATTTTCAGTTAAGTACTTTGACAGAGTCCTTTAGAATGGTTCCTGTGCTCATGTTACTTTTCCTCTGCTCTTTATACAAGAAGAGCTCTGGGTAAAGCATTTCTGAAGTTGTACTAGTAAAGATGCCCTTCAGGCGTGTTTCAGAGTCTGAGAAAGCCATTTAGCTGACTTAGAGAAAGCAACATATTTGTCTTTAAGGAATTAAAGCATTTGCCAAATTAAACACGTGAATGAAAACATTCTAACCAGATTTGTGTTGACTTCTGTGTTCACAGTATAAACATACGCACACTCACGCAAAGAATTTTAAAGAATCTGAAGGCAGCGGCTCTAAAAAGTGCTCTCCAGCCAACACCCTCTCTCATATGCCAAAACTTGGTCCAGAGCAAGCTTTTTTACAGCTGAGTTCTAAACACTTGAAGCCCTGAGTAAGCTCCATAATGGAAATAATGATACTTCTCAACCTGAGGAACACAGATGGCTCTGGCTTTTTTAGCTAGAACATGATGAGTTTTTTAATAGAAACCCAAGAGGCTCTTTTGGGTAGAACTGTTAAGAAATACAGAGACCGGGAGGAAATCTCTCAGTGGATTCAAGTTTAAACACTATGCCCTGTCTGCATTCTGCTCCCCCACCTCTTCCTTCTGTAATCAGGAAAACTGCCCTGTTGAGCACCGCCTTGTATGAATATGGGCTGTAACCTTTACTCGTGACCTTAATTTTCCATAGTTCCTTGTCTTTGGGTTGCCAAAAGACAATTCAGAGCCTGCCAGTTGCTGGTTGAGATTATCCCAGACATGAGACTCCCATATTCTCACTAAGGATAAATGAGAGAGCCCTGAATCTTAAAAAAAAAAAAAAAAATGTCCACCACAAATTATCCCCCGAAGGGTAAAGATAATGATACTGATGAACTTCTAAAATTTTGAAGTATTTTCCTCTATTATCTCTCTTCGGTTTCCCGATAACCATTTGATGGAGACACTACCTGTTTCTGGTCCCAATTTCTGGTCCAGGGAGTGGAGGGAAGAACTCATTCATGGCTAGGCTGGGATTAGGAAGCCATTCCAAGGCAGTGTTCCTTCCCCAGGATTCAGATGCCCCACATGTGCACTCCCATGTACAGATCCCCAGAAATATCACGACCCTGCCCTGCCCCCCAGCACTCTGAGATTTGCGTGGCTAATGGCATTTCTGATTTCATTTCTCATGAGTGATTATTGTCTTGGCAGTTGGCTTTGCCTGGGTTCCTTTGCTGAAGGACGGTAGGATCATTACCTTTGAGCAACAGTTGCCAGTGTCAGCCAATCTTCCCCCGGGCTACTTGAATCTGAATGATGCAGAATCCAGAAGGGTAAGAAAATAACTGCCTTTGCTGAAGTGATCATGATGAAATGCTTAAAAAGTACAGAATTCGGCCTTCTAGTGGGTAGCCCCACAAAGTCTGGTGTGAGGACTGGCCCCCAAGAAAAAGTAGTATGGAAAATAAGCCAGAGCAGTTTGACCAAGTTACCTCGGGTCTGTGGATTCTTTTTTTTTTTTTTTAAACAGTTGACTTCTAAGGAATCCCTCCACCCAACATGGAGCTCAAATTCACAACCCCAAGACCGAGAGTCACATGCTCTTCTGACCGAGCCAGCCAGGCACCGCTCATGTCTGTTGATTCTTTTTTTTAAAAAAGATTTTATTGATTTATTCATGAGAGATAGAGAGAGGCAGAGACATAGGTAGAGGGAGAAGCAGGCTCCCTGCGGGGAGCCTGATGCAGGATTTGATCCCAGAACCCCAGGGTCATGGCCTGAGCCAAAGGCAGGTGTTCGATCACTGAGCCACCCAGGTGTTTTGTGTCTGTTGATCCTAATAACAATTTTAAGAGCTGGGGCTCAGATTCTGGGGCTTCAGATTCCTTTAAAAATGCATTTATTTAGTAATTCATTTTTATTGTAACATAAAAGTATCAGCCTGCAAAGGATAAGAAATTCAAAATGATTTAGGATCCATTTATTCTCAAGGCAGGTTATTATTTCCAATAATTCCCTATGGGTGAAACTAACATATTTGTTTTTTTTGGGGGAAAAAGTTGACATGTTTAAAGGTGTCATGTGCTACTCATCTATCCATAGCTATATTACAGAAACTCCTGTCTGTATTTTCCATTCACAGCAATCTAATGTGGATATTAAGTGGGTAGATGGTGCAAAGCCTTTGTTGAAGATTAAAAGCCACTTAGAGTCTACGATTTATACTCAAGTAAGTTGTATCACGTGAATTTTGTCAATTTTGATATTTGAATTATTTTTTTAAAGTTTATTTTTTAAAAATAAAAAATTCTTTTTTATTAAAAAAATAATTCTTTTTTAAAAAAATTTTATTAATTTATTCATGAGAGACATACAGAGAGAGGCTGAGACATAGGCAGAGGGAGAAGCAGGCTCCCTGTGGGGAGCCCAATACAGAACTCCATCCCAGGACCCCAGGATCATGCCCTGAGCCGAAAGCAGACGCTTACCACTGAGCGACTCAGGCGTTCCATAAAGCTTATTTTTTGAGTAATCTCCATACCCAGCATGGGGCTCGAACTCACAGCCCTGAGGTCAAAGTCGCATGCTCTTCTGACTGAGCCAGCTGGGCACCCCTGAATCTACTTGTTGTTTAGAATAGACTATATTTGATTCCTGCAGCCTTAGAGAAGTTGTGGCCTTAAAGACTTTCTCATTAGTAATAGCATCGTTCTTAATAGTAATAGCTCAAATTTTACAATCCCTTTCAAATCCCCAAATCCATTTATTCCCATTAATAGATTCAAGCCTCACAAAACTGAAAGGATTGTAGAGGCCCTTATCACCTCTTTGAAAAAATAAATTTTAGTTTCTGAGATTTACAGAAAAATAGGACAGTACAGAGAATTCCCATATACCCTGTGTCTAATTTCCCTGTTATTTTTTAAAAAGATTTTCTGTATTTATTTGAGAAAGAGCACAAGCAGGGGGCGGGGCAAAGGGAGAGGGAAAAGCAGGCTCCCTGCTAAGCAGGGAACCCGATGTTGGGCTCAATCCCAGGACTCTGGGATCATGACCTGAGCTGACAGCAGATGCTTAACCAACTGAGCCATCCAGGTGCCCCACCTGATTTCCCTGTTAGTAACCTCTTGCATTCATTAGTATGGCACACTTGTTACAATTAATGAACCAGTAGTGATACCTAATGACTAAGGCTTGTATTTACTCAGATTTCCTTTGTTTTTACCTATTAATGAGCTTTTTATGTTCCACAGTTCTCTCTAGGTTAGCATATTACATTTAGTCGTCACATCTTCGTAGGCTTCTCTTTGCTGAGTTCTTGGACAGTCGTTTTTTTTTTTTTTAAGATTTTATTTAGAGAGAGAGAGAGAGAGAGAGAGAGAGAGAGAAGCAGAGACATAGGCAGAGGGAGAAGTGGGCTCCATGCAGGGAGCCTGATGTGGGACTCAATCCCAGACCCTGGGATCATGCCCTGAGCCGAAGACGGGTGCTCAACCGCTGAGCCACCCAGGCGTCCCATACAATCTTTGTTTTTGATGACCTTGTCCATTTTCATGGGTAGGAATATTTTGTAGGATGCCCCTCTGTTGGAATTTGCCTGGTGTTTTTCTCATGGTTAGACTGGAGTTAAACCCAGAAATTTGAAGTCAATGGATCATGGATGACTAATACAGTTTACTCTTCACCTTATCATCCATGCAGTTAGAATCAGATGTCTGTTGGAAGGCTCAAGCACGTTTGAAAAATCACCAATGGAGAAGGCGAAGTCCACGTTCCTTGATGTGGCCTTAAAAGACCCTTCTTGGCTCACCTTGCCCACCTCACTATTTCATAGATGGAGAAACCAAAACTTGGTCGGGTTAGATGACTTACCCGTGGTCACACAGATAATAATTAGAGGAAGCAGGTCAAAATTCACATCTTATTATCCCAGTTCCTAGTAGAATACATGCTGTCCACAATGCCAGTATATGATTTGTAGATACTATATGGGACAGCTGGACACTTGTCAGCCAAGCGCCATGATAAATTGAACAAGCCTGAGACTTGTCTGGTCCCTTCCTGCTGCTACTTTTTCTTCATCTGTCAATCCAGACCTCTGTTCCTACTCACTTTATTAAAATGTAGAAGCAGTCCAACTTCAGAGGCTACACTCATCAAATAAAAGAATTAAAGAGTGAGTAGTTGCACCAGAATTGTGGCCTACCTGCTGTGCTTAGGTACATGCTCGCTTGGCATGGTTTTGCTGCTGTGTGTGGTGGTCAAGGGGACTAAGGGACATGGCCACTCATGTTGGTAGCTGTGGCTGCTGAGTCTGGGTGCTCGAAGACCCGGATAGGTAGGTTTGCAAGATGTGGGCAGAGGGGGGCACTAGAGAGCAGTGTCCAAGGGTAAGGAATCGAATTTCATGTGGCCAAGGACATCTGTTTTTCAGGATCTCCATGTGCACAAATTCTTCCATCATTGTCAGCTGATTCAGTCAGGCTCCAAAGAAGTTCCGGGGGATCTCATCAAATATTTAAAGGTAAATGAACAGCAGCTTTCTGTGAAAAGGTTTGTTTTTCGTGTCTTTCTTGTTGCCACCTTTTGATGAGGGTGGTGGGGGGGAGAATCAAACTAACCCCTTAAAATACTCTGGACTCTGTATCCTCAAGAGAATACTTTCTTTTATGTGCTCTTCTATCAAGTGCCTGTTAGGAGCAGACAGCAGAGCTACTACATTAGGAAGCAAATGTTATAGCTAGAATGTGTCGACATATTTTTGAAAATCTCGTGAAAATGTTTCTTTAGTTCCATAAATTGATTTTTTCAGGTCTTTTCTCTTCCTGCGGCCTGCCCAGTAAAGGTGTTGTAGGGAAAAGGGGCAGGAGGAATGGATTCCCTTTTGCTTCAAATAAAATGACGATTCCTGTGTCTGGGTGGAAGATGATCAAAAGGATCGACTAAAGATAGAAAAACCTAGTTTTTATGTGTTGCATGGAAAGTCTTAAGAAACACCATATTTTATCAAATGTGTTGAGACCCAAGACTCCCACCTATTCCCTAACATGGTAGGACTGAACTACACATCATGGGACCCAGCTGACAGTGACTCTTTATTTTGGTTGTCCCTTTGGTAGGTCAGCCATGGCAAGTCTGAGGAATTTTTATTTCACATGAAATCTCTACAGGATTTCCCTTTGGACATATGTTACTACTTAATGATAGTCTCAGGAAACAAAAATGTCCCTTTCTTTCAGAGAGGTAGTATGAGATGAGATAATATGTATGGGTTCTGCAATCATTAACTGAGTTTGTGTCCTGGACTTGTCACTCATTAGCTCTGTGATTGACTTTGGCCAAGTTACTAAACTACTCCAGGCCTTTTTTTCTTCATCTGTCAAAGAGGGATAGCTAGTAATACCAATGTGAAGGGTGGCTTTGGGGCTTAAGTGAGTTAGGGCATCTACTGTGTAGTATAGTAATCACTCAGTCTACACTGATTTCTTGAGTGCTTTCTAAGGGCCAGGCATCATTCTAAGCATTTGGAATAGAAATGAAGAAAACAAACACTATCCCTATTGTCAAGGAGCTTATTACTTTCTTGAGGCAGATGGACAATAAGCAAATAAATGAACATATGAATATGTATATTCACCCAGGTGGTAATAAGTGCCACAAAGAAAACCCAAACATATCAAAGAGGAATAAAGAGTGGTAAGGGGTCCCTCTTCTTGATAAAAAAAAAGATGCCAGAAAAGATCTCTGGCAAAGTGATATTTGCCAGAGACCTAAAGGAAATGAGGGCACCAGCATGGTAGACTTCTGGGGGAGCTGGGAACAGCAAACGCAGACTGAGAAGCTAGCTTGGCATGCTCGATGGACAGCGGGAATTCCAGTGCGTGTGACTGGCACACGGAATGAGACGACGTCGTATTGGAAAGGTAGCTAAGGAGCTAGTTGGGTGAGGCCTCATAAGCCATGATGACGAGTTTGAATTGTGCCTTCAGTGAAGTGGGAAGCCTTGCAGGGCTTTGAGCAGAGGAGCTACGTGATGGGATTTGGGTTTTGAAAGTCTCATTCTGCCTACCATATTGAGAAGATACTGTTGGAAGGGTAGAAGCAAGCGGACAGTTGATAAATGGTGGCTATTATTCTTAATTCTCATTAAGAAGTATAATAGTCCCCTAACATTCAAATCCTTTCCTTGGTTAACATCTAGAAAGCCCGATCTCTGTACGAATGCTTAGGCTGTTAAGATCTTTGGCTTTTCTTCCAGTGGGGAAGTTTTGTAAAAGTTTTAACAGAATGGAATGGAACAGAGCATCATTTTCAAATATACTGGTATTCTTAAAATGGAGAAAAAAAATGTACTCATTCGTATTTGTGTTCTTAAGGATGTGAAATTTGTGATATTTATGTGACCTTTGCTTGCCCTCTAGTGGCAGTAAGTGAAATGCCACTCGATTTCAGACCTACTAGCCCAGTTCTCTTAGGGACCCTTAGCACTGAAAGGGCATCTTGAGAGGTTTTTTTTTTTTTACACGTGAGTAAAATGAATGAAGCTCAAGTAGAGGGGATTTGCTTGTGGTCACTCACCTGGTTAGTAGCAGAACCAAACCTGTGACAGGTGTCTCTTGACTCCTGGTCCTGTGTTCTTTCTACCAAATCTTGCTATCTGTTGTCCCTGTAAATGACATCATTTCACCAATTCACTTACCTTTTCCTTGCTGGGCTTTTATGCATGTACTATTTTCCCAGATGCTGTGAGGCTTGCAGAGGAGAATAACTCAGGGTCATTGCCCATGGGGATCTTAAGACCAGTCGGAGAGACAGGACATATAGAAGTGGAATATAAGTGAGCAGTACCAATGAGAGTCCAAAGCAATATGTGATAGATAGCAGATGCACAATACAGGTTATAGTGCTAAGGGTTCAGGGAACTGAGGGATCCCTGAGACTAGTGGCCTCCGATCTTTTATCTTATGCTTTGGTTCCTTAGTTGGGGTAGTGAGGGTAGAAATGAGTAATTTGAGATCAAGATGAATGCCACGAAGAAAATAGAACGGATTAATGGGATCCAACATGACAGGAGTATGTTCTAGATGGAGTTGTCAGGGAAGGCTGTCTGAGGAGATGATGGATCAAGCTAAAAAAAAAAAATCGATGAGAGGAAGACGAGCGTAGGTGCTAAAGCTGTGGCAAAGGAGAACAGAATATTGCAGCGGGTGGAAACACCTTGTGATGGCATTTAAAGGACAGGAAAAAAGAAAAGACAGTATAGCTGGAAGGCAGTGAGCACCTTGGGCGAGGAGTGGGAAGTGGCATGAGGTGAGCTTGCAGAGAGAGGTGGGATACATGTAGGCACAGGAATCCCTGGACAGCCTTTTGTTTGTGATGGTTTGGTTTGTTTGTAATAAGAGGGAAAAAAAAAGAACCCTTTTGCTGTTGCATTGAGAGTGAATCCTGAGGAGCAACACTAGATCAGTTTTGCACTGAATGCCCAGCTCTCCCTTCTACCTGATATTATCCCACTTTACCTTTTACCTGCCTCCTCTCTGAAGCCTTAGTGGACACTCCCTGCCCACGGGAAGACTCAGTTGCTTTTTCCTTCATGCATTTTGTACATACCACTCCTGGGCTGTTGACCATTTGTATTGTAGATTTAGTTCCAGGTCATTCACCCCACAGACTCTGAACCACTTGATGGGAGGAAATGGGGTATTTTTTATATGCTTGGGCCTTGGAAGTTCATTAGGTATGCCTTGGTCAAATGAGTGGCTTCACCGAAGAAGGGGTTTCAACTAGACTTGGAGGGGTGGCTAGGATGTGACTAAAAACTGAGCAAATGCACAAAGGTGGGAATGCATAGCTTCTACTCCCAGAGCAGTCAAGGCACCAGTTGGACCTTGTGAAGAATGATGAGTGTTGAGGCTAGAAATCTAGGTTTGGTCCTAAGTAATCTCGGATCCTAGATAAGAGCTTCTCAACCTTGCGCTGTTGACATTTTGGACGGGTTAATTCTTTGTTGTAAGTGGCTATCTAGTACATGGTAAGGTGTTTAGCAGAAGCCCTGGCCTCTGTCCTCTACAAGTCAGTAGCACCCCTAGTTGTGACAACTCAAAATGCTCCAGACATTGTAGGATGTCCCATTGCATGGGAGGGGGCGGAGGGCAAAGCCAGCCCTGGTTGAGAGCCAATGCCCTGGGTAATGGGGAGGCATCACGGACATTTTGGCAGAAGTTGGTGTGATGGGACCCTATTGGAGGATGATGAATATGGAGATGAGAGGTGGATGTATGGGGAGTAAAGGGAACCTGTGTGGAGACCTTACCAGGAAATGATTAGACTGTTTTGGTTATAGGTTAAGAGTGGTTATGGCAGTAAGGCTAGAAGAGAGGGGACAAAAGGAAGGAAAAGCTGGAAGGATAGACCATGGGTTCCTTGAGCTTGATCTCTTGCTTTCCATCTGGTTGAAGAGAATCTGCCTGAAGGAAGATCTTAGAGGTCAGTGCTGAGATGCTTCACATATAGATGATAGCGTCCTGAGAAGGGATGGTGAGGGTAAGGATAGAGAGACAGAGCAGAAGTAAGAGAAATAGTGAGTTCCTTGTGTACAGAATCCTGTCTTCTCCATCTCTGCATTTCCTATAGCACTGAACCTTGAACTGGTATAGTAGGTGCCCAGTGACATGGCTCATTTTCACCTTTTGGTTGGCTGGCTGATTAAATGATTGAGTGAATGCCTGAGTGAATGAAGGAAGGTGGGGAGAAGGAAAGGAAGAAGAAAGAAATGTTACAGACTTTACTGCTTGGATCATTTCTACGTATATACAAACACATTTCTTTTTTGTGCTGTTGACACGCCTATGGCTAGAGACAGGGCATTAGCACTTCGAAGAAATGTACTCTGGGGATGTCTGAATGCAGTGCTGCCTCAGATTTATATAGATGGTGCCTGTATAAAACCAATTATATAGAGAAGTGCACTTTATTGAATCCCACTTACTTTCTCAGCAGATTAACTGATGGTCTGCATTCTGTAGACACTGTATGCTAGGGGGCAGTCTCCGGAACCTCTAGACACATCTGCTTTCCCACTCCAGTGGAGTGTTGGTTTACCAGGAGTCAGTTGTCTTTATTCCCAAACCCCTTTATCCCAGTTATCCTCTTTATCTTCAGTAGATAAAATATTTAATATGAAACAAAATCTGAGTGCCAAAATAAAGATGTGGATAAAGTAATTAACAAGACAAAGTCCCCTGTCATAGGAAGCTCCCATCAAAGTGGGCTTCTATTCAAATGAATGTATTTCTCATTACTTAATTTTTTTGTTGTTTCACATTTGCAAGTTATATCATATTTATGTTTGTTTTCATAACTAATAATGACTTATTTTAGTGTTTGCATGCCATGGAGATCCAAGTCATGATACAGTTTCTACCTGTAATTCTTATGCAACTCTTCCGGGTTCTCACAAATATGACCCATGAAGATGACGTTCCTATCAACTGCACCATGTGAGTTTCGGTGTTATAATTACAAAGAAGCAAATTTTGTTTCTTTTTGCATTTCTTCATTTTAACTATAAATTTCTTTTCCAAATGAGAACCCAAAAGCCAGATTATCTAATATCCATTTTCTCTTGTTTCATGCTTCTCAGACTGGGGGACTTGTAGCCCCAGGGAGAGATGGTACCAGAAACCATAGGAGAAACTTAATGTGTTTTCCTCAACCAGGGGTTCTAAAACTTGGCTGCATGTTAGAATCACCTAGGGAGCTTTTAAAGAGGTCTGTGCCCAGACCATATTCATACCAATGAAACTGGGATATCTAGGGGTGAAACTGAGCATCAGTATTTTTTTTAAGTTTTCCAGGAGATTCCATAATGCAACAGAGCTTGAGAACCATTGCCCTAGACCAGTGTTGTCTGATAGAACTTTCTCCAGTCATGGAATGTTCTATACTTGTGCTGTCCAATATGGTAGCCATTTGCCACATTTAGCTATCGAACACTTGAAATGTGGCCAGTGTAGCTGAGGAACTGAACTTTTAACTAGAGTTAATTTTAATTAAATAGCCACAAGTGCTGAGTGGCTCTCATGTTGGACAGAGTCACCCTGAGCCATGAATTTTTACTCAAAACAATGAGGGGAGTATTATTTTTATAGAAACAAACAGGGTATATTGTAGAGTAGAGGGCAAAATGCACTGATGTTTGCAATTAAAATTGGATACTTAAAAAAATTGAGAGCTCAATGCTGGATGTTTCTGGCTTTGCTGCTTCTGCTGTTGCCACAACCTCTCCCACTGGGCCTTAACCAATACCCCTGCAACTGTGTACTCATGCTCTGCTGTTGGGGATAGTCCGCTCAAAAACTGACAAAGCATTCCTCTAGCCCTGTGGTTCTCAAACGTGGCTCCTACCCCAGCAGCATCAGTATCACCTGGGAGCTGATGAAAAATGTTCATCATTTGAACTTCACCCCAGACGTCAGAAATCAGAAACTCAGGGAGAGGGGCCGAGCATTCTGTGCTCCAGGTGATTCTGATGCATGATGAAGTTTGAGAACCACTGCTAGTCTTGTATTGGAATTTTAGATTTATTGCCAACTGCAGGTCACGTCGTTATACCTGTCCTGTCTCTCTTCCTTTTGCCCATCTGTTGCCGTGCTTTTCATTTTATCTCTATATTTCCTTTCCTTTTACTCACTGGAGGGGATTTCAGTATTTACCCCACATAGTAGCTGTGACCATACTTGAAACGTGCGTGTGCAGAAATTTAGATCAGAGAAGAGACACCTGGGCTGCCCAAACACAATACCCTTCTTTTGAACCAGGCAATGTTTTTGCAAGGCCCTGAGCACGTTAGATGCTGAAATCTTTGTCAGACCATCCTATTGTATCTTCTGTAGTCCTCTCACTTTTAACACTTCAGGTAGTGTGGGAGGTATTCTTAGGGTTAGACAAACAAACGGTGGAAATTCACGGTAGCCTGACATGCTGACTTTTGCGAATGTGTTTTCAGGGTTCTCTTACACATCGTTTCGAAGTGCCATGAAGAAGGCTTGGATAATTATTTAAGATCCTTCATCAAGGTTTGTGGAGTCAGCTTTCTTTGGGGGCGGTTTCTTTTACATGAGAATTTTGACTGATGGTTAATTTTCCTTCCTTTGTAGTATAGCTTCCGACCTGAAAAACCAAGTGCTCCTCAGACCCAGCTGATACATGAAACTCTGGCTACTACGATGATTGCAATATTGAAACAGTCTGCTGACTTTTTAGCAATAAACAAACTGCTAAAGGTAAGGGAACAGGACAAAATAGGAAACAAAAGCAGCCAGAGATGTTCTCGCTGGGTACCTTCCTATCTGGATTCTGGTCTTTTTGCCATTTGCTCCCTTTCTTCACACCTCCACTCAGGTATCCTTGTCCCTCATGCTGTCCACATAACTTTCTTCATTCTCTTCACCCATCCTGCCCACCCCCTGTTCTCAGTCAAATGTGTAATAGAAAGAATTGTGTGAAAGAAGGATGTGGATTAGAATCCATCCCATAATAGTTCTGTGACCTGGAGCCTGCTATTGACCAGCTCTGAGCGTCCTAATTCCTCATTTTTAAAATATAGGTAGAGTGTTGAACACATGGTTCTGGCACATAGACACTCCAGTGATGGCTCTCATTTTTATCATGATCTTTACCATTTCTGTTAATGGTTGAATTTCAGTTTCAGGCAACTGAGGATATATCTGCTTGAGACTTTTCTCGATCCTTCAGATCTACTCGGGCAAACACCTGTGCTCCTTGGGCTGGCTTCAGGATTGTACCAAGGGCAGAGTTGGGTCCCCCACTGGCTGTAGACATGAGTAAGACTCATTGTCTGTAGAGAATTTAAAAGCAATCATTAAATAAACTAAAAGTTGGTTTGCTTTCAGCACCATGTGTAAGCAAATCAAAACAATGTCAGTGATAAAATCCTTCCCTCCCTGCCTACAACAGAGACAAACATTCCCACCACAGGCCCTTTGCACCTCAACAGCCAGCCCTGAGGTACAATATTACTTTTCTGGCGAGACAATTTGAAAGTATTTTGTGAAACTTCAGTAGTGAATTGTGATCACTTTAAAATGTTAGAGTTCAGAGATAAGATCCATATTGATTTGTCTAACTTTAGTAAGTTTTGGGATTTGGGTAACTATTCAAAATTGATTTTATTTGTTTGTTTATTTTAGTACTCATGGTTTTTCTTTGAAATTATTGCAAAGTCTATGGCCACCTACTTGTTGGAAGAGAATAAAATTAAGGTAAGTAGGCTTAAGAATGATATTTAACATAGGCAAAGAAGACTAATATTATTCACAGGTAGCAGTGACATGCAAATCCTCTTAACCTAAGGGCTCTTAGCCCTTAGCAATTTTTTAATTTTGCCTTAAAAAACAACATTGGATATGTTGCATAAATCTGAGGTCTGACAGTTCATACATTTTCAAAGTCCTCAGAGACTCATCCACATGCATTCTTTCCTATTAGTTATTTGCCATGTAAAGCGCATTTTCTTTGAAGCTTTCTCTTTATCCTGTAGCTTAAAAATGTCTATGTCAAAACATTCATTTGGAAGAACAAGCGCCAAATCAGAAATAACCTTTCTCCTAGAAAGGTCTAAGACATGTATAAAGTTAAAAACACCTTATGTTTTTTAGATATGTTTCTGGAATGTGGTTCATACATATAGTTGTATATTTACATTCTCTTAAAAGTACAGAGGAATTTTCTTAGTTATAGGAATTATAGAATTCAGATTGTGAAGTGAAAGATATTCACCTCATATTTAACTATTTTTTAAAAGATTTTATCCATTTATTTATTTATTTATTTTTGAGAGAGTGAGAGTGAGAAAGCGAGAGAGAGCGTGAGTGGAGGGGAGATGCAGAGGGAGAGAGAGAAGCAGACGCCCTGCTGAGCAGGGACCCAGGGACTATGACATGAGCTCAAGGCAGATGTTTAACTGACTGAGCCACCCAGGAGCCCCTCATATATACCATTTTTATCAGATGTTTCACAAAATGGGTTTGCCAAAACAGAGATGCATGGATATATTCTTTGTGTGTCAGGGGGAAAAAAATGGAATGAAAATCTGGGGTGTGTCTACATCTCAGGAACATAATTCCAAAATTGGTCTGTTGATGATTTCAGTCTGTTGTATTTAGAGATCCAGAGAGGTCCTATAATAATCTGAAGTGTACATTGAACTAGCGATGTCATTTTTAAGTTGGGAGAAAAGTTATACTCCAGTTAAAAAAAGCACATTCATGTCTGGAATGTGTTTGAAAATAAAAACAGCAATTGATTTAGACCTTTTGCAATTCTGACTTTTTGCTATGCCTATTTAATTTAAGCTTCCCAGAGGCCAGAGATTTCCAGAGGCGTATCATCATGTCTTACATTCATTGCTTCTTGCAATAATTCCCCACGTGACTATTCGCTATGCCGAGATTCCCGATGAGTCCCGGAATGTCAATTATAGTTTGGCTAGCTTCCTGAAGGTGAGTTAAAGGCAGCCAGAACATGGTAAGGAATTATTCTTCACCAACATGGTCTTTAAAGCCAAAGAAAAAAATTGCCCACTTTCTAGAGACTCGGCTAGGTCTTGGTAAGCCTGCTGGTGAAACCTCTGACTGAATCGATCCATCAGTTAAACAGCCTAGTCTGATTTTTTTTTTAGGCCCCCCACTGAAATGGCTAATTAATTAAATCAGAGGTCCCACACAGGGGGCGTAGCCAGAAAGCATGTTTTGCTTGTTTCACATGATGTGTTTTCAAATATGTTAATTTGAGTGCCTTTAGATGGGGCATGTACTTTCTGGGTTGCCACAGTCCCCACCACTCCTTAGTACCCCCCCCCACTCTATGTGTTTAAGTCACTTCTCTGACCCCTGCTGGCCTTTGAATTTGCAACTCTGGAACTGAAGCAGCCTGTGTGCTTACATAACCACGGCCTCCATGTTGTGAATCCATGTGAAGGAACATTGTTCATTTCGGTCCCGTGAGATGATTTTGTTTGAGAGAGACCAGAAGTTCCTATCTTGACAAGGAACTGCACGTTTATTGTCATTATGTTTTGTTACTATTTGTACGTAAGGGGCAATGCTAGAGTACAGTTTTTCTATAAAGTAGGTAACAGCAATACTTGATTTGTTGCAGAGAAGGGGTGTGGGTTCGTAATGCACTTGGTCTTTTCCTGCTCCTTAACTACTGCGCCTCTTTTCCTGGTTCTCTATCATTTCTCAACCATATGTGAAGAATCTCATGGTCAAAAATTCATCCAAGCATTTTTAATGTCTCACGTACTCTTATCTTCTTATTCAAAATTCACAACGAGGTTTCAGAACTCCAGAGTATGACTTTCTGATAGAAAGCCTCTCTTGGCCAGAATTAAAATAACATCTTAACACTAGTACAGAAATGTGTGTTTGTGTATCAAAAACCAAACATCCACCTATCTTTTTAAAGTAAACTAAGGATGACACCGTTTGAAATGTAAACTCTCAGTTTCTTCCATGAAGCTGAAGCTTGAAGCTTATTACATATGGGGACTAGAATGTAGTTGATTTCAGAGCAGTGTTTACTTATTCAGGTCAACAAAAATTGGCCTGTCTTCTCTGGGAAGATTCAGAGGTGAGAAGCTATCTCTGAAATCCCATTTCTCATGCATATTCAAGATAGAATATGATTGACTGTTTTGCTGAAAGCAGAAACAAGATCCAGTAGGGAGACCAGAGCAGGAGAGATTATGAGCTGGAACTGTGAGTAGAGCCTAGAAGAGGAATTCCCCCATGATAAGAGTTGAGGGTGCCACAGGTAGCAGATCAGTGAGCAAAAAGAGGAGGAGACAGGTGCATTCAGAAGTTGAGGGATGAAAGAGAGTCATTGTGCAGAGCATTTAGGATGTGTGGAGGTCGGGCCAGGAAGCCCATCTGGTGCCAGGTTATTGAAGGCCCTGAATGTCAGGCTAGGGAATTTTGATTTTGATCTGTATGCAATGGAGAAAGACCAGCGATTTTGGAGGATGTTTGCTGCTGGAATGATGGAAGAAGTGAGGACAGCAGAGTCAGGGTCACCAACTAGAACCTCAGTCCCATCTCCTTGTCTGCCTGGTAGAGTCCATTCATCTTTGAGGCTCAGCTCTTCCCTCACCTTTGCATGGCGTGTTGAGCACCCTTTCTGTCATTCACCTATCCTTCACATACTTCTGTGGTACTTCTTACTGTGCTGTATTTTCGTTATTTATTTGTCTTTACCATTGGACGAGAGTAAAGACCATGTCATATCCATACCTTTGTATTTCTCTAGAACATTGTCTCAATCACCTTGAGAAATGAGATGCAAAAAGCTGGTTAATCAAATATTGACTTCCTCGTATCTCACAAGAATAGTCTGGGCCCTAAGGAGGACATAAAGAGAAAGAGGGACTTCCTGTTGTCCTACCTAGGTAAAAAGACAAGGAACTAATAAAGTACAAGCTAGTGGAGAATAGAATGTTTCACAAGGGGCTTGTGGGCCAAGGTGGCTACAGAAGATGGGATTTCATCAGAACACCAAGGAATAGGTAGGATTTGGCTGAAATAGTGCTAGAATTACTAGCTAGGCCTGGCCTGAACCAAGACCCAGAGGTGGGAAGACACTGTGCATCCTGAGCGGACAATGAGCAGATGAGCTATACTGGGCAGTAAAACGGGAAAAGTAGGTTGGGATGACATTCTAAGTGTCCTTGAATGCCAGGTGAAGGGGTCTGAAATTATATTCAAGGCAATAGGGAAGTGTTGAAAGCTTTTGGGAAAGAAGGTGACATGATTAGGGCTTGCACTTACAGATGAATCTGGAAGCAGATGGATGGAGAGATGATAGGCACGCACTGGTTAGGAGGCTTCCTGTAGTTGAGTAGTGGCCTGGTAATGAGAGTCTTCCCCAGGAGGAGGACAGCGGTTAGGGCCGTCGGGGGCGGGGGGGAGGCATGTTTGAGTAGGCTGAGACTTCAAAGAACAGAGAGACAATCTTCTTTTTGGGTCTAAAACGTTGACATTGCCAAACCCCACTTTTCGTGGCTAATGGACCACCATATGCTTCACTTTGAGCGTTTAGAATTGACCAAAATGAGACAGAGTAGCCAAATAGATTACATATATGTGTATGTGCATACATATTTATTTGTGTGTGTATTTACATACATAAGTACATTTACAGATATACGTGTATGTGCATCTATCTGTCTATATATGAAAATTGTACAGCTGGAACCCGATTCCCACAATAAATCACTTTCCCTCTATCTTCTTCAAGATCACCTACAGTAAAACTCTGAAAACTATTATTCTATTACCTGTAAAATGAGAATGTCATGCCCTTCATGTGGAACAAATTTTACAACTTTAAAAAGCTATGCTTGCCTGACTTGCAGAATTGTGTCACTGTTCATTTTGTTTTGGTTTCTGTAGCGCTGTCTGACACTAATGGACAGAGGATTTGTTTTCAATTTGATAAATGACTATATATCTGGATTCAGCCCCAAAGATCCTAAGGTAAGTTATAAGGATGTAACCGTAGCGGCTGCTGTACATTAGAGCATGAGACCCAGAGTGGTATTCTCTGGAGGATTTGGAGCTGCTCTTTTTGTTTAGGTACTTTGAGTATATCTGTACCTTAAAGCAGGGGATACTGGTTAGCATTTGGGTAGTCCCCAAGATCACCCACATGGAAAGACTCCCAGGACTCAACGTATATGGTTACGGTAGCCTTAGTCACGGCTAAAACTCATTACAGTGACACAGTGAGGCTACCCAGCTGCAACAGTAAAGGAAAAACATATCCAGTGGAGTCCTTGGCAGTTCTCAAGTGGGCTTCCCAAGTGCCCGCCCTCCTTCCCTCCAGTGAAGGCCACATGGACCACACCCTTCTTGCAGCAGTGACAATGCAGCCACTTGTGTGCAACCTTTCTGTTCAGGGAAGCCCATTTGGAACTAGGAGTTTAGGATTTTTCCTGGGGGCCGCTCCTATAGTGGAGGCCAGTCAAAATTCCAGAGTTGGGAAAGGAAAAGAAAGCAGATGTTCACAATAAATCACATTGTTTATACAAAATGGTCTGAGCAGGCCGGCAGAGAAGGCACAACCTTATCATGTAGGGAGCATTTGAAAATCCAATTTCCCAAATGCCAGCCAACAACCAACCTTGCAAGCAGCCAACAACCAACCTTGCAAGTGGGCTTTCTTTAAAAGGAGAGCCTACTCTGTTAACTCTTCCCTGCATGGGTCACATCTCAAGGTATCCTTAAAACACCGAACACTTCTGTTGGGGAAATGAATGCCCTGTATGTAATCATTAAAATTAGTAAATGCCTACTAAAAAGGAGTTCATGTGTTGTTTCCTTCTATTTAGGTTCTGGCTGAATACAAGTTTGAATTTCTGCAGACAATTTGCAATCATGAACATTACATTCCTCTGAATTTACCAATGGCATTTGCAAAACCTAAGCTCCAGCGCGTTCAAGGTATGTATTTGCATTTTCCATCATTCGAAATTGTGTGGTTTTTTTTTTATGGGGGCTAGTGCTAGTGTAGTGTAATGTCTTCTAGATAAATCGTGAGTTTAAAGGTAACCTCAGAAGCATTAACTGTTGGAAGATACGTCCATTAACAGTATTCTGCACTTGTTTCATCGTGTCAGTGATAGTATTCATAGCATGGAGAAATCAGGTGTATTACACTGATGGCTGCTTTAACCAGAGGTGTCAGATACTAGTAAAATTACTTTCTGTAGTAGTGTTTGGACTCTTACTTGAGACCAAGTTAAAAAGAACAACAACAAACAAACCATAGAAATGCATTTCCACTGAAAGGAACGTCAAAAGAGAAGCATAAAGGCAGAGTGGAATTGTAATTCGTTGTATGTATTAAATGTATGAAATGCCTTCAGTTAACTCCATTGCTAGTTTAATTGAATGCTTTGTTGTGTAGCACTATTCTTATGTTACTATGTTTTTTATTTGTCCCTTTTCTTTTCATATATTAATTAGATTTTTTTTCATTTGCTGTGGACCGTTTGACTTCAGTAGGTAGGTTTAACTCGGTTCACTCTAAAGTAGTTAAACTGTCTTTAAAAACAATCTGATGAATGGCTAAGATGGACGGGGTGGGGGGGGCTTTGTTTGCTTTCCAAATCTTCCTGAGCCACAGTGACGCTTTAAGCTGACATTCTCAGACAACCAAGGAGATGGTGTAGGAGTTTTTATGATTTGTTGCCTTTTAAGATAAGCTTTAGCATTAATTGCTAGAGGAATCCACTTGAAAACAAGTTCCTGCTCCAGGCAGCATGGGAACCGGAGGGTATATCTGTTCTTTAAGTGTGTGTCCTCTCTCCCAGGCTTGTCTCCTTCTCTCTGACCCCGTCTAATGACTGCTTGGCTGCAGTTTTGGAGGTCTGGATGAAAGTACCCAATGGGATTTATTCAAATCTCTGAAGTAAAAAACTTACTGCCATTGCAGAACCTGCCCACTAACCCAGCCACCTGGGTTAGTCATTGCTAGCCCTCATGTGTGGACAGTGGTCGGGATTCACAAAAGACAATGACCCAGAGCCAGAAGAAAATCAGCTGTCTTGGTCTCCAGGGGAGTAGCTGCTGAGTGGTGGTGTTAGTCATTGAATCAGAGCCAGCGAAAGAGAAGAAAAAGTCTTTAGGAAACCAAGCATCCCTGCGCAATCACTTCCCAGTTAGATGCTGAGCGTGTGTAGCTCGAATACTTCCCTATTTTTTATTGGTAGCTGTGTGGAAGTGAGAGGAAGGAAGGCGGCATCTACAGATCATCATGATTTAGGATGAAATATGACTACTCACAGCGTTTATGGCTTCCTAACTGGATACGTAGAATTATATGAACTGTTGAAGAGGCAAAAAATAAAAAGACAAAGAAAAGAAAATATATCCTTTAGCTTTATGGCTTAATTAAATTCAAGCATAGAGGAGAGGAAATAAAGATTGTGAAAATGTGCCACAGAAATTATTAAACTTGGTTACCTTCCCTTGTGAGTAGTTACAAGGCAAGTCTCAACCAGGATGTTGTTAGCAGCTGAGATTTAAAATGGACTGAGGTCTAAAAGGGAGTGAAAGACATAGTTCGAAGTGGTGATTTTCTGAAGTCAAAGATCTATATTTGCCTGCTGATGAATTGGAGTGAGATGAGGCCATTTTTCTTACTGTTCTTGGATCCCAATGTATTGGAGCCAGTATGTGACATTTAGACAGTCAGTAGTTAATATCATTAGATTGATTCAGTTGTCCTTGTCTTCCTTTTCCTACTTAAAAAGTGTAAACAGATAAGTAATGCAAGTATTGTATAGAAGCAGTCCAGTTTGTAGTTGTGACTAAATCTTTTCAAGTGTAAAGACGTGTTAAGACACTGCCAAATGTAGTATTCTTTCATTCTGGGTTCTAGCTTAAGACTCCTAAGAGTTAAAAGGAATCTAGGATCTAGGAAAAAGAAATCTAGGAACTGTCTTACTGATTGAAATGATCATTAAGGCTATCATACAGCCCTAATTATGAGCACACCTGTCTTGTAAAAATTTTGCATGCTCATTCTACATGAAAAAAGAATTGTTCACATTAATTAATGACTAAATTATAGTTCTTGCTAGCATGATCATGTTACTAAATAATCAATGCAGTATTTTAATGTTAATGTGATTTGTGATTATTTTTATCAACGGGTTTTAAATTTCATTATGCTGCAGATTCAAATCTTGAATACAGTTTATCAGATGAATATTGCAAGCATCACTTCTTGGTTGGTTTACTTCTGAGGGAAACCTCCATTGCTCTCCAGGATAATTACGAGATCAGATATACAGCTATTTCTGTCATAAAGAATCTTTTGATAAAACATGCATTTGACACTAGATACCAGCACAAGGTAAGGATGTCCTTGTAATCAGTATCACATTAGTCAATTTCTGCTAAGATTTTCCATTAAAGACAAAAGTGTTCAGTAAGGAACATAATAGGAACATTGATGAACTTATTTTTATAAATGAGATTTGTTTCAGTATCAAATGATTCAGTTCTAAAAATACTGTTCAGTTAACTATTGGAGAAAAACACTGGTTTCTCAAATCGTGTAAAGAACAACATACCTCCTTCATGATTTGTTACATAAGCTAAGTAGGTTTTTTTTAAAAAAATCATTTATGGTTATAGCCATGTATACTCTTTCAAATATATATCTCAGTATATATCCTCTAATATATATCCCTAAATGAATTATATTGATTACATGATTAATAGTAAGACGTGTTAGCTGTGCCAAATGTGAAATACATAATACAAAGATTTTCTTCTTACTGAAAAAATTTACAAATGCTATAAACTTTATATCCATTACACATTGTGTGTGTGTGAAGGCCATAGCTGTAGTTACTGTTTGCTCTACCTTTAACATATACATTCAGATCTTATTAACATTAAGCCCTATGGACTTAAAAAAGTAGATTGCAAACTGTGGATTTAGAATAACCTAACTTATGTACCTGAAATCAAATGCCTCAAGGTAACATCATATTATTTCATAATTAATAATTTGTCCCTTGGTTTTTCCATTCAAAGATAAATAAAAATTAGGATATCATTTATTATTGTAATCACTTTGGAAAGCTGACTTGGAGATAGAGTGTATTCTTTCTCTACAGTATTCCCATTTGTCCATGATAAACAGAAGATGCCTGCCCTCTATATCCAGTCATATTTCTTTAATTCCAAAGTTTTGGTGGTTTGTTTGTTTGTTTACTTACAAATTTTGCTGGTTTTCTTCATGTGATTCTATCTTAGAGTGGATTTATTTTATGATTTTTTTAAAGATTGTATTTATTTATTTGACAGAGAACACAAGCAGATAGGGGGAGAGAGAGAAGCAGGTTTCCTGCCGAGCGGGGACCCCAACACGGGGCTGCATGAGCCAAGCCGAAAGTAGACACTTGACCCACTGAGCCACCCAGGCGCCCCTATCTTTTTTTTTTTCTTAGATTTTATTTATTTATTCACGATAGACAGAGAGAGTCAGAGACACAGGCAGAGGGAGAAGCAGGCTCCATGGAGGGAGCCTGATGTGGGACTCGATCCCGGGTCTCCAAGATCGCACCCAGGGCCAAAGGCAGGCGCCAAACCACTGCGCCACCCAGGGATCCCAGCCCCTATCTTAAAGTAGATTTAAACTCAGCTCTAGGATATCATTTGTTACTTACTGCAGTTTGCATTGGTTTTTGTCATGTTATAACTATAATAACATACTCCCTTTGCTCCATGATGTGCTGTTTCCTTCATGAATGTCAATATTGCCTTAATGCAAGTTAACCGGTATAATATATCTAAGCGAAAAGATACCTCAAAAGTCAGCCATTCCACCCAAGCTTTGTCAGACCCTTAAAAATGCCAGGTACCACTGGGTTCTGGTTAACCGCTGCTTATGCCTAGTAGTGCAGAAAAGGATCTCATGCAATGTGGAGGAAAAAGTCTCTAGCCATGATTTCAAAGGATTCATGGGAAAAGCACAAAATGAACTTCCTCTTCTAGAAGCAGGAAGCTTTGCTATTTCCCTCCTACCTCTTCAGATGAAAGTGCAGGAAAATGGGATTTCACTAGTGTCTTATCTAGAGGTGGAATTTTAAATATTTTCTATCACATATTTTGGACATTATTTCTTTTTTGAAATTCTGAGAACGGTACATGTACATACACACATATAACTCTCGTTATCTGTAAAAATTCAACACTATGCCTACTTGAGTATTTGAGGTTTTGGAGTGTGGGAAAGATTGAGATGCCAAGCTCATTATCCTGTCAGTGACTTCTCCAGCAGTAGCTACTATTATTAGCTTCATATACATACTTCTACCTTGTGTAAGCGCAAGCCTAAATGTATTTAAAATGGAAACTATTATGCATTTTTCTTTTTTTTTTAACTTAACAATGCATTCTGAAGGGGCACCTAGGTGGCTCAGTGGTTGAGTGTCTACCTTCGGCTCAGGTCATGATCCCGGGGTCCTGGGATCTAGTCTTGCATCGGGCTCCCCACAGGGAGCCTGCTTCTCCCTCTGCCTATGTCTCTGCCTCTCTGTGTCTCACATGAATAAATAAATAAATAATCTTAAATGCATCCTGAAGACTAGATCTACATTAAAAATATCTGCATATTATTCCATCATATGGATATATCACATTTTATTTTATTTATTTTTTAAGTACGCTCCACACCCAACATGGAGCTTGAACTCATACTCCTAAGATCAAGAGTCTCACACTCCACCAACTGAGCCAGCCAGGCACCCCCGGATAGTGCCTTATTTTTTTTAAGATTTTATTTATTAGAAGGGGGGGCAGAGGGAGAAGCAGGCTCCATGCAGGAAGCCCGACATGGGACTCGATCTCGGGACTCCAGGATAAGGCTGGAGCTGAAGGCGGCACCAAACCACTGGGCCATCCAGGCTGCCTTATTTTAAACCATCTTCTAGTAATAGATTCTCTTTTTTAAAAGATTTATTTATTTTATTCAGAGAGAGAGAGAGAGACTGAGAGGCAGAGACACAGGCAGAGGGAGAAGCAGGCTCCATGCAGGGAGCCCAACATGGGACTCGATCCCAGGTCCCCCGGATCACACCCCAGGCTGCAGGCGGTGCCAAACCGCTGTGCCACTGGGGCTGCCCCTAGTAATAGATTCTTACTTAGGTTGTTTTCTGTCCTTTGTGCAGGCAAAGCTTAATGTATTTTACGCTGACTATGTGTTTTCCTGTATTCCTGTTCCCCCTGAGAGAGTTGTAGTCTCTCCTTCCCTAGTGATCACTATTGAACTAAAGTGGACTCCCTTCTAGAAGCTGTAATATTAATAATAGTAGCTAAAATTTATTGAGGACTCACTACATGTAAGACACTGTATTAAGTATCATTATTATTATCCCCATTTTACAAAAGAGAAAACTGTGGTCAAGTGACTTGTTCACAATGCAGGAACTAGTAGCAGGAGACCTGGAAATCATACATGTATAAAATCCAAAATCTGTGTTCTTAGCCACTAGACTATAGTGACTGTCACATCCAAAGTGGGACACTAAAACCTAGAGAACCACCAAAAAAGGATGACAGCGATGGGGAAATGTCTTGAAACCAAAGTCATGTGAAGAATAAAGGAAAGGAATTAGGGCCATTTAGCTTTGCAAGAAATGAATTAAGCTGATTCATGTTAATGGTCTTTAAATATTTAAAGAGTTGCTGTGTAAAAGTGCTAGTAGCCTTACTCTTTGTAGTTGCAGAGGGCAGAGCTATACTTAGCAGGTAGGACTTAGAAGGAGTAAATCAGCTATAGTACCCTTCTAATGGAACCTAGGAAAAGGCTGGAGTGTTTAAGGAAGAAGTGTAAAAGGAGCCATTTGTCAGGGGTAGGTAAGGGCCATTCCTGCCTTGGGCGGGAAGTTGGACTCGAATGTTGGTTCTCAGACCTCTCTGCACATCAGCATGATATGGGGCAGATTCCCAGAAATAATGAACAGTATGAAAAATTGTTCAACCTGAATAACAAATGCAAATTCAAGCAACAATGAGATAACTATTGATCTGCTGTATTCGGTAGGTTGACTGTTGAGCCCTAGAGGCCTTCTCTAAGTCTCCAGACAAACCTCCCAAAGTCATGAAATGTGAAGGGGGCAACCTTTATGCCATTACATCCACTGTTTTTGCTGACTTGAGTGTATGTACATTTTGGATGAGGAATGTCTAGAGCTGAGAAAAGCAATAAATACATTTTCGTGTAAGAGGTACCACATTAAGACTACTAGTGGCCAGGAGATAAATAAATATATTTATTTACAAATAGATCAATCTCCCAAGTCTTAAAATTGACCCGAGGGGCCAAGATCACATTATCTTAACTGCTTTGATCAAAACAAAACAAGGGTGCCTGGGTGGCTCAGTGGTTGAGCATCTGCCTTCAGCTCAGGTCATGGTCCTGGGGTTGAGTCCCACATTGGACTTGCCACTGGGAGCCTGCTTCTCCCTCTGCCTATGTCTCTGCCTCTCTGTGTCTCTCATGAATAAATAAATACAATCTTTAAAATAAAACAAAAAAATGTTTCTTTAAGGAATAGAGTAACTCACCATTTTTCAAAAAGATTCATTTATTGGAGAGAGAAGGGAAGGGCAGAGGGAGAGAGAATCCTGAAACAGACTTCCTACTGAGTGTGGAGCTCAATGCGGGGCTCAGTCCCAGGACCCCAAGATCCTGATCTGAGCCGAAACCAAGATTCGGCCGCCCAACTGACTGAGTCACCCAGGAGCCCCAGTAACTCACCATCTTTTTTACTTCTTTCGTTTATTCATTCTTTCAGCTGATGTGTATTGACTATCTTCTCTCTGCCCAGGCACTGGGATTGAAGCAGTAAAACAAGACAGACACAATCCCTGTGCTCATGAAAACGCAACCCTCACTGGAGTTAAAGAATGGGACTGATATCTGCTTCCTAGGTCAAGTGCTATTTTTAAAAGAATGAACTTCTGCCTTTTATGTAGTTAACGTCTGAGGGATGTGATTTGACTCTGTATTGTGTCTACATTCAAATACCAAGAAGGTTCTGTGGTAACTAGTTTTGAGACTGAAAGTACAAATAGACTCGTGCTTCACTCATTTGTTGTGGTTATCAGCCTACTTAGAGTCTCAAAACAGATAGATGAGGCCAACTTTGTGATGTAGACATATTATATACCTATTAAGCTTTGGATAATTATTTTTCAGAACCAACAAGCCAAAATAGCACAATTGTACCTCCCATTTGTTGGACTGCTTTTGGAAAATATCCAGCGGTTAGCAGGTCGAGATACTTTGTATTCTTGTGCAGCCATGCCTAATTCTGTAAGTAGTTATGTGTCTCCACTGGTGCTATCCCGTTTTACTGACTTGTTTAGAATTGGGATCGTATGCTGTATGGTCTCTATCTTAATCATTACTTTTCATTCCATTTTTACAGTTAAGACTTTTTCTAGAGCAGTGCTTCTCAAACTCTACTGTGCATGCGAATCACCTGGGGATTTTGTTAAAACAGTGATTCTAATTCTGTAGGCCTGCAGTGGAGTTGGAGACCATGTGTTTCTAACACACTTTTGCCTGATTCTGGTCCAAGGACTACAATTTGAGTAACAAGGTCCAAGAGAACACCAAGAATCCCTTACACCCAGTGTTTTGTTTTTAAGATTTACTGTTGTTATTTGCCATTAATATATGTATTCAACTTGTAAACTGAATGGAAGATTCTTTGCTTCCAAAATGTGAGGCACCAGGGGCTAAGCTGTATTCCTTTGCTTCCCTTTTGCAGGACATCCTCCTTTTGGTTCTTCTTGAAAGTTGCTTTTAGCTCAGCACAATTGATCTGTGCTTTTTTTCTCCCTTTAGAAGCTTAGTGTTAAAAGCAACTTTGGAGGGTGATCAGTCTCCCATTTGGCAAAACCACTTTTTGGCATTGTAATAATTAAAACTTTCCTTCCTTATGTTAGACCTAAAAGGTTTTCTTATCTACTTGTCCTAGTTTTGCCTTCTTAGACATACATAGAACACATCTGTTCCCACCTCTGCATTATGCCCCTTATACAACTGCCTTCTAAATTTTTGTTGAGACCAGATATCTCCGCTTCATCTGCTGTCATTCCAAAACCCTTGACAATCTTGGTTACACTCTTAGATACGCCCCATTTTAGAAGTCACTCTATTAAAATGTGGTGTCCAGAATTCTACACTTTAGAGTCTGCCCAGTGGGACGAGTAAGTCCTGCCCTACCTCCCACTCCATGTTCCATATGGCCCAACATCACTTTCACACTTTCAGTAGCCATGTCATATTGTTGAGTGGCAGGTTAAACTGGGTCATTTACAGCTTCCTTTGGAAATTACCCCTATCAAATGTCGTATCCGATTTGATCAGCCTGCCTTGGGTTCCTGGGAAAGCTGCTTTTAAGCCTCCCTGATGGCTTTATTGCCCATAGCTCCTGATTACATAAATCAGCTCAATGTGGGTGCTACATTATCTACCTGGGCTTTAGGCTGGTCTCTCTTCACAAATACAGTCACTCATGCTTATCCTCACTCCACAACATTTGACAGTGATATTTGGAAGTATTTTACTTATCTGTTCTTTTTTCTGTAGTTCAAATTCATCTAGGGCTTCTGGTCACACCCCTCCTTCTAGCGTTGCACCTAGTTCCAAGGAGGAGAACTGAGCCATGATTGGGCTGCAACCAGTTGCAGCTTTTACCAGCTATCTAGAGTTCTGTTACTTGGCCAGAGGTCATGCTTGCAAAGTATACTAGTCCCCTGTTTTTAAAGAGATGTCACCTAAATACTAATAGTGATAGCTGATTTACACTTTCACAGTGAGCTTTGTTTAAAATTAGGGTACTCTCTCATTCTGTTGATTCCAATTTCTCATCCTTGTGTACAAATGTGTTGAAATGACAGAGGTATCACATTGTGTTACAGGCATCCAGGGATGAGTTTACATGTGGCTTCACTTCACCTACAAATAGAGGGAGTCTGAGCACTGACAAAGACACAGGTAATTAAGTCCTTTAAAGATTATACATTGCATGGTATGTAGAAATGCATCCTTTCTCTGCATTTTTGAAATACTTCATAATAAAAGTCATACATAGCATGTTCTCTACTAAAGTTTAATTAAAATCTGACTCTTGGGGATCCCTGGGTGGCTCAGCGGTTTAGCGCCTGCCTTCGGCCCAGGGCATGGTCCTGGAGTCCTGGGATCGAGTCCCACATCAGGCTCCCTGCGTGGAGCCTGCTTCTCCCTCTACCTGTGTCTCTGCCTCTCTCTCTCTCTGTCTCTCATGAATAAATAAAGAAAATTTAAAAAAAATACAATCTTACTCTCATTTGCAGCCTTTTTTTTTTCCTTAAGTTTCCTTATCTAAGCTTGTTTAAAACGTAGCTTTGGTATACTGACATAATAGAGGCTAATGAGAAAAACACTGGTTTCTGATCCTTTTATCTGTCTCCAGTCTTGAATAAGACACTTCCATTTCCTGGGTCCAAATTTCCTTATCTATAAAATTCTCTCTCAGATTGTGTGGCTTTCATTTATTACTTCCAAGGAACTTCTTGTAGTTTCATACATAGTAAAGTATTTCAAGAGGTTAAAAAAAATCACCCATTGTTAGGCTTTTTTTGGTGTTTTGATATTATATAGAAACTTCAAATTTTAGTTGACCAAGATCTATCCCCTAAAATCTATCTTTACTTAAATTAACCCAGTACCTACTTTTAAAAATATTTTTTGACCATTCTTTTTGTTGTTAACACAAGGACTTGGCTTTATTCCAGCTTATGGGGCTTTTCAAAATGGACATGGAATTAAGAGGGAAGATTCAAGAGGTTCCCTCATCCCAGAGGGAGCAACAGGATTTCCAGATCAGAGCGGAACTGTCGAAAATGTAAGAACCTAAATATATGGGATAACCCTAGGGATGTGTTGGGCTACAACAATCTTTCTTCTCAAAGGCTTTCTACTCTCCTATAGCCTCTCTGGATCTGTAAAAAGCATCCCATAATTCTTGGATATTGCGGTGGTTCCTTCCTATCACAGCAGCTGCTACTTGGATATTTAAAACTGTGGAGGATAAGGCATTCATCATTAAGAGTTCTAACTTTGAATACCTCCCTTAATCCTCACATACTGTAACCTGTTCTAGAGAGGGAAGGTTCAAGTTTAAAATATCTAATGCACCTTGTCATTTAAATCCCTTCATGGCAGGGTTAATTCAGCCTTTCATTCTTTTGTAATAGAATAGTTAACACGGGAGAAAAAAAAATTAGGTCTCCAAATTGATGATCTTGGTGTCTCATCATCACTTAATCAGAATATGTTCTCTAACATTAAAATTTGGGAGATGTGTGCCTTGAGACAGAAACCTCATTTTATTTTTGAGACAGAGAAGAAGCCAGCGGCAGGGGGCAGGCAGCAAGGAGGGGCAGAGGGCAAGGGAGAGAGAATCTTAAGCAGGCTCTATACCCAGTGCAGAGCCCAACGCGGGGCTTAATCTCACCACCCTGATTATCATGACCTAAGCTGAAATCAAGTCAGACACGTAATCAGCTAAGCTACCCTGGCACCTGGGAAACTTATCTTAGGCCAGTAAAGCCTTGTCACACTACTATGTAAAATCACAGTCATATAAAATTAGGGTTGGAAGGGTGCATAAATATAATAAATTCCAACTCAGTTTACAAATGAAAACTGGGTTTGTGGGATCCCTGGGTGGCGCAGCGGTTTAGCGTCTGCCTTTAGCCCAGGGCGCAATCCTGGAGATCCGGGATCGAGTCCCACGTCGGGCTCTCAGTGCATGGAGCCTGCTTCTCTCTCTCTCTCTCTCTCTCTCCCTCTCTGTGTGTGTGTGACTATCATAAAAAATTAAAAAAAAAAAAAGAAAACTGGGTTTGTGACTTAGGACAACCACACAGCTATGGCAGGCCAGACCTGAGCCCAGGTTTCCTGATTCCAGCCATATTTCTCCTTTATCATGGCATTCTTAGTGTGCACCAGAATCACCTGGGGAGGGACCTAATATAAGCAGATAGCTGGGCCCCACCCCAGAGTTTTTTATTCCATCTGGGATGGGGCTTGCTAATTTGTTTTTCTAAGTTCCCAAGTGATGCTGATGCTGCTGGTTGGGAACCACTCCTTGAGGACCACTGGAGTATACTTCATTGAGCTTGGGAGTAAATAGTAATTTATTCACAAAGGTTCCTATTTCATGTCATTTAGAATTCTGTCAACAGACATTATCATAGGTAAGGCAGATAAAGGACAAAGAAGTTAAAGAACTTGTTAATAATCATACAGCTAGCAAGCATTCAGAACCTAGGTGTTTTGCTCAAAATGAAAATTCATTCTTAGTAAATCCTAGTTTAGTAAATGCGTATCTCCAGCCCAATTTAGCTCAACTGTGGAAGTATTGGTTTTTAATAAGGAAAATTCTTTAGATTATTAATACTCTATTCATATAAATTCCCAAATAAGTCAGATCTTGGCATGCTTAATAACTGATATTTTAACAAAACTCCTTAAATAATGGGAACATCACTAGTTTGTAGATGCTCTAGTTTTGAAATATTACTGGAATCTTCATCATATTATCTTGTAATATTAGCCCTTTAAAAAATATAGATTCCCTGACCTATTATTTGTAGGTTGGATTTTAATTAATAAACTTTGAAAGATTCAAATTAAAAGAGCTTAAAATGGCTCTGTGCTTTGATATACCTTAGTTAAGTTCCTCCTCCATGTAAAAGCTATTTTTCCTGGAATAGCCACATATGGTTATATAAGGTTTTTACTACTACTAAAACACAGAACTTATGGGAATGAAACACAGTGTTCATGACTATTATCTTGGTGAAGACCCTCGGATGATTTCTAGTGATACTACTCTGTGCAATAGCAATAAAGAAAGATTCCAGCTCATTTACCTTCCAAGTATGATATAAAATTTGGATTTAGGCTTAGAATTTTCCCAAACAGGACTAATGATACAAATAGTTATTGGGTTAAAGGTTATGGGGAATTATAATATTGTTTCACAAAAGTCCTATCTTTCTATTACAGACCCGACAGAGTTCTACAAGGAGTAGCGTATCCCAGTATAACCGATTGGATCAGTATGAAATCAGAAGCCTCTTAATGTGCTACCTGTATATAGTAAAAATGATTTCTGAAGGTGAGTTACCAGCATATTAGGCCTGGTCTCTACTAGACATTTACCTTCGCAAGTTCATGCAGTAAATATTTGATCATCATTTGTATGTAGAACACGTACACATTAGAGACAAATCTTTGAAGACTCTGACCTTAAAACATTCCTATATTTCTAACTTAAAATAGGTACATTTTGGTCATAGAGGTTTGAGTCTTCTATTTTTTGAATTTAAAACTTGATTTCTAAAATGAAACAATAGTTTCCAAAGTGCTAAACGTTTTTTTTTCATGCAGAGCTTATAATTCAGTAAATGACCGATGTAAATAGGAGGAGGCAATAATAACCAGAAGTCATATTTAATATTTTAGTTTTTATTTAACCCAAGATTTGGAAAACCAGAAGCAAACAAAAAAAGACAGGAAGGGTTCTCTGAGGGTAGGGAGTGCCACTTTTATCTTCGTAGCACCACTGATGGTATTGTGTGGTATCAGATTCTTTTTCAGACTCCAGTTTTTTTCCCTTGGTGTAGAGTTGTACTATTTACTAGTATTAACACTTCTTCATATGATAGAGTAACCAAAGGGTTTTCATAAACTGCATGTCCTCTGGAAGTAAAATCAGGAGGTTATCTAATTCCCAAATACCACATTTATTTATATAATTCCCTCCCTTTTCTTCCTTTTCTCAGTATTTTTACTGAAAAACATGTATGCAGGAATAAAGAACATAAAAGGACCTCAGTTCTGATTATCATTATACATGTTATCATTATATTTTACTTATCTATTTCTTACTTTATTTTTAGTAAATGTTAAAGATTCTTTATAATAATACAGGCTATAAAAACAAAATAATTTGATAGCTAGAGACTAAAAATAGCTAGATATGAATAGTTTAGAATATATTAATAAAACAGTAGAAATATAACTATAATCTTTAAGTTCTAAGATTGTATAATTTAAAGTCAAAGACTATATTGAGACTATATGATGTACCACCCTCTTTTGGGAAAGAAAGAAATAAAGGGAGATCATTTTGAACCCTGGTGGTATTTCATTCTGAGAAATAATGGATCAGTTAACAACTATAGCCACAGCTCACTATTTTTGTCTTCCCACAAGGTGAAAAGTGGGCAGACTTGGAAAGTGATGGTTAATGTATATGGGGTTTCTTTTGAAGGTGATGAAAATATTCTAAAGCTGGGGTGATGGTCTATAACTCTTTGAAAATGCTATAAACTACCGTATTGTGCACTATTTAAATGGTTGAGTTTTATGGTACATGAAATCACTCAATAAATTTGTTTCTTTAAAAAAAGGTCTAAGGGGATCCCTGGGTGGCTCAGTGGCTTAGGGCCTGCCTTTGGCCCAGGGTGTGATGCTGGCGTCCCTGGATCAAGTCCCACGTCGGGCTCCCTGCATGGGGCCTTCTTCTCCCTCTGCCTGTGTCTCTGCCTCTCTCTCTCTCTCTCTCTCTCATGAAAAAATAAAATCTAAAAAAAAAAAAAAGGTCTAAGAGGGACACTTGAGTGGCTCAGTGGTTGAGCATCTGCCTTTGGCTCAGGTCATGATCCCAGGGTCCTGGGATCTAGTTCTTCATTGGGCTCCCCATAGGGAGCCTGCTTCTCTCTCTGCCTTTGTCTCTGCTTCTCTGTGTCTCTCATGAATAAATGACTCTTAAAAAAAAATGGCCTAAGAGACACATGAAAAAAAAACAACAACAACAACAACAACAACAACAAAAAGTAGTTGAAAAAAAAAAGTAGTTGAATACCACCATACCCCAAGGAAAGAAAGTTGGGGGCAGGCAGAGAAAAAAAAAAGGAGGGGGGAGGAAAAAAAAGGAGGGGGGAGGAGAAAAAAGGAGGGGAGGGGAAGAAGGGGAGGGGAAGGAGGAGGGGAGGGGGAGAAAAAGGAGGTGGGGGAGTTGCATTGCTGACTGCTCCTCTCTTCCACATGTGCACACGTGCACACCACACACACACACACACGTGTGCATGTGCACAACCACATACTGTGATAACCAGTGACAAGTCTCTGGCTGTTTTTTTTAGTGTCATGGATAAGACCATAACTGCTTTGTTTCTTGAGAACTTCATAGTTCCTGCTCCTCTTATAAATGTTGACCTCTCTTGCTGAATATTTGGTCTTTGTTCATTAGATTTTTCTTTCTTATGCTCTTTTTGATTTTTAAAAGCACATTTTTAAAGAACTAGTACACAGTCTGTCACATCTCTTTATCTTTTGTACATGTAAAGTCATATTCATTTTATTCTGAAAAAAATCTACTTCTGGATCTTTCTCAATGGATGTATTCTAGTTGCCTGGTCTTGTCTGGTAAATTTTTTAGTCACTCTATGTGCATTTAAATGTTGAACTCTTATAAGTCCACACTCTTCAGGTCCTCTCTTGGCTTTAATTGGTTCATAAACAGTAGCAACTTAATTTCAACAAAAAGATGGTAGACCTCTATCAATGGATGTATTCTAGTTGCCTGGTCTTGTCTGGTAAATTTTTTAGTCATTCTATGTGCATTTAAATGTTGAACTCTTATAAGTCCACACTCTTCAGGTCCTCTCTTGGCTTTAATTGGTTCATAAACAGAGCAACTTAATTTCAACAAAAAGATGGTAGACCTCTATCAATGGATGTATTCTAGTTGCTTGGTCTTGTCTGGTAAATTTTTTAGTCATTCTATGTGCATTTAAATGTTGAACTCTTATAAGTCCACACTCTTCAGGTCCTCTCTTGGCTTTAATTGGTTCATAAACAGTAGCAACTTAATTTCAACAAAAGATGGTAGACCTCTATCAATGGATGTATTCTAGTTGCCTGGTCTTGTCTGGTAAATTTTTTAGTCATTCTATGTGCATTTAAATGTTGAACTCTTATAAGTCCACACTCTTCAGGTCCTCTCTTGGCTTTAATTGGTTCATAAACAGTAGCAACTTAATTTCAACAAAAAGATGGTAGACCTCTACACTTCTGTATGGAAGTAGAGGGATTCTAAATTTCCTTCTCTATTTGTGCTATATTTTATTAACTGGCATTAAGTCATTGTTTCAAAGTCTTAGTCATTTCCCAAACCTTTTTTGTTCTTATTGTCTTGTTTATTATTTACAGAAAAACAGAATCAGAGTCAAGGGTAATCAGTTACACAGTCTGAATGGACAAGAAGACTGTCCTTTGGTAAAAGAAAAGCATTTTCCTTGAGAGGATGAGGGAAAGCTACTTCTCCCTTTTTCCTGACTGTATCTTGGCTTTTCTCTTGATTACAGACTCAAAGATCAAACTTTGGGTATCACTTGGAGGCTTATAGGCACCATACTCTGTACTTGTAGATTCATTACTATTCTTCTTAACGGATTGTTCAGTGGACAGTGTCTGGTTACTGCAATCTCTTACAGAAAACACATTGTTGCAATAAGCAGTACCAGCCTTCAATCTTCTTTTCCCATTAGATTTTAAGGTATAGTCAAAAGGAAATACAGTTAAAGGGGGCTTTTCCTTTCTCGATGTAAAAGGGGAAAGTGAACTTTTGTTATAATCAGGCATATTTTCCTCTGAAGTTTCAGATATGACTTGAGTAGTTGGGTTTTCTGCAGAAATACTGGAAAGGCTCCAAGAGAAGTCAATATGAGTTTCACACTTTTGTGTGGAGGTCTTCTGGGTGATGATATGTTTCCTTTTTGGCTGGCCAAGCTTGTCTTCATGAAGGTCTGAAACATCTTGAAATCCATCCCCACTTTGAGGATCAAGTGTAGATGTTAAAGGAAAAGCTGCAGTTGACTTCTGATTGGTACTGCTCACTGCAGCAGGCTTACTGCTATTAGAAGAAATCTCAGGAGAGATCTGTGGCTCCTCAAAGAGGTCCTGACTGTAAAATGGAATTGCAAACTTTGGACTTTGTCGTCGTTCTTTTTTTCTCCCAGATCTTATCTGTTCAGTATTTGATTGCCTCATTTGGATAGGCAGATGCATCTGAGCACTTGGGGCAGGCTCCTTGACCGAAAAAACTTGCACAGACCTTTGAGTACAGGGAATAAAGTCATCATCATCGCTATCAGAAAAAGAAAAAGAAGGCTGAAACTGTTGCTGATTCAGTCTTAGTTTTTCAGAAAGCTTTTTATTTTCTTCTCTTAACTTATTCCTTTCTGCAGTAAGCTCAGCAATAAACTGAAGATTTTGTTGCTGAATATCATAAAACTCTTGCTGTAGCGTGTTCCTGTACGTTTCATTCATTGAACAGCGGTCACATACTTTTGCGTTTAACTGATTTCGCAAGTCACGAATGGTGCTATTGAGGACTTTCTGTTGTTCGGTCAGCTCTTTAATTTTGGCTATGGAGCCTGTCCACCTCCCGTCTGCCAATCGCTCTTTCCTCAAAGTGGCTAATTTTGCCTGTAAACGGTGTAGCTCTCTATCATGGAGCTCTTTGAGTGCTAGCCAAGTTTTCTTAAACTCGTCAGACGACACATCACAGACACTGAACCGCAATTTATCTTTTACGGAAGGTTTCTTACCACTTCCCCTGTCTCCTCCACCCATGTTCCCTTTCTGCATTCTGTCTCACGGATTTGGGATTTAGAAATGGTGGAGACGGGCTAACGGCTTGACAGCGCTGCCGCCGCTGCCGACAAAGTGGCGGAGGAGCTGCTGACTAGAGCTGGGCCGCGGCAGGGATAAGGCTTTCACCCCTTTTACAGACCTTCTATGAAGCTGCCTCTGGGCACACGGCTGGCACAAGGCTGGCTCAGGGATGGATGGAAAGTCCCAACGTTTTGGCGGAAAGAGGTACGAGTCTTTCGCCAGGAAAAGCCGGTGCGCAGGAGAGGGAAGATGGCGCCTCGGCACCGCGCTTCGACGGGAGGCTGAGAGGCCGGAAACCCGGTGGCTTCTGGGAGATCTGGGCTTCTCTGAGCAAGGCAATAAAAGGCGGGGGGGGGGGGGGAGACCGGAAGTCCCTGCTCGCTTTATTTATTTATTTTTAATCTAATTTGACGCTACTTCTCATTTGTATTCTTGAGGATCAGTGTTTTAGAAAGTATCAATACTCATGGCTTTAAAAACAGTTGGAAGTAAAGTCAAAATCCCTACCTTCCTCCCTCTCCCACCCCCTCCATATAGCCAACATCGCCTAGTCTTCGCAGCCCTCGCTTGCCGGTTGTAACTGGAATGGCAGGTTTGTCATTGGACAGTTCTGTTTTACGTATAAGATGTTTACGTTGAAGAGCTACCGGCACCGCTAGCTATATCTGAGTTGCCTAAAAAGGGGATGGAGAGGGGTGCCTGTCTGACTCAGTGGGTAGAGCATGCGACAGGATCTCGGGGTTGTCAGTCTAGCCCTAACTTTGGGTGTAGAGATTAGTTAAAAATAAAATCTCTTTAAAAAATAAAGGAGCGTTAAGTGGCGGCAGTATTTTTTTTTTCTTTTCATTTTTTCCCCCCACATCTCAATAAGTCACTGTGTTGGAAGCAAAGGAACCAGTCACAAGAGAAGTATATGTGATAGATTTAAGGGACTTTTATATCTGGAATAATTCAATATGTGTGTGTGGACAAATGGTTAAAAGATAAACAGCCATATTTTTAAGAGTTTATTTGAGCAAAAATTGATCAGAATCCGGTAGCATCCAATCTAGCAGATAGAAAAAAAGGCCTGAGGAGCTGTACAAAATGAAAGACATTTAGAGGTAGAAGGGAGCTGGAACAAGGAAGTTAATACAGGGGGGAAAAAGTGGGTTGGATGTGCTTAGCATAAAGTTATTTAACATCGTTTTCGTTCAGCCTGTTGTTTTGTTTTTAACTCTGTGTGTGTTTACATAATACCAGGGCCTCAGAGTTTATAATGCAAAGGCAAAGAGAGAAAAAGAATCTCTCATAAAGTTTAAAGTTCTCAAACTTTTTGGTTCACAGAGCCCCTTGAGTAGCAGGCAAAGGTACTTGACCCTCTGTTTGGAAAAATACACATAAGCACACCATGTTGCATAAAATTTTAAGAAGTTCATTAAAAAACCCCAGGTCTGTTTCCCTTCCTCCATCTTCAGGGACGATATGAAGATTAATGTCAGCCATCCAAAAGAATATTTACAAAGTAAATAATTGTTAAAACAATCACAGATAAACCAATACATTTGGAATTAACTCAAATACAGTGTGTATTGAGCAATGAGATGGGAGAGGAGGAAATAGATGAAACAACTGGCTGTGAGTTGATGGTTGTTGAAGCTAGGTTATTGGTTATTGGTACTTTGGGGTGCACTGTGTTATTTGCTCTACTTATTTCAAGATCCACCACTTTATTCCATTTTCAGATACTCTCTTAACTTACTGGAACAAAGTATCTCCTCAGGAGCTCATAAACATTCTCATACTTCTAGAGTAAGTTATATTAATATATTTTTGTAAATTTTCTTCTTATTTGGGGGATAAAATATTACCTTTTTTCCCAACAGCTTATTTGCTAATAATGTAGGAAATATTCAACTATTTTGGTAGCATCAAGGCTAGCACATAGGTTCTTCACATAGATAGAAGGAAACATGGAGATGGAATACTTAAGATATCAGAGAAATTAGCTAATAATAGACCATCTTTCAGCCCAGCAGCAGTCTTTCTGGACTGGAAAACTAGAAGTGGCATCAGCTGTCCAAAAGCATTCATTTGGAGCAGATGCTGGCTTAATGGAGCAGCGTCAATGACTGGAATTTAGAATTTGTACTCCTCTGTAGAGCTGAGTAACCCTACCAACTTCAGAAATGCATATATATATTCATTTCCATTTCAAGGCAGTTGGGGGAAAACCCAGTCTTATTTCCTAGGTGGAGGTGGGAACTTGCCCTAGATTGTTTGCTGAGCTATTTGTACATCCTTATTGAAAGCTAGAAAAAAAAAATAGAATGAAATGTAAGAAATTTTTAAATAAATAGCACACAGGGGCTCCTGGCTGACTCAGTTGGTAGAGCATGTGACTCTTGATCTCAGGGTCATGAGTTCAAGCCCCACTTTGGGCATAGAACTTACTTTAAAAATAAATAAATAAATAAATTAATTAATTAATTAATTAATAGCACACACAAATGATGCTTTTATGTGCACGTCCTTCAAAACAAAAAGGATAACCAGTACATATTAAAGTCTTTCAAAATTTTACAGAGAGTGTCAGCAAACAAATGACAGTTAAGATATTAAAAAACTATACTGAAATATTTACTGATGAAAATATATGATGTTGGGGATTTGCTTCCAAAAAATACAAGAGATAGGGAGGGTGGAGGGAGAGCATGGAACCTGTTCAGAGTGTAGGATAAACAAGAATGGCCATAAGTTGATAACTGTTGAAGCTGGTGGGTGCTGGGTATGTGGGAGTTTAGTATGCTATTTTCTTTACTTCTGTATGTGTTTGAGATTATGAATAATGGAAGGTATCTTAATGCCATTATAGAAATACAGCAGTTGCTCCAATTTTTAAGGCTTAAGAAACTTTTTATTTAGGTATTAGTGGCTAAGCTGGAGATTTTTGCTATGAAACCTTATAGAGCACGATGTAGAATCATCATTTGCATTGACAACCTTTTTATTTTTTATTTTTAATTTTTTTCACTGACAACCTTTTTAAATGTGGCTAGAATTGTATGTGAAGACATGGAGCTTTTTGTTGCTAATGTTATAGCAAATAAATCTAGAAAGATATAATATGGCAAACCCACAAGTAGTTAATGTGTATATGTCTGTATACCAAAGCATATTATTGTAGTATGATTTAAATAAGCCATTCTTGGGATCCCTGGGTGGCGCAGTGGTTTGGCGCCTGCCTTTGGCCCAGGGCGCGATCCTGGAGATCCGGGATCGAATCCCACGTCAGGCTCCCGGTGCATGGAGCCTGCTTCTCCCTCTGCCTGTGTCTCTGCCTCTCTCTCTCTCTCTCTCTCTCTGACTATCATAAAAAATAATAATAATAAATAAAAAATTAAAAAAAATAAATAAATAAGCCATTCTTTGTAACATGTGAGTTTTCAAATATTACTTGTTAAAATGCAAAGCAAGGCAATATCTTACTAACATGCTGTTGTTTTTCTTTCTAGAGTATGTTTGTTTCACTTTAGGTATATGGGAAAAAGAAACATAGCAAGGTAATTCCCACTGCAATTTCCACTTTTTTCCTTCTCTTCCAACAGAGGGCAGTGTTGATCATGCCATATAAAACCTAGATTCTTCATTTTGTGTTAACATGAGGTTGCTTATGGTTTATTTAATATGTCTGAACTCAAATTGTAAATTAAACTAGTGTGAAATGATATATTTTTAAGTTTTCCAAAGGGTAGTGATTATCCTGATATGCAGAGTTTCTGTTCTAATCCTAGAACAGATGCTTGTCTTTTCTGAAAGAGGTGAGAAAGGGCTTAGATCCAGGAGAAGGCAGGAAATCATAAAGTGGGAACAACTGTAAGGTCTGTACTTTTATCAACAACCTGTCAATATTGACTTCAGTTGCTAAGGTAAATAGAGATCCTCAGCGGCTGGGATGTGCATTCTATATTAGCTCTTTTCTACTTTTTGCCACCTATGTCTTAATGAAATAAATACTTCAAAAATGTTTGTGGGAACCTAAGGAAAAGATTACTTATTCCAGTAAGATCTGTTTTAGGGGTAGAATTAAGGAACTCAAATAGAGTCCTTTTTATTTTAAGTTAAATTCCATGGCACTTCTAAAAACCAAAGGGGCACTTTGGATGGAGGTTATTGCTCGATGTTGGGAACATCCTAATAATGCATAATTCAGGTGACGATTTCCAGTGTCTTTCCCTGTGACTGGAACTGGCATGGTAACTACCACCACGAACCTTACTTAACCTCTACAATTCTGCTCATTCTCCCACTCTGTTCACTAGAGGAAAGACAAACTCTTCCTCAGTTCCCAGACGATCCAGCTGTAATTTTTTTTAAAGGAATCTTAAAATCGAAAGAAAACAAAAGTTGGCCCATCCTAGTAACAGACATGTTTACAGAGTAAAAATTTCTGATCCAGGACTCCAGTCCAGGACTCCAGTCCAGGAACAGATCAAATTGGCATTCTTTTTTGCACACCTAACCCCAGAAATCCTCCCCACCTCATTTTACCTCTGAGTATCCGTCTCATTCTTTCCTGGGACTCTTGCCCTGCCTCACCTTTTGAAGAAAAGCGTGAGCCTTCTGAAGTGTTGGCCACTTGACTCTGATTTTTTGAGGGGAGGGAGGGAAGTAAGAAACTTTTTCTAAATTCCTTAATTATATTCTCATAGCAAAAGCTCTTTTAAATATCCATGAAAACATCATACAATTTCCAGTGCTGCCTCATTTCAGCCAAGTAATAGTAGATAGAGTATTGAACATGGTATGCTGTTGATGTGGAAACCTAGTCATGTATTAGGTTGTTGTTTATTTTTTATTTTTTTGGTTGGTTTTTTTTCAATCTAACATTGAGATCTAGTATTAAAGTACTCCATTTCCTAACTTTAAAATTCACTTTAGGGTGCATGATGCCTGGCTGTCAAAGCACTTTGGAATAGACCGAAAATCACAAACCATGCCAGCTCTACGAAACAGATCAGGAGTAATGCAGGCCCGACTTCAGCATCTTAGTAGCCTGGAAAGTTCGTTTACACTTAATCACAGTAAGTGAAAATGTGGGTAGGATAGCCATTTGAAATATACATGTAATACCATGTAACCTTGAAGAAATTCTAGCTTAAATTGCCAATACGATTGGAAATGCTTTTGCACACGTGAATATCTTTGCATATCTCTGTGTTTATATACAGTCATTTCATCATGCATGAATATCTGACAATACATGCATGGATTTTCCAGCAATTTTTAGGTAATAGTGGTTTTTCTCTTAGTTTGGTATTAAAGAAATTAATTTTTCCCACTGAATTGCTGTTTCCATCATATTATTTTACACTGGATATCCTTCATTCCTACTGTTAAACTCCAATGCAAATAATGGCATCTTAATATAATAATATATATTTGTTTAATATATATATCTGTTCATTTGATGATTTTAAGGGATTACATCTGCTGAACTGACTGCAGAAATGAAAGAACTGTAAATACTATTTTGACCAAGGTATATTTCACATGTGTTGAAATATTGACAAGGAGAATATGACAAGGAGAGAAATGTTGACCAGCGAGGGAAGCTAGAGGGTTATATAAATGGAAGCAGTCCTCTGAAAAGCAAATATTAAAAAGTCAAAGAGAAATCTTTCATTTCCATACTGTCCTCTGGAGGTTGCAGAAAAGGAAGTCAGCCAAACTGGCTTTGTGATAAGGACTAATAATAAAAACAAATGTCTTGAGCGGATGGACCCTGAACTAATAATAGATTCAAAACCTTTTAAAAAATGCAAGTTTTATAGCTGTAGGCTTTGCTCTTGTCACTTGTAAAAAGGTAATGGAGCTACTTCCTTTGGTTGCCCCAGATGCTTTGTTTTTCTTCTGATCTAGAAACAAGTACCCTAACAGAGGCATAATTGGAAACATCTGGCCACAGGGCACCACAGAATGTGATGTCGCTGACTGTCTATGATTTCTCATTTTCGCACACATAATTTCCCATGTTATTTCCCATCCCTGAAATCTTGTCTCCAAAGAAGCAGACACCTAATTATGTGTTGCAGAGTTGTTGATATGGAGCTGAAGTAAGAATGAGTGAAACTGATTAACCAGGATCATATTTGATTAAGGAATAAATGCAAGGAAGCTCATTAGGTCTGTGGATATTGAGAGCCTCCTTTCTTCTTGCTTGTGTCTCTCTGAGTCTTTGGGGGTGGGGAATCATTCAAAACTGATACGTGAATCTCTACATTGGGCAGTTTGCATTTACTTTTTTTTTTTTTTTTTTAATCTTAGGCTCTGCGACAACTGAAGCAGACATTTTCCATCAGGCACTCCTCGAAGGCAATACTGCTACTGAAGTTTCCCTCACAGTGCTGGATACCATCTCGTTTTTCACCCAGTGTTTCAAGGTAAAAATGAAGAGTTAGAATTTAGTTGGTGTCATAAAGAAGACATTATATATAAATTAATTAGAGAAAGCATAGTGTAGGGAAAAAGTCCCTAATAAACTGTCTAGAAACTTAGATGACAGACCTCATTTGGCTACTGTGTGACCTTGGGGATCCACGGAGACTTACCTGCCACATCCATAAAGGGAGGGGTTTGGGGTCATTTGCCCTTATGCTTCCTTCTACCTCTGAACTTCCGTTGTTTGATTTTTTGTGTGTGTTTTAAAAATGTTTTCTGTCACTCTTTTATTAATATATCCAGTAACTTTCAGCTTGAATTAGGATTGAACCAGTTTGCCCAAATACTCGTGGCAATGAGATGTTTTGTCAGGCTTGATGATGTCCAGGCGGGCTGGCTGGCTTCCCCTGACCAGGCATTCAATGCTTTTTTTCTCAGATGTTTGCCTCTGGACACAAATCAGCATTGCTAGGATTTTTAAAAGAAGGTTAAAGCAATGATCTTGCAAGGTTTTTGAGGAAGCAAAATGAGATGATAGGAGGGTGCTTTGAAGAGTAAAAATTATGTTACTGTCAAATAATGTGACATTAGCAGAACTCAAAAGTAAAAAATCTTGTTTGCTTTCCCTTGAGTTACACAGGTCAATTATTTTCATCCATCTTCTCTATGTAATGCATTTAATTGCTTCAGCCCTCCAGGTTTTCCTTCTTTTTTTTTTTTTTTTTGAGAGAGCGTACCACATGTGGTGGGTGGGGGTGGGGAGCAGAGAGAGAGAGAGGGAGCTCCCACGTGGAGCCCAACTCAGGGTTCAGTCTCACAACCTTGAGATCATGACCTGAACTGAAACCCAGAGTTGGATGTGTGACCTCCTGAGCCACTCAGGTGTCCCATAGCCTTCCAGCTTTACTATGGAATCCTGATCTGGGCTTTTCAGAGGCTTATAAGGGAAAATGAAATTAGATATTAATAAGAAATAGGCTACAGAATCTCTTTATCAAGTAATAAGTTTGTTCTAATTAAAATGCAGCCTAAGTTCATTTTTACCGTGCCAATAAATAAGAAGGACATCTTAAGGCTCACATTGTATTCCTTCCTCCTATTCAGATCCTTACTTAACAAATACGTGTCTTGGCAGATGTCAGTCACTATCCCAAGTGCTTTGCAAATATTAACTCACTTTTCTATTGTGAGGCTGGGGGTGAGAAAGGGGAGTGATTGCAAATGAGCACCAGGGATCTTTCTGAGATAAGGAGAGTATACTAAAATTGGACTGTGATGGTTGAAAAACTCTGTAAATTTCATTAAAATAATTAAATCATATACATAAAATGGGTAAATCTTATGGTACACATATTATACCTCAATAAACTAACAAATATGAACTCACTTTTATTTTTAGAAAATTTTTAAAGATTTTATTTGTTTGAGAGAGACAGAGCAAGTGAGTGTATTCCCAGTGAGAGGGAGAAACAGACTCCTGCTGAGCAGGGAGCCTGACATGGGGCTTGTTCCTAGGACGTTGGGATGAAGACCTAAGCCAAAGGCAGACGCTTAACCAACTGGGCCACCCAGGCACCCCTTCACTTTTAATCCTCATAATAGCTCTTTGATACAGATACTATGATTATTCCTCTTTTAAAAATTAGGAAACTGAGGTTCACAGGGGGAAGTTATGTCACATAGCTGGCCAGTAGCAGAACCAGGATTCAGAGCTAGGCCAGTCATTAAAAGAATCCATGCTTTTTTTTAAAGGTTTATTTATTTATTTTAGAGAGAATGAGTGGGAGGAGGGACAGAGGGAGAGAGAGAATCCTCAAGCAGACTCCCTGCGAAGTACAGAGCTGGCCTCAAGGCTCCTGGGACCCAGAGATCATGACCTGAGCCAAAATCAAGAGTCAGATGCTTAACTCGCTGAGCCACCCAGGCACCTCATGAATCCATACTTGTAACCATTACACCCTGAGCCAAAGTAGACTAAAGAAAGAACCAGAAAAGTTTTATACCATTCAGGGATTCTGGGTGTTGATGCTACCATTATACCTAGTCTGTTCAATTGTGATACCTGCTATTGAGCAATATACTGCTTAATATTAATAGATTAAAAAGGGCACCTGGCTGGCTCAGTCAGTGGAGCATGCATCTCTTGATCTCAGGGTGGTATGTTTGAGCTCCATGTTGGGTGGAGAGATTACTTAAAAAGAATAAGCTTTTTGAAGAAAAATATTAATAGGTTAGTAGTGTTTTCTACTAACCTATTAGTAGGTATACTAACCTATAACTAGTTCTGCATTTGCTATGCTACATTGGAAATTTTTTTTCCATCTACTTAAAATGATGGAATTAAGTGCAGTTGGAGTTTATGCAGCGTTTTGAGATTTCCAAGTTGAAAGATGGCACAAATGTTTTTTTTTTTTTGGCACAAATGTTTTTAAGTTATATTTAACTTTTTGTTTTTCTGAAACTTTCAAGCAGTGCTTTGATAAACAGGTATGGCAAAGTTGAGTCTCTCATTTGGGGGAGTGGGGGATGGCATAAACTATTTCTGCAAGATGTATTTTTTAAAGATTTTATTTATTAATTTGAGAGAGAGTGATAGCATGAACAGGAGGCAGGGCAGAGGGAGAGGGAGAACCGGGCTCCCCACTGAGCAGAGAAACTGATGCGGGGCTTGATCCCAGGACCCCAGGATCACAACCTGAGCCGAAGGCAGAAGCTTAACCAACTGAGCCACCCTAGCGCCCCGACGTGTTGTTTGTTTTATGTTTTATAGAGTCAACTTTTAAATAATGATGGCCACAACCCATTAATGAAAAAAGTATTTGATATTCATCTGGCTTTTCTTAAAAACGGACAATCTGAAATGTCGCTGAAACATGTTTTTGCCTCCCTGCGAGCTTTCATCAGTAAGGTAAGGAGAAAATCTTTATAGCTGCTAGCAGGCTCCATCTGTAGCAGGCCGGAAAGACGGCAATGAGACCACCATGTTGATATCCATGAACCTTAGACAGCAAAGCTATTAAGTATTGCCTTTGTAATCCTGGGTACAGAAGAGCAAAAAACACAAAAGGGGCCCAGCCAGGGACCCCTTAAAGTCTAAACATGCTGTTTATTTCACCTTGCCATTCCTTCCCCTTTCCAGCAGGCTCCTTTGAAAAGTATCATTTTCAAATTACCAACTTTGCCAGTTTTACTTCTAGTTTGCTTCTCTTTTTATAAGGTTTTATTTATTTATTCATGAGAGACACAGAGATAGAGGCAGGCTCCCTGTGGGGAGCCTGATGCGGGACTCGATCCCAAGACCCCAGGATCACACCTTGAGCCAAAGGCAGATGCTCAACCACTGAGCCACCCAGGCACCCCCAGTTTGCTTCTCTTGAAAGTCTTCTCATGCTAAGGATACAAACGTTAATCAGTGCATCCATGTATAAGCCCTTGGAAAGCAGAGACCAGGTTTCTTAACCGCAGGGTCTTGTATGATATCCTGCAAATGATAGGCACTCAGTACAGGTTCAGATGAATGAATTCTGCCTCTCATTGCTAATTGTATCTGCTGGCTCTAAATTTTCAGGCTGCTTACCTCATCTCAACAAAACCTCAGACCAGGCTTTTAGGAATAAATCTGACTGAAACTGATAGCAAAAATTTATTTCTGGTCTGTTTTTGATAGCTTTTAAATGTAATAAAAAGCATTATAAACCAGGATGGAGTTAAAATTATGGAAAGCTACAGTCTAGGCCTCTACTCTGGCATGTATAACTCCAACAAGACAAATTCAATTAAATGATTTGTGTAGTGGAATAGCTAAGCATGGAAAACTTTTTTTGTCATCATTATTTGTATGGCAGCTTATTACATTTACTTGATATAGAACTTAAGTGGATTTGAAGGTTGTTTTTAATTGCCATTCCTTGATATAATTTTTGAATAAAGAAGTATGTGGAGAACTGAATTCAACACAAGCATGTTATAAGAAACTAAGGGAAATAGATTCAGAAATAATTCATCAACCAAACAGTTAAAGGGTAGGAACTTATTGGTGTTAGACAATGTGTCAGGGATACAGTCCCAGGGCTTAACGTCCAGTAGAGGGAAACCTACACACATCTGTGGACACACATCCACAAATACCACTAGAATAAGAGAAGTCTGTACAGGGATCTGAGGGTGGGCAGAAGGGGAAATGTTCTAATTTAGCAAAAGTTCCTCTATAGTGGTAGAGATAGAACTTAGTAAGGACTGAGCAAGAGATGAGACTGAAGAGGTTAATGGGGACCAGATGATTATGTACTCATCTTAGGAGTTAGACTTCATCTTTGAGGCCTCAGGGAACATGGAACCAGCAGAATTAGATTTGTATTAAGGGCAGATTGATGTGGGTGGGGGGAAACTCTCTCAAAAGTAGTGTGGAGGGACGCCTGAGCGGCTCAGTGGTTGAGAGTCTGCCTTCGAGTCCCACGTTAGGCTCCTTGCATGGAGCCTGCTTCTCCCTCTGCCTGTATCTGCCTCTCTGTGTGTGTGTCTCTCATGAATAATAAAATCTTTAAAAAAAAGTAGTGTGAAAGGTGGATGGGTGGCAATACCAAATAAAGGCAGGAAAAAGACTTAACTATAGTGAGCTGGATAAGAGATGAGAACCTAGAGTAAAAAAAAAAACAAAAAAAAAAAAACACCCAAAGTAAATGACAGTGACAGTGAAGATGGAAAGTCAAAGTCAGACATAAAACATGGTAAGAAAATTGAATCAATAGGATTTGGTCTTTGGTTCACTGACTGGATGATGGAGTATGGTAGGTAATGTGAAATACAGAGAAAATATTACATTTGGGGTAAAAGTTAATGAGTTCTGTTTTGTGGGCCTGTTGAATTTAAGATGTCTTTAGGACATTCAGTTACAGCTATTAGAATTAGCAGTTGAATATATAGATCTTTGCTTGGGGGAGAGATCTTGGTTAGAGAGCTAGACTTGGAGTCATCACCCATCCACTCATCATCCATCCATCCATTCATCCTGTATTTATTGAACACTGTTTCTCTGTCTGGCATGGTACTAGGTACTAGAGATACAGGATGGGGATACAAAAGAAACAGTCTCTGAAACTTCTCAATGCTCTCATGAAGCTTGTAGGCTAGTGGGGTTGGGGAAAAGAAAATAAACAAGTAAATAAAATAGTAATTATAAGTTCTAGGAAGGAACCAAGGTGCTGAGATAGAGAATAATGATTTTTAGGAGATACCTTAATTTGTTTTATTTTTTTAGAGAGAGCATGTGCACACAAGTGGGGGATGGGGGTGGTAGGTGGTGGCAGGGAGGGGAAGAGGGAGAGGGAGAGAGAAAATCTTAAGCAGGCTCCATGCCCAGTGCAGAGCCCAATGCTGGGCCCAATCTCACAACCCTGAGATCATGACCTGAACCAAAATCAAGAGTTGGACACTTAGCTAACTGAGCCCTCACCCGGTGCCCCAGAGATACCTTACTTTAGATAGGCTTGTACCTTTTAAAATGAAACCTGAAATATAAAAGGGGCCAACTATTTGAAAAGCTCAAGGAAGAACACTCTAGGGAGAAGGACATGCATATGCAAAGACCCAGAATTGGGAAAGAATTGAAAATTCTGGGAACTGAAAGATTCAGTGTAGCTGCAGCATAGTGAACTAGAGAGAGCATCAGCATATGAGCGGTAATTGAAGCCATGGGAGTGGTTTAATTTCCCCTGGAGAGTGTGTAGAGGAAGAACCAAAAAAAAATAAAGGTCAAGAGCAGTACATTGGAGAAAAAACAACCTAGAAGGGGCTGGAAAAGAAATCTTTGGAAATGAGAGGGGAACAGCCAAAGAAGAAAAGTTTCAACATTATGAGGAGGTACAGAGTGGTCTAATGAGATAAAGGGGAAAGGGAGTCCATTGGGATTGATAATGAGGAGGTCATTAATGATTTTGGCCATTGCCCACTCAGAAAAGTATGGTGGAGATAGAGACTAATTTTAGTGGATTAACTACACTACTCCCATGCCCTCCCTTACACCTTTATTTCCATACTAGAGTATCTTGCCCAGCAAGATTTGGTCTAATCTGGTGAATCTATTGATGAGATTTCCCAATTGCCAATCAGAAAACATTCATTATCTGCACAGCATTGCACTTGGTGTTAAGGTGATAAGGAGTGGATTCCTGGGACACTGGCTGGCTCAGTCGATAGAACATGTGACTCTTGATCTCAGGGTCATGAGTTTGAGCCCCACGCTGGGTGTTGAGATGACTACCAAAAAAAAAAAAAAAAGGTTCATGTAACATGGGTTTAAAGTCAAGATTCCCAAGGAATAATTTTGAAAGGGTGGCCCTCTAGCTTCACACTCCCTGAAAAAATCCATGATGCACACTTGAAGCAACTTACTACTTGCTTGCCTAGACAGGTAAGCATAGGCAATTGTAACAAGCCTATGTTGTACAAATAATTTATCTTTCACAAAGCAAACTAAATACATTTTCAAAGTAATAGCCCCTTGGCTGTTTTGAAGACTGAGCATCACTTTTGTACTCTCTAATGCCAAAATATATTTTACTCAACACTATTTATGAGTAGAAGACACACATGCATATGTTTGTGGGTGTACACTTCACCTCTACCTCATTTTGTTAAAAGATCAGCTCTACTTGATGAATACATTCCCACTATAATTTTATCAGCATTTAGGAGTTCATAATGTAAGAAACTGTTTAAATATAAAGCAAAAGAGTAAGCATTGCAGATCATCCCTCCCATTTTCAAAGCCCAAACTGACACCCATCAATCATTCATCATATCAGCCATTCATTGATTTAATACATATTACCAAGAACCTACTTATCTTTTCCAGACCATCGTAAACTCTTCTCAGATCTGTCACATTTATAGGCAGTACTGGACATTTTTACAGTGACCTGTATACAGACTTGAATTGTTCTCATATTTTTAAAAGATTTTATTTATTTACTTGAGAGAGAAAGCAAGCAAGAAAGCACAAGCAGGGGAGGGAGGGGCAGAGGGAGAAGGAGAAGCAGATTCCCCACTGAGTAGGAAGCCCAACAAGGAGCTGGATCCCAGGACCCCAGGATCATGACTTGAGCCAAAGGCAGAGGCTTAACTGACTGAGCCCCCCAGGCACCAGAGCACCCAATCCAGTTTTGAGTGAGAATATAGTAGGCATTTGAGAGTTGATTGATTTTTGTGGTTGGATTTTCAGATACCTATTTGTTTTTCCTATTCTTTAGTTTCCCTCAGCCTTTTTCAAAGGAAGAGTGAACATGTGTGCTGCATTTTGCTATGAGGTTTTAAAGTGCTGCACCTCGAAGATTAGCTCAACCAGGAATGAAGCATCTGCACTTTTGTATCTTCTGATGAGAAACAACTTCGAGTATACCAAAAGGAAAACCTTTTTGAGGACACATCTGCAGGTCTGTGAAAATCAAAGCTCCTTTTCCTTCTTTTTTGAAAAAAAAATATTTTATTTATTTATTTGAGAGAGAAAGAAAGATAGAACATGAGCAAGGGGAAGGGGCAGAGGGAGAAGCAGACTCCCCACTGGGCAGGGAGCCCAACGTGGGGGCTTGATCCTGGCACCCCAGGATCATGACCTGAGCTGAAGGCAGACGCTCAACTGACCGAGCCACCCAGGGGCCCCACTCCTGTTCTTTCTTCTGTTCAATCTTTAGCTTCTAGATTAAGACCTAGAGATATTTGGTCCAATACAATAGCTATTAGCCACATATGGCCAGTTAGCACTTGAAACTTGGCTAGCCCAAATTGAGACATGTTGTAAATATAGAATATACGTTGGCTTCTGACAACCAAGCACAAAAAAAGGTGAAATATCTCAATTGTTTTATATTGACTGTATGCTGAAGTGAAATTTTGGACATTTTGGGTTCAGTGAAATATATGAAATTTCACCTGTGTCTTTTTACTTTTTGATGTGGCTCCTGGAAAATTTAAAGTCACATATGTGGCTCACATCCCATTTCAGTTGGACAGCACTGCTCTAGAGCCAAGATACCAGGAGCCCAGGCTCTAGCTCAGATTCTGGGAGTATCGCTCAAGTACCACTCACTGGGTGATCTTGAGGAGCTTCCTAGTCTTTCAGTGCCTCATTCATCGTATGCAAAATAGCAGTAAATACCTGTGCCTACCTCATAGGGTTTCGTGAGGATTAAAAAAAATGATTAAATACCAAACAAAATATTTGTTAGATAGCACAGCTGGCTAGATACTGTTACCGTAACAAGTAATTTAAGTTTGTTTTTCAAGTTCTGGCCTGCCCAGTTAGCACAAAATGAGAGATGGCTCAGGGTTTAGTGGCAAGCTTGGACTTTGGAATCAGGCCTACCTGGGTTTTTTTTTAAGATTTTATTTATTTATTCATGAGAGACACATAGAGAGAGGCAGAGACATAGGTAGAGGGAGAAGCAGGCTCCCTGTGGGGAGCCTGATGCAGGACTCGATCCCAGGACCCCAGGATCACAACCTGAGCCAAAGGCAGATGCTTAACCACTGAGCCACCTAGGTGCCCGCCCCACCTGGGTTTAAATCCTAGTTCAGCTACTTATTTACCATGTAACCTTACACAAGTTACTCAGTCTGTCTCTAACTCTCTGCCTCATCTGTAAAATGAGGCCAGGTATAGTTCACCTCGCGGAGTTATTGTGAGGGTGAAACAGAAAGTGTGTGTTGTGCCAGGCACCATGCCCAGCATGGATGTAATAGATGCTTAATGTGTGCTAGTTGTCATTTAAAAACTCCATTTCTTTTGCTTGTTGGATGAAACAGTTCTGAGCCAAGACACGCATGGGACTTCTTGACTTACTAGGATCTTTGTACTATGGGAAATCCTTGGTCATATTTCTGTCTTCCCTGCTATGGTCTATTCCACTGGAGTTGTTTATTGGAGGCTGGCTTAGAAGTAGGGAAGCAACTGTAAGTGGCTTTCCAGAAACATCATGGGGAATGGGAAGATCTGATAAAGGTAGATGATAGATGCTTCCTATAAAAATCTGCCACGTACTTCCTTTGGGATACTAGGGCCAGCATTACATGCTAGGGCCTTTGCTATTTGCTTTTCTGAGGCACCATTTAAATAACCACCTTCCCCAAAACATTTCTGCAATAAACGTGCCAGTATGCTCAAAATGTCCTATGAAGGGCCATTCTTCTGGGTCAAAGCATCAGTTCTCTCAAGTCATTTATTGAAATATAAATGCATTAATAAATGTGAGGACTTAAGAGCATCTCTGTCACATAGTCAGTGCTAGTAAAGTGTTAACTAGTATTATGATTATGATCTCTTTCATTCTCATAACAATGCTATCAGGTAGTCTTACCTCCCCCATACTACACATTAGGAAAGTGGGACACAGAAGGGTGAAATAACTTTCCCAAAGCCACACAGTAAATAATTAATAAAGTCAAAAGCTGAATCTAAGGCAGTTTGACTCTAGAGCCTGTGCTCACAGCTCCCACAAAACCCTGCTTTCTGGGAGCTGGAGTGAATTGTCCAGCCATCAACACCTTAGTGTGAATCATGCAGGCAATCATCCAAGGAAGCTTGAGAGATTCCAATCACCACCAAAGGCCCTTAGGTATCCTGCCATCTGACCTGGAGAGACCCGAGTCAGAAACCAGGAAGGGAGCTGAGGGACTGCAGTTGGGAGTCCAGCATGGTGAAATTGACTAGTGAAAGGCAATGAGAAACCACCCAAGAAAAATGTCATTTATTCCCAGCTTTGCCATAGCAACTACCCAACAAGCCTAGTTGGAGTGGAGACCTGGCCACCATCATATCAGTTCATGATTTTATAAACTGTTTTAGATCTAGCTGTGCTATGAGGTTTTTTCTTTTAAAGATTTTATTTATTTATTCATGAGAGATGAGAGATGAGAGAGAGAGAGAGAGAGAGAGAGAGAGAGAGGCAGAGACACAGGCAGAGGGAGAAGCAGACTCCATGCAGGGAGCCCAATGCAGGACTCAATCCCAGGACCCCGGCCGGGAACACGACCTGAGCCAAAGGCAGACTCTCAACCACTGAGCTAACTCGGGTGCCCCTGTGCTATGAGTTTTGAACAGTTGTTCACATCTGACCAGGAAAGGCCAAATACAGTTTGTAATTGGGACCTTTGGAAGTTGCTCTTTCACTAGAAAAATTTAATTTTTTAGGATTTATTTATTTATTCATGGGAGACACACCGAGAGAGGCAGAGACACAGGCAGAGGGAGAAGCAGGCTCCCCATAGGGTACCTGATGCAGGACTCAATCCCGGCTCCTGAGATCACACCCTGAAGGCAGACACTCAACCACTGAGCCACCCAGGCGTCCTTCACTAGAAGAATTTAAAGCCTTTTGTGTATGAAGAAAACATTACGATGGAACAGGGTAGCATTTTTCAACGGAACATTTCATACGGGTGCTTATGGGGTTACACGATGATGAAAATAAGCAGCATTTGTTCAAAAGACATTCGGAAAACAATGTGTGCTTCTTCCTGCAGATCATAATTGCAGTGAGCCAGTTGATAGCTGACGTGGCCCTAAGTGGAGGATCGCGATTTCAGGAGTCTTTATTCATCATCAATAATTTTGCAAATAGTGACAGACCTATGAAGGTATGTTCTCACTCCAAGGAATAAGCTAGAACCACCTTCCCTGTCAGAGAAGTTTACACTCCTATAGTTAAACTGTCATTGGATACACAACTTTTGATAGTATAGAGCATATAGGATATGGGCTTTATCTTATACAGCACTGTGTCTCCAGCACCTAGAACACTGCCTGGTACATAGCAGATCTAAAGAATTATTTGACTGGATGGATGAATGACTATATTGTGTCTCCATAGCTGTTATAGCTAGTAGGATTGGAATTTTTTCCAAGCTTAATTTCTAAACTTTTTCAGAAAACAAATGGCTTCATTTTTGAGAGTCATTATCATTTATAATATTGGCTAATGAAGCACTGAGTTTCAGGAATCCTCTGTTAACTGGTTATGGCTTGCCATAGGTATGTATTGGCAAACCCAAGCCCAGTTGGCTGAGGCCAAGCCCAAGACCCTGATCACCATTCCTCTTTCTTATCTATGTACTCAGAACCTATAACATTATAAAAATTCATTTGTCTTGAGGCATGGGGAACAGGTTCTGATCTCCAGTGATATATGTATGCAAGGGAAGAATCTTTTGCCAGTAGAAGACTTTTCCTCCCAGAGGGATCATCCCCATTCTTGGGAAAGGTCATCCTCCAGGATAATTTGACAATATTGTGTAAAAACTGAAAGAAAAAAAAAGCTCACAGTCACAGCATACTTGATGTTTGGGATATGTAGAATCTATGTACCAAAAAATAATTCCCAGAGGAATGTTGCTTAGACTGAAAAAAAAAAACCAAAAAAACAAAAAACAAAAAACACTGAGTAGTGCCAGCCATTCTCAGGCTGGGAAAGTTTGTTTTTCAGCCAGTTCTGCTGGTTCCCTGGAAGATCAGTATATGCTCCAACTAATCCCATGAGCACAGAAACAATTTATGTCACTTAGGATCTTCTACTCTGAAATTTATTTTACCATTCTTAATTCTATATTATGTAAAAGTTGGATTAGCATCTTTTTCAAAGTAAACGAGGTCTGTTTGGGCTGACCTTGATAATAAATCTTTTTCATGACTTATTTCTTAGTTTTATTCTGGTAGAGCTGTCATTACCAATAAACCTTATTATTACAACAAATGGAATCACTACTGGGGTATAAGAAGGAACTTTATTGTAAATGGAATCACTACTGGGGTATAAGAAGGAACTTTATTGTACATAATTATTATTTTTAGAGAGATTAAGAAAGCACTTTTAATTTTTTTAAAGATTTAATTTCTTTATTTTACAGAGAGAGAGGGAGCCAGAGAGCATAAACAGGGAGAATAGTAGAGGGAGAGGGAGAAGCAGGCTCCCCCACTGAGCAGAGAGCCCAACTCAGAGCTCCATCCCAGGACCCCGGGATCATGACCGGAGCTGAAGGCAAATGCTTAACCCACTGAGCCACCCAGGTCCCCCAAGAAAGTGCTTTTAAAACCCATTTCTCCACATTTGGTTATATTTACATTGGAAAACTCCATAACCCTGTACTTGTCCCTTACTCATCTTCTCTGAATCCTACAGATGATTGTGAGAACTCTACCAGGGTTAAGAGGAAGTGATAGTACTTTCTTAATAGTGGTCAGGATAAAGAGGAAACTGTAACTTAGTGGGTTTGGAGAATAAAACAACACTTTGAGAGAAGCTAGTAAACTCTTTAGAGTGTTCTGTGATTCTTAACCCTTTAGTCATCTAAGTGAAAATGTTAGCAGTATGGTTTTTACCTTCATGGAGATGGTAATTGCTGGAGGGGATAGGTTTGTTTGAATGGAAGAGTGGCTCAGATCACTAGCTCTGGAGCCAGGATGTTGGGGTGTAAATCATGTCTCTACCATTTAACCCACGGTGACACCTGAGTCCAGCTATATTAACTGCTATATGCCTCCATTTAATTCTTGGTTAAATGAATTATAACAGTACTTATTTCAGAGGGTTGCTAGACAAATGAAAACAGGGATGGCACTTAGACTATTGCCTGGTACAGAGTAAGCTGTCAATTTTAGCCATTCCTGTAACCAGAATTACACAATAATGGCAAATAATTCTCATGGCCATAGTATTTACAGTGGACAAGCTGGAGTTCGGAGCCAGGTAGTCTAGTTCCCAAATCCATGCTTTTATGTATTGTGAGTATCCTGCCATCAAGTATAGAGTTTGAAGCCCAAGCTTCATTTTAAAAAGAATTAATTTAAAGCTCTTTGGGGGCACCTGGATGGCTCAGTCAATTAAGCATCCAGTTCTTGATCTGAGCTCAAGTCTTGATCTCAGGATCATGAGTTTAAGCCCTGTCTTGGGCTCCATGCTGTACTTGGAGTCTACTTAAGAAAAAAAAAGTCTCTTTAGACATGTAATATACTAAGAACCAAATACCAAGAACTATAGCAAGGAATATAAATCATGTTATTCTCAGGATTGGATGCCAGGGCTTAGAGCACATTGATAATATTAATGAACATGTCTTTTTTTGTTTGTTTTGAAATTAGGCAACTGCTTTTCCCACAGAAGTCAAAGACTTGACCAAGAGAATCCGTACCGTTCTTATGGCCACTGCTCAAATGAAGGAGCATGAGAAAGATCCCGAAATGCTCATTGATCTCCAGTATAGCTTAGCCAAGTCCTATGCAAGCACCCCAGAGCTCAGGAAAACCTGGCTTGATAGCATGGCCAAGATTCATATAAAAAATGGAGATTTTTCAGAGGTGATGTCTTAAGACTTTGTTCTAGACACCGTCCTGCAAAAGCCCTGGAACAGATGCTGACCATTCTTTCTTTGTCATCCTTTTGCAGGCAGCAATGTGTTATGTTCACGTGGCAGCTTTGGTTGCAGAGTTTCTTCATCGAAAAAGTAAGCTATTTCTGTTCTTAGAGCCAGGGAAGATTTCAGTTTGCACAATAGTTCTTATGTTTGTAGTTTGTGACTATGAATATGATGTAATTGAGCTCTGAAAACCATGTTCACCTTTAGCTCCATTCAGTGTTAAACAGAAATTGGCTACAAAAGAAAACTGGATTATTCATTTTGCCTTCATTATGAGTAGAAGAATAGGTTAGATGGTACAGGGCCAGGCCTGATGCCCAATGTTTATTTTCCAAGACTGTCTCCTTGGAAGACTGCCACAAATTAAATTCTTCTCAGGGCTCATGAGAAGCTCTGGTGAATATAGATCATTTGTTTTCCCCTCATCTCTCTCAACTTCACCAAAAACTGTCCACAGATTATATGCCTGTGGCCACTTTAGTGCACCAGTACCTGGGTATTAAAAGGGAGTCAGCACATCAGCAAGAAGGCCAAATAAGCTATCCCTTTTTGTATACCCCCCCTAACAATTTGGCATCAATCTGGGGGCAAAAATCCCTCTGTGGGAGCCGTGGGATCCAGCACTGTGTGCCAAGGGACCTGGTTGGAATTGGACCCACCTATGCATTGGGTAACAGGCAGACAGACCTTGATCCTGGATGCAGACTCTGTAGTGGCTCATGAACTGGCCCGAGCCCTTCTCACCTGTGTTCTGAGAGCCCCTGGAGAACACTGTCTTAGATAATCATCCACCGATGGGAGAACCTTGGTGGAAGTCAAGGAGTCCAGTTGAAAAGTTCTAGCATGTCTTTGGAGCAAAACAGATACAAGTTCAGATTCCTGGGAGAGGGTAAGAAGAACAGTTGGACTTAACTCGTGTCCCCCATTCCTCAATGTGGCACAGCCCAGTGCCAAGAGAGACCTTCTCGCCCTTGATTTCTTCTGCAGGAAAAAGTGGGAGCATGTGAATGGGCATCTGGTTTTCCCAGCAGTACAAGACCTGCCAAAGAGGCCCATTTCTCTCTCATCCCACCAGACTACTGGATCATGAGCCGCATGACTAGGGGCAGGAAGAAGCGAGGAGTGCTGCAGATAGGACTCTTACAAGGTGTTAAAAAGACACGGATCCTACTAACCAGAAGCCTGCCAACAAGGCACTAGTGACACTTAGCATATGGATCCACCCCCTATCTATCCCACAGGCATTCTCCATGCTCTGTGTATCTAAACCCCACACTCCTTTATCCTATAGTAGGCTCCCTGTGTGTGCTCCTGATAGGCGGCATGAGTAAGCTTTGGCAGATGACCAGAAGCCATCTAGAATCTGAGGGCCACCAAGCAACCACAGACTTGAGCTTTAGTGCCAGCCTTGAGAGAGCAAAAGGGAGCTGTTAGCACCTGGCCTGGTGTGTTACATGATGGAGAGAAGGCATACAAGCTGAAGAAATCTGCCACAAAAGGGAGCAAGAAGTGTGAAGCAAGTATATCCGTAGGAGGTCTAGGAAAGCCACAGACTCCCTAGTAGGGCAGATGGAAGGTACTTCTTTCCCAAAGTCAGTCAGTAAAGGTGGTTGGAGATGACTGCTCCATCAGATACAGGACTTCAGAGAACAGGAAAAACAGAGGAGACCGGACACCACCAAAGGATAACAGTCATCTTCCAGTAACCCACGCCAAAGACCTAGAGCTTTGCAATTTACCTAATCAAGGATTAAAAATAGCTGTTTTAAGGAAGCTTAATGAGCTACAGTAAAACAGAAAGACAATTCAATGAAATCAGGAAAACAATACAAGAACAAAACATGAAGCTAAACATACAAATTTTTAAGAAAACTCAAATTCTGGCATTGAAGAATATAATGAATGAAGTGAAAAATGCAACAGAGAGCATTACCAGCAGAATGGATCAAGCAGAAGAAATAATCTGTGAATTGGAAACCAGGACCTTTGATGGGGCACCTGGGTGGTTCAGTCAGTGAAGCATTCCACTCATATCACGGTAGTGAAGGTGGGCTCCATACTCAGTGGGGAGTCTGCCTGTGATTCTCCTTCTCCCTCTGCTCCTCCCCACTAAAATCAATCAATAAATCTTTAAAAAAAAAAAAAAAAAGAAGAAGCCAGGACCTTAAAAATGATCTCATCATAGGGGAACAAAGGACAAAAGAATGAAAAAGAGTGATGAAGCCTATGTGTGTGATCTTCGGGACAGCATCAAAAGACACAATCTGTGAATTCTTAGATTCCGAAAAGGGGATGGAAAGCTTTTATTTCCAGAAATAGTGGCCAAGAATGTCCCAAATCTAGGGAGAGATTGGACACCCATGTTCACGAGGCTCATAGATCCCAAAAAACACAACAGAAATAGAGCTTCTCTAAGACACATTAAACTGTCAAAAGACAATCCCAAGACAGCAAGAGAAAATAAGTTTGTAACTTACAAGGGAACCTTCATAAGTCTATCAGTGGATTTCTCCCTTGTAGATGAGGAGAGAGTGGGATGATATATTCAGAGCACTGAAAGAATAAAACTGGCAATCAAGAGCACTCTTTCCATCAAAGTTGTCCTTCACAAATGAAGGACAGAGATGTCCCCAGGCAAACAAAGGCTGAAGGATTTCATTGCCGCTAGACCTGCCTTGCAAGAAATGCCAAAAGGAGTTCTTGAAGCTGATATGAAAAGCTGCTAATCAACGTGAAAATGAATGAAATGGATCTATTCAAATGGATGAAGATGTGGCACATATATACATTAGAATGTTACCCGGCCACAAGAAAAAGGAAATCCTGCCAGTTTTAGCAAAATGGATGGACTTTGAGGGGACTAAGTGGAATGAGTCAGAAAGAGAAAGACAAACACCATATGATCTCACTTTCATGTAGCATCTAAAAAAGCCAACTTCAAAAATAAAAATAAATAAAAATAAAAAAGCCAACTTCACAGAAACAGAGAGTGGATGGTAGTTGCCAGGGGCTGGGGAAAAAGGAAGATGTTGGTCAAGGGGTAGAAACTTTCAGTTATAAGATGAATGAGTTCTGGAGATCTAATGCACAGCACAGTGATCTTAGTTAACAATATCATACACTTGAAAGTTGTGGAGAAAGTAAATCTTAAATATTTTCATCTCCCCAAAATGGTAATTATGTGTGGTGGTAATACCATTGTGGTAATCATTTTGCAATATGCACGTATCAAATCAACACACCTTATGCTTACACAATGTTACATATCAATTATGTCAATAGAGCTGGCAAGGAAGTCGGTAGCAAGGGGGAGAGAAAGAAAAAGGGAGTCAAATGGTCTTGGAGAGCTTCAGGATCCAGCAGGTCTAATTCAAGAATCTGCCTGAAAGCTTCCTTTTTTTTAAGATTTTATTTTATTTATTCATAGAGACAGAGAGAGAGAGAGAGAGAGAGGGGCAGAGACACAGGCAGAGGGAGAAGCAGGCACCACACAGAGAGCCCGACGTGGGACTCAATCTCGGGTCTCCAGGATCACGCCCTGGGCTGCAGGCGCTAAACCGCTGCACCTCCGGGGCTGCCCAAAAGCTTCCTTTTCTGAAAACAGTATTGTTAGCTGCTATTGCAAAAACTGCTTAAGTAATCGGGGTGCCTGGGTGATTCAGTCAGTGAAGCATCTGCCTTTGGCTCAGGTCCTGATCGTTAGGTCATGAGATGGAGCCCCGTATCGGGCTCTTTGCTCATCACAGAGTTCTCCTTCTGCTTCTCCCTCTCCCCCACCTCCCTCATGTCCTTGCTTTCTCATTCTCTCTCAAATAAATAATAAATAAAATATTATTTTTAAAAAACTGCTCAAGAAGTAGAAGAGTTGAGCTAGGTTTCAAAAGTGATTGGTGATGGATATTGCTAAGAAACCTTCCACTGTCTATCACAATGGCCAAGCCACTTCTTTTAAGGCAGTTAAATGAGTCACATGAGGCCAAAATGAAGCCTTGTGGGAGTCCTGTCACTCTGGCTTTGGTCTATGAGAACACAGCCATGTTTTGTTTTGTTTTTGTTTCTTAATTCCTACAGTTAACTGTATGGTTTTTATTTCACGTCTAAGGCTCAGTGTTCCATTGCCTCGTATAATACCACTCATGTGAGGAGAATCTTTCTAAAATGAGTCTTCCCAAGCATGGTTTCATGACTAAAATGTAGATTCATTACTTATATTTGAAATGAGCACTTTGTTTGATACTGAATTATTTTTTTAAACAATTCATGGGTTTGAAATTGGCATACTCTAGTTTTCTCCTTTTAGTACACGTGTGGTTTTAAAATAGAAGAATCTTACTTCTCAAAAGAAGGCCCCATTTGAGATTTTTTTTCTCCCATCACTGGTCTGCCCGTGAAATTACAGCCAAAATAAACATTGAAATTGTACACCTGCAATTCCAAATAAACTAATATGAGAACTCTAAACACAGTAATACATTTCTAAGTGTATTTTTAAGATAAGTGAGGTTAATATTATCTCCTCTTTTTTTTTAAAGATTTTATTTATTTATTCATGAGAGACAGAGAGAGGCAGAGACATAGGCAGAGGGAGGAGTAGGCTCCCCACAGGAGCCTTTTGACTTGATCCCTGGACTCCAGGATCACACCCTGGGCCACCCAGGTGTCCCTCTCCTCTTTTTAATTAGAGAAATCTCCAATAAGAGTTTCTTGTCCTTTGAAAATGGTTAAATATATTAAAATACTTCCCTAGAATTTGTTTCCACAAATCCAAAGACCTTAAAATTAAGCAAAAATCAAGAATTATTAATCTCCATTATCAATCCTTAAGCTTTACAAATGTAAAACTGGACAAAATAGCAACTAAAATAAAATATAAATATTGCCGTAGTTTTCTAGACATAGCTTGAGGCAGCTAGCCTGACACCAAACATTGTGACATCTTTCAATATGTGTAAATGGTGCTTTAAAAATTTGAGTATAGTTGACACACAATGTTGAACTATTTTCAGGTATACAGCATAGTGATTCAACTTCTCTGTATATTATGTTCTGCTCACCACAAGTGTAGCTCCCTTCCATCTGTGACCATATAACACTTACAGTACCGATGACTTGAATCCTTATGCTTTGCCTTGTATTTCTGTGACTTCTTCATTCCATAACTGGAAGCCCGTATCTCTCCACTTCCCTTCACCCATTTTGCCCATGACCCCATTTAAATATTTACTTCATAATCCCTTCGAGGTTTTTCAGAGTTTACCCTTCATAGAAATCAAGGCGCCCCTCTCTGAGTTGGAAAAAAATGTTTTGCATTTGTAACAAAAAAGAATGTTAAATTTAGGAGTTTATGTATTTATTTATAGCTGCCATCTATTTTTAAACTCGGAAAATCCTACTTGCTTCAACTTGCAAACCTTATTCTAAAGTGGTGGCAGTGTAAAATCCTCAGGGGTCCCCCTACCCTTGGCTTTAGTCATTCAGAGGATCCAGAATGTCTTCTCTTGGTGATTAGCTGATTAAACTATGCTCATTATACCAGCATGGGCTAATAATTGAAAACACAAGTTAAAAACTGAATCTGTTAACCTATTATCCAGTCTGAGAGCTTGATGATCGAGATAAGAGCTGGATATTTACCAAGTAAATAAAAGTACAGTTGAGTACAGAACTGAAAGAAAAAAAAAGTTTTATCAACAACCCTTTGTTTTCTGCTGTGAAGTGTCCTTTGATCATAAAGACTGAAGGGAAGGAGAGTTAGAATGGATTTTAAATCTCTGACTTATCATTTGCAAAAATTTTGGTTTCTCAGAATCCTGTGCCGTTTCTCTTGAAGTCATTATAAAGAACTTTTAATCAAGATGTAATGAAATACTACTACTGACCAGCTGATGTATTGGAGGCAGATGTTCTACTGTTTAGAGTTTTTAAGGGAGAAAAATTGTTTGTTCCATGGGGTGGTTGCCTAAACAAGCGAAGGCTTGGGCCCCTGCACCCCCCCATGCCGAGTCTGGTGGGGGCTGACTCCAGATCACAAGCAATGGCCTTTTTCTAGATCTTTTTTTCATGTTTCAGGCACTGAACTGAAAGGGGAAGGAGATGTGCACTGCTCCGAGCCACACCCACTGCCCCACTTCTTTCAGTCAGCCAAAGCTCTTGCTCTTCCTACCAGGGAGACCCTAAGGATTGCCATGAGCATTCGTTTACCTAACTTGCCTCTAAGTGATGATGCTTTCTGGGTGTTGGTTACTCCTACCCCCACGGATATAAAATAAAAACCAAGTCTAAATGTCCCTATTTCTCTTTTCTCTGAGAAACCCCCAAAGATTCTAGATCTCATTCTTTGAAGGCTAGACTCTATGTACCTCTCTGTCGTCTCTTCCTGAGGGCAGGCACAACTGTCTACCCACCCCCTTCACCACCACCAGCCCCGGGCAAGATAAGAATCAAGTTTCTGCATTCTTCCACCCCCACGTGGTGTCCAAGGTTCAACAAATCTTCTGTCCTAGAGGGCTCCCCCAACAGCCCAGAAAAAGGAATTTCCTTTCCCATAGAGTCTGTTCTTTTCATTCCTTATAGGGTAATGTTGTTCCCTTTCTCAAGTCTTCATACCCAGAATCTAATAGCTTAAGTTCTGCAGGCTTTTTAATTTCCTGATTACTTGCCAGTCACAGCTTTTCCCCTCTTTTGCCCTCCTCTCAGGACTTTTAATCTCTTATCCTTCTTCTGACCAGCAGTCATATTTTATCAAGGGTTGGACTGCTTCCCCATCCTGCAGACTCCTCCCCGCTTTTTTCCCTGGGATCATTTGTGCTCACGGTAATGGTCTGCCCTTGGATGGCTTGCATCTTGCTTTCACTGGGACAGCAGACAGGAATACAGAAGCTATAGCTATGAAGGGCAAGGTTAGGAATCCAGGTCATATACCAGAAGGATCAATAGCAGTCTCTCAAAAAGCTCCTTCTAGAATACTACACAGCAACTTGCTTCAACTGAAAATCCTTCCAGGACTAAGGGGAATCAGAATTTTCCCCAAGCATTTTAAAGACCCTCACAACTGAAAGGGCCCTCGTATCATTGAATAGTTTGGTGGGTGCTAATAACTTAAGCAAACAGGGGGATATAGTCTCCTCTAGGTAGAGCTATGTCATCAGGCATAAAAATCAAGGTAACAGACTTAGCAAGAATAGTGGACTGAAGCCATTACAGTAATCTTTACACCAGATGAAGCAGACAATAGTCTCCAAGTAGATGTTGACTTGTCAGTTTCTGAGAGGAAAAAAAAACTTAATTTACCCTCCTCCTACTTAAAATATATATCAGGAGACTCTCTCCCAAAGTGCTTTAGCCTCATCTGATCTCAGGCGTAAGACTCTGCCTCTTTTTGTCCTCCTCTTAAATCGCAGCATTCTAGAAAAATTCTAGATTTGGGAATCATTTAATACATCTCAGAGCAGACAAGAATTTCTTCCCTTGACATGGACCTAGCAGCCAGAGGCATTTGGGGGTTGATGCTTTTCTCTGTCGAGGACTATGCTCTACTGCGTCACTCAAATTTTAGGGCCCTCTTCCTCACTGCTCAGCTCTTGACTTCACAGAGGTGATCAAGTAGGATATTTTCTCTTCAATTTCAAAAGAGTTCTTCTAATGCACTGCTCAAAGAGTGGCGGATCGGAGACCTGTTTGTTACTGGTCCACAACAAGATATGGAGTATTGTCCTCAATATAAATCAGCAATGTCACTGGGCATGATACTCAGTTCAGTGGACTTTTTTCCCCCATAGACTCCATCAGAGAAGGAAATGATGTGTTGATTTACATTCTGGTGCAGGTTCCTTATCTTGTGGTCCAGCACTTTGAATAGAATCCTCCTAGAAGTCTATAGCAGACCATTTTAGGCATGCTTATCTTCAGAAATGAAGTGTATCATGCCCTTCAGGGTCTCTTATTACCTAATTTCTTTGAACAAAAACAGCCCTAAAGTCCATTGGGTCCAAGTAGATCTCATTTTCATTTCTGCCTCTCCTTCCTTCACAGAAATCCACTGACTGCTCCCTATGTGTTTCTCCATTCTTGAAAAAAAAAAAACAAAACTTCAGAACAACCCCATCTTCCCTCACCCAAATTCCATCTCCCTCTCTCCCTTACAAGCATGCTTCCTTGATAACTCATGCTCTCTCAAGCATCTTACCAGACAACATATGTCTAATTAGCTTTCATTTAGACAAGCGGAGTTGGCAAAATCCAAGCCCTGATACATGACCTTTTTTCTACCAGAATTCTGAGAAATCTCCTAAATCTCTGGCTCTCTTAAATCTTCCTTCTTTTTCCCCCAGCCTCTAACCTCGGGAAGCTTTCCAGCACTTTGGCTGTGAGTAGATCATGCTTTCTAAGCATCACTATTCCAGAGGTTGTATAATGATAGATTGCAACAGTTTTTGTTCGCTTGCAACCAGCTACTTTTTACTCACCAGCAGATTCTTTTATAAGGAGTCTGGATTTTCTGTGACTCTTAAATTATAGCCCACTTACATAAGGCTAAATAAAGGCAGCCACAACAGGAGTTTTTTGGATGTGTTCTCCTGTCCAGAACGTGTAGGACAGCCACGTGGCCTGCCTCCTATACCTAGACTCTTGCTTGATGGGAACCATTTGGTCTACAATCCTATAGCAGCTGTTCTCAGCTTGAGCTCACTTGCTACTTCCCAGGGGTCCAGCTGTAGACTCACTATACCAGCTGGCAACAGTTGTCCTATCTTGGAAAAGCCCATTTATTTCTTGGTAGCTTTGGTCATTAATAATTGATTCAGCCCTCCCTAAATGCGAAGGTCTGTTCTAAACACTTTGCATTCCTTTCATTCTCATGAAGTAGCCATTATCTCTATTTTACAGCCGATGAAACTTTGTACAGCTCTGGAGAGATGAGTAGGTCTAAATGCACACACTTAGTGATAGACCTGAAGCTATCCAACTGCCAGAAGCTCTGATTCTCCTGGTGCCTGGTCCCTTTTCTCCAAGGATGCTTCAGCCCTGCCATATGTTTTCTTTGTTTGCTTCTCTTACAAATCATAGGCTAGGCTTTCTCCAACAACCCACTTCCTTTTCCAGTTCTACAGTGAAGTTAGGAACTAGAAGTTGTTACAAAAGTTCATTCTCTGGTTACCTGAAAAGCGCATGCCTTCCTTGGTTAGGTACAAACCAGAAACATACAGGATCAAAGTGTTAGATGACACGAGGGGAACATTTACTATACTAGCCATTGAAGATGATGCATAGTCGCAAGTGAAACTTACTTGTTGGTTAGTTGAGCTCATTTTGGGAGGAAAAGACTGGTAAGATGTGTAGGGATGAGAATCATTTGTAAAATTCTCTACAGACTGAATATTGCACTTATGATTTCGATCTGCACAAACAAAAATATCTGTATTTGTTTTTGAGGGTAACCAGTCCCTATAGGGCTGTTATTTACGAAACACTTAAAAAAATAAATTCATTTCACTGCTTTCTATCCATACAGAATTATTCCCTAATGGATGTTCAGCCTTCAAGAAAATTACTCCCAACATAGATGAAGAAGGAGCAATGAAAGAAGATGCTGGAATGATGGATGTCCATTATAGTGAAGTAAGATTCCAGGCCCTGAAATGCCAGTTATATAAATTTAACTTCTTAAAATTTATATTAAAAAATTATTACAGCTAACTTAATTTGGAAGGTAACTAAGGACTGATGAACTGTAAGCATTAAAACTGCCCAGGGCAGAGATGTCCCTATTTGGAATGTGGAGCCCTGCCTCTGGAACTGTTCCTATTGTCTGGTATTAGAGAGGCGATATTTATCATCTTCAAATTACCATCCCAATAACCAGATCGGCGTCAACATACTTTGGGAAAAAACTCCATAAAAAAACATAGCTAACAATGTAACAGTGAAGCAGAGTATACGTAAAAGTAGTTTTAAAAATGGAAAATTTCTGCTGTGAACTTCACATGGATACCAAACAGCTTTGATTGTCAGTCAAAAAAATTTATTGACGTATGAGCAAGGCTCTGGACCTGGTGATGTAGGTGCTATAAAATAATTACCTGGGACTAAACCCTGACCTCCACTGTCTACCTGAACAGCTAATGCACTGACATGGGATGGGGTGGTGGGGAACAAGACCATACCATTTGAATAATATAAACAGTGTGTTCCATGTAGGGTCAAAGGTGAGAGAGATGCCTTTGAGCTGAGATAGAACAGCAAGCTGTGATTAGAGGGGGGTGAAGAAAGAAGACTCTGTGAAGGCAGTCTGACAGAGGAGGAGAGTATCAGGGACAAAAGCTATGAGGTGGGATAGTATAAGGCCTTGGCGCCATGGAATGGATCCTTTTGGCTAAACCCAATGGATTCACCTTAGAGAAGAGAAGTAAGTGAGGTCAGATTTTTTAGAAACTTGGAACATTTGGGCTTTATTCAGCAGAATGTTGAATTGCTCTCAAAGGTTTTGGGGCAGAATAATGGCAGGCTGAAAGCAAGGAAGAAGAGAGGGTAATTTGGTGGTAATATGGGAGACATATTGAAGGCATAGGCTAGAGAGAGTGATGCCTAGGAGTCCAGAGAAGGCAGTCAGGGCCAAAACCCACAGGCTGACAGTCACAAAACACTATGAAGAGGAAGTCCTGCTGGCTGTGGAAGGCAAAGAATCAAAGGTAGCTCTGAGCTTTGGGGTTTGGCTATTCCAGAAAAACCACAGGTGAATGATTTTCCAGGGAAAGCAACAAATTCTGTTTTTGGTGTGTGTTGAATTTGAAATAGAAACTTATCGAGATGGAAATAACCATCAGGCCATTAGAAGTTTGGAACCAAATCTGAGGAGGGAGTTCAGGGTTGGAGATCCACATCTGGAAGTTATCTGTGTGAGAGCCAAAAAGCAAAGAGTGAGGATGGGAGATAACATAGCTAGTGAAGACCAGAGAACCAAAGACTGAACCACAGAGAAGTTTGCAAAGAATAAGAAGATGAAAAAAAGAACAAAAGCAGAACTTCAAGGGGCTATAGTCCTGTTTAAATAAATTTATTTTTTTAAGTTGTGTTAAGAAACCTAAGCAATCAGGTTGAAGTGACAGAGACATACTTTATTATACTTTATGAATTGTTTTTTTTTTTTAATACAAGACAATCTCAAGTTAGCTCTGGCTCATTTAGCTAAAATGACATGCCTAGAAGCTTTGGCTACTCTTTCTATAGGGTCTCTCACCTCATCAGTAACATTAGGACAATACATCATCTCAGTCACTTCAAAATAAATGTGAAGGCTCTTTGTAACTCATTAAGTGCCACATGAACATCAGACTTGATTGCTGGCCTACTTGACAGTGACATTACCTTTTGCCCCAGAACCTAGAAGAGTAGATATTTAGGGCATGTTTGCTAAGTCAATCATAACAGATACTCAAGAAACTTGAATTTTAATTCCAGCTCAATTTTTTATTGTGAAGCTTTGCATAAGTTAATTCACTTATTTATTTATTTATTTTTGGTCCTAGTTGGACCTTGGTGATTTCCCAGAGACCTCCATTTGTTATGGGCTGACAGTGGAAGGTTTCAGGGGAGTTAGTGGAAGATAAAAGGTTCAGCACAACTGAAGTAACATTTTTGTCTTCCAAATAACAGCTTCAACTTATTCACAGAAATAGCCGTGAGCCTGACTCTTTAACTCTCAAGAACAGTAACATTTCTTATTAGTCATAGAACTATGATCTGTTTTCTATGTAAACACATTTGTTGGAATTCTTGTGTGTTCTACAGTAATAATTTAGACATTTCTTTGATACGTATACAGAGAGAATCATGTTCAAAAAGAGCCTTTGCACATTTCAGCTTATGTAAGAAGGGTTCCTCCTCATGCCCAAGCCAATGGAAAAATAACTGACACTGATTTATGAGTTTTATTGAAATGAAAATTACAAACGGTTTTCTATTTAGTGCCTATATTTAAATATGTGAATTAAACCAATGGTAATCAAATCTAATTTGCTTCTGAAACTGCATTTCTGACTTTTGATGTACAGTAGTTTTTTTAAAGATGTAATTAACATACAGTGAAATGCACATTCGTAAGTGAATAGTTTGATAAGTTTTGACAGTTGTGTGCATCCATGTAACATCCCACCAGAAGCAAAAAAAATGAATACATCCATTCTCGCAGAAACTTCTCTCGTGCCCAATCTGCAGCCAGTCTCCCCCCAGCCACTTAATTTCAAGTGCCATATATTAGTTTTGCTTGTACTGGTGTCATAAAAATGGGGTCATTCATTCCATTCAGTACATACCCTTTTGTGTCTGGCTTCTTTTGCTTAACCTAATTTTTTTCAGATACATCCATGTTGTTGAGTTATAGAAAAAGTTTGTTCTTTTTCATCACTAAACAATATACCATTGTGTTGCTAATTGATGTTTTTGAACCCATTCTCCTGTTTATGAATTTTGGATTGTTTCTATTTTGGGGCTGTTTTTAATTAGGCTGCTTTAAACATTCTTATCTGTACCCTTTTGTGGACATCTGCTTTCATTTTTCTTGGATAAATACCTAAGGAGTGAAATTACTGGATTCTAAGGAAGTTGTATATTTAATTTTCTAAGAAGTTGCCAAAGAGTTTTCAGAGTGGTTGGACCACTTTATACTTCCACCAGTAATGGATGAGAATTTCAGCTGCTCCATACCCTCACCGACATCTGATGTTGCTAATCTTTTTTTGATTTTGCCATTCTGTTAGGCATGTATTGGTATCTCATTGTGTTTTTTTTTTTAATTTATATTTTCCTTTTCTTTTTTTAAGCAGGCTCCATGCCCAGTGCAGAGCCCAACATGGGGCTTGAAATCATGACCCCGAGATCAAGACCTGAACTGAGGTCAAGAGTCGGATGCTTAACCGACTGAAGCACCCAGGAGCCCTATTATTTATGTTTTCCTAATAACTAATGACATTGAGCACTTTTTTGTGTGCTTCTTTGCCTTTCATATAGCTTCTCTTGTAAAATGTGTGTTTAAGTCTTTTGCCTAGTTTTAGAAATGACATTGTTCATTTTTTATTGTTTTTTTGCAGGCATTTTTTTTAAATTTATTGTTAAATATTTTCTGGATATCAGTTCTTTGCCAGATATATGGGCTGCAAATTTCTCTTTGATTTGTTTATTCATTTCTTAATTGAGTCTTTTATTGAACCCAAAGTTTTTATTTTGATGAAGTCCAGTTTACCACCTTTAGTGTTTTGTTCTTTTTGTGTCTGGTCTGAGAAAATTTTGCTTAGCTCAAGATTGTAAAGGTATTGTCTTACACTTTTTAAAAAAGATTTTATTCTTAATTTTTTAAAAAGATTTTATTCTTAAGTAATCTCTACACCCAATGTGGGGTTCAAACTCATGACCCCAAGATCAAGAGTCACACACTCCTCCGACTGAGCCAGCCAGGCACACCCCTTACATTTTCTTCTATAAACTTTATCAGTTTTATATTTAGGTCTATAATGTAAAATTCATTTTTGAGCATGGAATTGGATAGAGGTCAAGGCAAGGTTCAAGACAGATTTAGATGATTCACACCATATGGGGAGAAATGAAACTCTCCTTTTGTCTGATTGAATTACTTTGGCACCTTGGTCAAATTTCAGTTCTTTATATGTGTGCAGCCTATTTCTGGACTCTGTTCTGTAGCACTGACCTAGTTGTCCATCTTGATATATTAGATCTTGATTACTCTCTAAGTCTTGAGATCAGATAGTGTGAGCCCTCCAACTTTTTTTTTCAAAGTCATTTTGGCTATTCTACATCCTTTGATTTTCCATATAAAATTGAGAATCCTCTTTTCTGATTTCCTCAAAATAGCCTGCTGAAAGTTTTTTGGAGATTTTGTTAAATTTCTATATCAGCACATGCAGAATGGCGAGCTTAACAATGTTGAATCTTTCAATGAACATTTATTTGGGTCATCGTTAATTTCTCCCAGCAGCATTTTGTGATTTTCAGGGTTGAAGCCTTTCACTGGATTTCTTATTAGATAATTGATGTTCTGCTGCCACAGTAAATAGTGTTGCTTTATTTTTCAGTTTGTTGTTGTTGATATATATCACTACAGTTGATTTTTGTATGTTGGTCTTATAATCTGCAACTTTGCTAAATACGCGTATTAGTTCTAGTAGTTTGTATATTCCTTAGGTTTTTCTATACATACAATCGTGTCATCTGCACAGACAGGCAGTTTTACATTCGCCAGTCTATATGCCTTTTCTCTCTTTTTGTTGCTTTCTTGCACCGGCTAGGACCTTGAGCATAATGTCAAATTCAGGTGGTGAGAGCAGACATCTTGACTCATTCTCAGACTTAGAAGAGTGTTCAGCCCATAGGTTTCTCGTAGATGCTGTTTATCAGATTGAGGAAGGTCTCTTCTAGTTCTTGTTTCCTGAGGGTTCTTTTTTAATATCATGAAGGAATGTTGAGTTTTTTTCAAATGCTTTTTCTGCATCTATTGTTGCAGGTACCATTTTTCTCTTTTATTCTGCTTTGTTCTGTATATTACAGTGATTTTTCTTTTCCTGTTACAAACCAGCTTTATATTCCTGGGACTCACTATTTTGTGGGGAATTTTTGTTTATTTTCGGTTTTTTGTTTTGTTTTGTTTTGTTTTGTTTGAGGGGAACTCACTAATTTGTAACAGATATTTAATTCCCCCAAAGTTCTTCCTTCCCACTGTTGATAGAAATTTTAATTTGACTATTAAATGTTAATATACATTTACTCAAGTAGCAGCATTTAATGAACATCTATCCACTGCCACTGTACTAGTGACAAAAGAAACCAATATAAATGGTTTCACTCATATGTGGAATATAAGAAATAGTGAAAGGGACCATAAGGGATGGGGGGGGCAACTGAGTGGGGAAAAATTAGAGAGGAAAACAAACCATGAGAGACTCTTAACTCTAGGAAACAAACTGAGTGTTGCTGGAGGAGAGGTGGATGGGGGGCTGGGGTAACTGGGTTATGGGCATTATGAAGGGCACATGATGGGATGAGCACTGGGTGTTATAGTATATGTTGGCAAATTTTAATTTAAAAAATACCTCAATAATCATTTTAAAAAGGAAACCAATATAAATAAGATATTGTTACTACTCTTGAAGAGTCACAGCCTATTTGAAAGTCAGATACATAGGCAAGTAGAGTGATATATATCCACTCAGTGAATTCTCAGAATAGGATAAAAGGTATCTAGTGTTTTGCTAGTCTGTGCTGATTAGAAGGATCCCAGAAGAGGTGATACCTTTGCTGTCTTAGAGGGGTTAACCAAGTGAAGGAGGGTAAAGGACAGAGGGCACAGCATACAGTTAAGGCAACACTGGGGTGCTGCAGGAGAACTACTCATGGTTCATTGTTGGAAAAACAAGCACAACGCTGGGCATGATGAATAAGATTACAGAAGTGTCAGCCAGACTATTGGAAGCCTCATGAAAGAACTTGTCCTTTGCTCTATGAACAAAGGGGTAGCCAACATGAGATTTTTCAGAAGGGGAGAGGGTCATGGTCTGATTTACATTGGAATCAGAAGCCTATGGCAGAAGATAGATATTTATAAGTGCTAAGGCTGGAAGCAGGAAGATCAATTAGAAAAAAATAACGAGGTCTTAAACCTTAGCAGTGAGAGGAGAAGTGGAGAGAGAGGGTCAGATTTGAGAAATATTTAGGAAATAAAACTGGCAGAAGTTGGTGATAAGCTGATTAGAGGATGAGTGGAGAGAGTGTACATTGGTTTTCCGGAGCTGCCATAACAAAGTCTGCACATGTCTTGTCTCACAGCTCTAAGCACCTAGAAGTCTGAAATCAAGGTGTCAGTGGCACTGACACTCTGGGGGACGATCTTTTCCTCACCTCTTCTTAGCTGGTTTCTGGCACTCCTTGACTCGCTGCTTTACTCTGCCTCTGTCGTCACAGGGTGTGCTCCCTGAGTCTCTGTCTTTTCATGAGGATCCCAGCCATATTGGATTAAGGGCCTCCCCTACTCCAGTATGACTTTGCCATAACTAATTATACCCACAGTGACCATATTTCCAAAAAGTTCACATTCTGAGCTAACCGGAGGTTAGGATTTCAACGTCTCTTTTTGAGGGACACACTTCAGCCCATCCCAGGGGCTAAATCAAAGCTTCTCTTGGGTTTTCTAGCTAAGGGTTCATAGGGTGTTGCCCCTAATTGGATAGAAAACACAAGTGAAAGAACCAGTTTAGGAAGAAGTTTGAGTTCAGGATTGCCTAAATTTAGGGCACACAGGAAGAACCATTTTAGCATTTAGTTCTCTAAGTCTCGAGAACATCTCTTCAAGATAGAAACAAGCTGTTAAGATTTATGGCTAGCATCAGGAATGGGCTTCATCTTATCGTTGAGAACATGAGATGGTGGTTCATAAAATAATTTATCGCAGCTGTTAGCATTCTGGCAAGGACAGAGATCTCTATCTTGAGCTATTCTCTCACTCTCCTTAGTTTTAGGGCCAACAGTCAGGAAGGAAGCATTCTTGACCAAAATTACTTCATTTTCATAAACACCTGTATCACTAACACAACAGCTTGAAAGTTGTCAAGTCTTTTCAAGACTGTTATATTATGTATAAATATAACTTCAGTATAAAAAAGAAACAATGAACATTCCTAGGCTTAATGGGATTTACCCCATCAGACGTTCAGTCATCCTCAGTTTGGAACAAACAGTGAATCCCCTTTTAAAGATACTCCTTCTTAATGGGTGACATTTTTAAGTAAAGTTCATATCTTCATTGTGTGAGTAAAAAAATAAATAGGTACACTTCACTATTGTCAGTATTACTTTCATATTTTTAAGAAGAGTTTCAATTTCAAATATTCCAAGTATTTGATTTAGAAAATAGAGTTACACAAGCCTCCTCTTTTTTTTTATGATAGTCACAGAGAGAGAGAGAGAGAGAGAGGCAGAGACATAGGCAGAGGGAGAAGCAGGCTCCATGCACTGGGAGCCGATGTGGGATTCGATCCTGGGTCTACAGGATCGCACCCTGGGCCAAAGGCAGGCACCAAACCACTGCACCACCCAGGGATCCCCAAGCCTGCTCTTTCTGTGCACTTTCTATTTGTTCTCTGTGAACTTGAAATGGTTCAAAATTTATTTATTCAAAACTCTCAAACCATCTCTAATTCCTGATTGCATTTTGCTCTTAATGCAGGAAGTTTTGCTGGAGTTGCTAGAACAATGTGTGGATGGCTTATGGAAAGCAGAACGCTATGAAGTAATATCTGAGATTTCCAAGTTGATCATTCCAATTTATGAGAAACGTCGTGAATTTGAGGTAGGTAATTTAAATATTTGCATCATTGGCCTAAAGTGTATTTTTTAAATTAATTTATTTTATTTTATTTATTTTTTTCTAAAGTGTATTTTATTTTGGTCTTGGAAAAATAAGAACAGTCGTGTAGTTATGCCCCTATCCCTCTACCTTGTGTCCTCTGAGAATTAGAAGGTTAATTATATTATGGCATTTGTATTTTATTATAGACTATGGATACTCAGTATATTGTTTTGACACATTTGTCCAATTTGAAAGCTCATATTTTAGAAATCTTGTGAAATCCCAAAATGAGGATCCTACCTTACATTCATTTAAATTTTCCAAATGAAATTAAGGGCTAAACTCCAAAATACAAGTTTAAATTTCGATTATATAAGGGATTCTTGAAACATTTTAATCTAGCAGTCACTCCCCCACCCACCCACTGCCACTTCCCCTCAGGGCATAAAAAATTCACTGTTTTCACCAAATCTTCACTCAAAAAAGCTATTAAATTTCCATGTTGCCCTAGGAAGAGGCATAGACTTATTCTTTGCAATTTCATGGGGAGACTGAAGAGGCTGGCAGATGACAATGGCAGAGGTAATTAAGGCACTAGTAATAGTCCTACCATGACGAGTTTTTTCCAATGTAGTCTGCCAGCCAAAGCTGTTGATAAAGGGTAATTAATAAAGACCAGTACTATAATGAGCACCTGTTGCCACCCACTCTGAACAGGAATGTTTTATATTCAAGTCTCTGAGTCCATATCATAACTCCTACCCCTATTATGCTGGGAAGGGGTGATTTAGGATTCAAGCCCCCCCCCCTTTATTTAAAACATACATACATTTGATATCATCTGCAGAGTGTTCTAATCTCTGCTTCAGACTGGCTCTGATCAAACTCATTTTTTCTTCCCGGGTTCTAAGCCTTTTTCTCTTTGCCATACTTTTGGTGTATATAGGGCATGCCTAAAAAATCATAGTGGAGTTCCAGTGATTCTATTAATAAGCAGGAGTTGAACAATTAAACCTAGGTCATAGAGGTGGCAAAGAATAGCCCATGAGACAAGAAAAGAAATGGCACTGCCCCTTTTATCGAAGGATTATATCCTTAAAACCTTTGTAAAATGTCAATAGTCCCTATTTTCTTACTAACTTGAAGATCAGGCTATTAGAAACCCAGGGAGCATTTTGCTACTCAATCAACTAATAGGGAAGAAAAAATATCTTCTCTACACATGAAAGGAAGCATTTTTTTTATAGGGACACTATCCCTGTTTCCTTGTAGGCTTGTAAAGGTCTATGCAGATCCCCTGGCATTCTATATAAGGTATAGTCATTGTTTCTTTTTTTTTTTAATTTTTTATTTATTTATTTATGATAGTCACAGAGAGAGAGAGAGAGGCAGAGACACAGGCAGAGGGAGAAGCAGGCTCCATGCACCGGGAGCCCGACGTGGGATTTGATCCCGGGTCTCCAGGATCGCGCCCTGGGCCAAAGGCAGGCGCCAAACCTCTGCGCCACCCAGGGATCCCCTATAGTCATTGTTTCTAAGACACCGATGTATAATTTTTTACTCTATGGGATAGGCTGAAAAGTGTCAGAGATAGCAGCCATAAAGATAAGGAAAATTTCCCTCCAATTGAGCTCAACTGTTTCTGTGCTGCCCTTTTTTATGGAGGTGAAATTCATATAACATACAATTAACCATTTTAAAGTATACAGTTCAGGATCACTTAGTGCATTTGTGATACTCCGAACCCACCACCTCTCTCTAGTTTGAAAACATTTTCATCATCCCAGAGAAACCCTTCCTTACCCACGAAGTAATCACTCTCCACTCCACCCGTCATTCCCTGGTAACCACTAATCTGCTTTGTGTCTCTATGGATTTGCCTATTCTGGATGCGTCATAAAGAGGGATTAATAAAGATGTGACCTTTTGTGTCTGGCTTCTTTCACTTAGCATAATATTTAGAGGTTCAACCAAGTCGTAGCATGGATCAGAACTTCATTCCTTTTTATGGCTGAATGATTTTCTATTGCATGGATATGCCACAATTTGTTTATCCATTTATCCTTTGACAGACATTTGGGTTGTTTTCACCTTTTGGCTATTATGAATAGTTGCTGTTGTAGACATTTGTGTATAAGTTTTGGTGTGGCCATATGTTTTCATTTATCTTGGGTATATACCTAGCAATGGGTCATAGGATAATTCGTTAACTTTTTTTTTAAAGATTTTATTTATTTATTCATGAGAGACACAGAGAGAAAGAGAGGCAAAGACACAGGCAGAGGGAGAAGCAGGCTCCATGCAGGGAGCCTGATATGGGACACAATCCCGGGTCTCCAGGATCACACAGTGGGCTGAAGGTGGTGCTAAACTGTTGAGCCACCTGGGCTGCCCCATTGTTTAACTTTTTAAGTAACCACCAAACTGTTTTCCCTTTTCCCTTCCCACCATTCACGTATACATTCCACATTCTCAACACATTTGTTGTTTTGGGTTTTTCATTAAAGCCTTCTTATGTGGCTGTGGATGTGAAGTGTTACCACATTGTGGCATTTGATTTGTATTTCCTTGTGACCAATGATTTTGAACATCTTTTTATGTGCTTGTTAGCCATTTGCATGTCTTCTTTGGAGAAATGTCTATTCAAGACCTTTGCCCATTTTTAAGTTGGGTCGTTGGTCTTTTTGTTCTTGAATTGTGAGAGTTCTTTATTTTTTTTAAAGAATTTATCTATCTATCTATCTATCTATTTATCTATCTATTTAGAGAGAGAGGATATATGTACAAGCGCAGGGAGAGGGAGAAGGAAAGAATCTAAAGCAGACTCCCCACTGAGCAGGGATCCCCGCCACGGGCTCAATCCCACCACCCTGAAATCATGATCTGAGCCAAAATCAAGTTGGAAACCCAACCAGCTTAGCCACCCAGGCACCCCTGAGAGTTCTTTATGTTTTCTGATAGTAAATCTTTATCAAATCTGTAATAGGCAAATATTTTCTTCATTCTATAGGTTGTCTTTTCACATTCTTAATAATGTTCTTTGTACAACGTACTCCCTTTTTGTGGCTATACAGATGAATATGTTATTTGAAAACTTCTGTAAGCTTGTATAAAAGCAGTCCTCACTGAGGCATATATGCTTATTTTTGTATCTGCCTTTTTTTTTTTTTTTGGTTTCCTCTCTTGGTGGTCCACTACATTCCTGGGGCTGCCAATTGGAAGGGTCCAGATCTCTCTAGCATCACTTTGCTGAATCACTCCACCTTGCTTCTTCATCCAAAAATGGGAGAGAGAAACTATTCCCAGCTTCTGCTCTTTCTCTGAGCTTGACTTTATCTGCATTTGTTTTTATCTCCAGAAGTTTTTGCATGAATTTTTATTTCTCATCTCTGTTACAAAGACTCAAGCAAAGCATTTGGCTTCTCTTTCAGTTGAACTAATTCAGACATATAGAAAATAGTAGTCAATAATACAGTATGTTTAAAGTAGACATTACCATTGAGATATGCATGAAATGAAGCATGATATTTATAATTTAGAAATACACAGATACATATACAATAGAAATGATTATTTGACCATTTTCTGTTCTACCCTTAGACCTAATGTGGTTGAGGAATTTTGTCTAATTGTGATAAAGGGATAGGGGAGTGGAGAGTGGCTGACCCCAACAAGACCATTTTGAAAAGGAAATAGTGTTACTTCCCTCTGCCCACCAGCCCGCCACGCGTATATGTTTGCCATTTAGTAATTAACCAAAAGACAAAGCTGATTTGTATATTCTCCTTTTTCAGAAACTTACTCAAGTTTATAGAACTCTTCATGGAGCTTACACAAAAGTTCTAGAGGTTATGCATACAAAAAAGAGACTTTTAGGGACTTTCTTCAGAGTTGCCTTTTATGGCCAAGTAAGTATACTTCCATTCATAAAGTTGTTTTTCTTTTTAAACATTCACCTTTGAATTATCAGATTGCTATAGCAGCGGGTATTGGTTCTTGGAGTCTGCCTGGATAGAGTGCCTATCACAATAGCCAGAAGCCTCTGTAGGTGTAAAGTTCACTTTGGTTTCTGTATCTAGAACCATTAGGTCAGAGTACAGCATAGAAGATTTGAGTTTTTCCCTCAGTTTCACTTTCTGTTGAACTTCTTAAAGTATATATTTAATATGTAGCCCTGAAAGCTTTCAAATAAACAGGTAAGTATGACAGGGAATGAGAAAAACCTAGAGTGGAAATCTTCAGGCCAATGATATGTCCATATGCCTGTGAATATGAAAATTCTTACTTCTTTGAAGTTAAAAAAGGGAACTTTTTTATTTAAATAAAGCCCCCATGGCTTTCAGTATTATTTAAAATGTATTTCGTAAAAAAAAAAAAAACTAAATTAAAATGTATTGCATACATACTATTGCTATTTTGTACATTTTCTTTAAATGCTATGCTTGCTCAGACCATTTATATACGTGATTGTGTGTTTCACTCTATAATAGTCCTTTTTTGAAGAAGAAGATGGGAAAGAGTACATCTATAAAGAACCAAAGCTCACCGGCCTCTCGGAGATTTCCCTGAGACTCGTTAAACTTTATGGTGAAAAATTTGGTACAGAGAATGTTAAAATAATTCAAGATTCTGACAAGGTAACATATGCCCTGCATTTCAAAATCATTGTTTGTGAGTTCCAAGCATGGTATGCTGCTAACTTTTCCCTTTTTAGCTGGTGGAGGAGAAGTATGGAAATGCAGCCTGTCCATATAGTGAAAGAAAGGAATGGGGGTGGGTAGTAGGGTTTGGTGTCAGAACAGGGTTTAAATCTCCATTCTTTGGTGCCATTTGCTAGCTAGGTAACCATAGAAGTTACTTAACTTTGTGCCTCATTTTTCTCACTAGTAAAATGGAGAGGATACTAGTGCCTGTACTTCATTTCCTTCTAAGATATCCTTAGTTCAGTAGTTACATGTGCAGTGAAGCAAGTTTAGGAGAGCTCCCTCATTCTCGTTCTAAAGGCTCTCCATCCCACTAGGTCCTTACAGGGCAGGAGGGAAAAGGTTCCAGTGGGGGTGGCTCTTTCCTAGAGGTGCATCATTTCCTGTAGGCAAACTAGGGAAAGGACAGTAGGAATGCCTGACCATACTGAGTCGCCATAGGTGGGCCCAGAATGAAAGCTGGTTGTTAAGGCATGAAGGACCTACACAGTATACAGGATGTGCAGGCCACAGCAATAGTTACTGAGCGACTATGAGCCAGGCAACACATCAGCTAGTCGGCAGCACTGCCAGAGTGAAAAGCTCATGGTTATGGTAAAGACACTTCCCGGTCTACCATGAAAATGATCGCTTCACCCTGTAGACTTACTTGTCTCTCTTGGAAATGGTTCTACCTTGACCATAATGCCTTAGACATTTGAAAGTGGGCAGGCTGGCAGGTTTGAAATTCCTTACTATTTAGCAAAACCTCTCTGCTTCTTTCCTTATCAGTTTCACTGTTTTGTGTTGTTTTATTAAGACAACAGAATATGTTATCTCCTTGTAGCCAGATAGGCTTGTTGCCCATACAACTAATACTATAAATGGAAAGTTAATGGAAAGCCAGGCTTGCTGAACAAAATGCAGCTTTCTGCTTTTTTTTGTCTCTGAAAAGCCAGCTAACCAGTGCTAGTGACAAACCACCATCAGGCAGCTGGACTCCTGACATAATTTGTATGTACAATAGTTTAGTCATTCTCCATATGCAACAGATATAATAAGCAGTTGCTACTTTTAAAGTCTTTATTTCTTAATGTGTGCAAGTAAGAGTTAAAAACACTCTTTTGCCTTGCCAAAGAACAAAATCTGCTTAAGGGCACAGACAATTTGAAGAGCAGTCTGGCAATGTTTTCCAATATTTTAAACATGTTTCCTCGGACCCAATAATTTCATGCCTAAGGGTTTTTTTTTAAGGGGGGAGGGGCAGTGGGAGAGGGAGGGAGAGAGAGAGAGAGAGAATATCTTAAGCAGGCTCCATGGCCCCAGTGTGGAACCCAAACTGGGACTTGATCTGACAACCCTGAGATCATGACCTGAGCCGAGATCAAGAGTCAGATCCTTAATCTACTGAGCCACCCGGGCACCCCTAATGTTTAAGATTGTATCCTGTAGGTGTGCACTACCATAAAGATGTATAATAAAAGATGTTCATTGAGGCAAAGTTTATATGGCAACCTGGAAGCAATCTAAATGTCCGTATGGCTAAAGAAATGGTATTACCCATATAATAGACATAGTAACCTATGTGTTGAGAAAACTGACATAGATTTATAAGTGTTGATTTGAAACTATCAAGATCTATTATTGAGGGGAAAAAGGGTGAAGTGCAGGAAATCATGGATAGGATGATCACATGTGTAAAATTGATGTTCACAATAACTTGTATATGCTTAGGAAATTTCTGGAATGATACATTCACAACTGTTAACCATGCTTACCCCTGAGGAGAGGGACTAGCGGTCTTACATAGCAAGAAACTTGTTACTTTTCATGTATACTCTTGTGTACTGTTTGAACATTTTACCATATACATATTTTACTTTCATGAGGTGAAAATCAGGATTGACCTCTTTTTCATTTCTGTTCTATAATTTTTCTTAGCCTAGATAATTACCTCAACTATCTCCTGAGATCTCTTAGGAGAAATCTAGTTTTTTTCCCCTAAATACAGTTGACACACAATGTTACATTTGTTATAGGTGTACAACATAGTAATTCAACAAGTTTATACCTTATGCTCTGCTAACCACAGTGTAGCTACCACCTGTCACCATACAACCTACAACACCCACCGTTACAATATCATTGACTACATTCCCTATTTTGTGCCTTTTATTCCCATGATTTATCCATTCTACAACTAGAAGCCTGTATCTCTTGCTCCTCTTCACCCATTTGCCCCTCCCCCAATCCTTCCCCTCTGGCAACCACCAGTGTATTCTCTGTAGAGAAATCTAGCTATTTACTAGGAGAGAAAAGAAGGTTGGGGTTTCTGGATATAGGCTTTTATATTCTTACACAAGAACAAATAGAATGGGTTTGGAGAAGTTAAAAGATGCTAAGAAACTTTCTATCCTCTGGCTGTCCTATATATGTGGAGAAAAAAAAGATACATGGACTGTTCCCCAAAAGGTTTTTGTTGTCTTCTTTTGTTTGTTTCAATTTTTGTTTTCTACACTAAACACAGGAAAAGGCCTGTCATAAATTGCAATGACATTGACAGTCACCAACACCCAAGTCCCAAGTTATATTTAGTTGGGAGAAAACTGAAAGAACGGGACCTGGGCATAGTCTCACATTAATGGGAAGACTGATGGAGGGAAGGGTATCTAGGGCCCACAGATGGAAGGTCCAGCAGGGACAGTTCTAAGATTTGCCTCTAGCAGTGTAGCTTCCTAAAATGGAATTTGGTTCTTCATGAAATGGCCCATAACTACCATAATTTATGTCTCTGAAAGAGAACCATTCTATTTTCCTGTGGTCCCTTTGGAGGACCAGAGGACTTATGATAGGATTAATGTCAAGAGTGCCCACTCTTACAATGTCAATCACTTCTTGTGGATGTCCAAATTGGCAAGCTTTTCTGTAGGATAACTGTGTAATATATATATCAAAATCCGTAAAACCATGTAAATCTTTTAATAGAGCAACTTTGCTTCTAGTAATTTATGCTGAGGAATAAATTAGAAAATAATGCACATAGTTTTAAATGCAAGCATGTTCATCAGAGCATTATTTGTAATAGCAAATAATTTTCATATGTTAAACCATCCTTGCATTCCAGGAATAAATCCTACTTGGTCATGGCATATAGTCCTTTTAATAGGCTGCTGAATTCTGTTTGCCAACATTCTGTTGATGATTTTTGCATCAGTGTTCATAAGGGGTATTGGTCTGTAGTGTTTTTGGACTTTTTCTGGCTTTCAGAGTAATGCTGACATTGTAGAATGAGTCAGAAGTGCGTGGGCGGCTCAGTTGGTTAAGCATCTGTCTTCAGCTCAGGTCATGATCTCAGGGTCCTGGGATCACCCCCTGCTCAGTGGGGAGCCTGCTTCTCCCTCTCCTTCTGCCTGCTACTCCCCCTACTTGTGTTCTCTCTCTCCCTCTGTCAAATAAATCTTAAAAAATAATATGAGTCAGGGTGTGTTCCCTTTTCTTCAGTTTTTCAGAAGAGTTTGAGAAAGGTTGGGGTTACTTCTTACTTAAATGTTTTGTAGACTTCACCAATGAAGGCATCAAATCCAGAGCTTTTCTTCATCAGAAATATTCTTTAAAGATTGACTGGTTGATTGACTGATTTGAGACGGAAAATGGGGAGGGACAGAGGGAGAGAATCTAAAGCAGACTGCACTGAGCACAGAGCCTGATGAGGGACTTGATCCCATGACCCTGATTCATGACCTGAGCCCAAATCAAGAGTCAGTCGCCCAACCAACTGAGCCACCCAGGTGCCCTCATCAGAAAAATTTTGATTACTGATTCAATCTCCTTACTAGCTATAGATCTATTTAGATTTTAAATTTTTTTTTCATGGTTTAGTCTTCATAGGCTTTGTATTTCTAGGAATTTGTTCGTTTCATCTAGGTTATCTAATTTGTTGGCATAGTACTCTCCTATAATTCTTTTTATTTCTATAGAATTGGTAGTAATGTCCTCATTTTCATTTCTGATTTGAGTAATTTTGAGTGTTCTTTTTTCCCCTGGAGTCCGTCTATTTAGATATTTGTCAATTTCACTGATCTTTCCAATGAACCAACCTTTAATTTTATTGCTTTTCTCTATTTTTCTATTCTCTGTTTCATTTATCTCTGCTTAATCTATTTCTTTCCTTTTGCTAGCTTTGGGTTTAGTTCCTCTCTTTGTAATTACTTAAGTTATAAAATTATGTTGTTTTGAGATCTTTTCCGTTTTTAAATGTGTTTTTAACTATAAATCTCTTCCCTAGCATTGCTTTTGCTGTGTCCTTTAAGTTTTGATATGTTTTGATTTCTTTTTTATTAATCTCTAAGTATTTTCTAATTTCCCTTGTGATTTTTCTTGAAACATTGATTTTTTTAAGTGTTTAATTTCCACAAATTTATGAATTTTCTGATTTTATTTCTGTTATTCCTAGCTTTATCCCATTGTGGTCAGAGAAGCTACTTTGTAGGATACTTGTCTTTTTAAATCTATTGAGACTTAATTTGTGGCCTAACATGCAGTCTATCCTGGAAAATGTCCCATGTGCACTTGAGAAAAAAGCATGTTGTTCTTGGGTAGAGTATTCTGTATATGTCTGTGGGATGTAGTTGGTTTATTGTGTTCTTCAGGTCCTCTATTTCCTTACTTACCTTCTGTCTGCCTGCAGTATCTAGTATTGAGAGTGGGGTATTCAGGTCTCTAAGTATTGTAAAACTGTTACTCCTTTGAGTTCTGTCAATTTTTGCTTTATATATTTTGATGGTCTGTTATTAGGTGTGTGGTAGATGTTTATGATTGTTTTGTCTTCTTGCTGTACTGAACCTTTTATCAATATACAATGTCCTTTTTTAGTCTCTTGTCACCTTTTATAATTTTTTTTTTAAGATTTTATATATTTACTCATGAGACACACACACACACACACACACACACTGAGGCAGAGACACGGGCAAAGAGAGAAGCAGGCAGAGGGAGAAATAGGCTCCATGCAGGGAGCCCATCGTGGGACCCAGCCCTGGGTCTCCAGGATCACACCCTGGACTGAAGGCGGCGCCAAACCACTGAGCCACCTGGGCTGCCCTCTTGTGACCTTTTAAAATTATAAATCTATATTTTGTTTAATAGTAGCATATTATATTTTCTATAATAGTTAAATTTGTTTCCCATTTCCTTTTGACTATAGTCTTTAACTCTGTGATTTTCATAGGGATTATATCTAACATCATAAACTTATAACACTCCAATTTGAATTTATACCTATTTAACTTCAATAACATACAGAATATCTGCTTCTTTAACAGCTCCACCCCTGTGCCTTTCAGTTGTTGATATTATAGAATTACATCTTTATACATTGTGTGTCCAAAAAAGTAAGCTAATACTTTTTTAATACATTAGTCTTTAAAAATATGTAAAAAGCAAAAAATGGAGTTACATACAATTGTTACAATAATATTAGCTATTACAATTGCCCATGTATTTATCTTTACTGGGATCTTTATTTCTTCATACAGCTTCCAATTACTACCTGACATCCTTTCATTTCGAGCTGCAGGACTTCCTTTAGCATTTTATGTAGGGCAATTCTAGTGGTAACAGATACCCTCAGATTTTCTTTATCTAGGAGTGTCTCAATTTCTTCTTCACTTTTTTTTTTAATTTTTATTTATTTATGATAGTCACAGAGAGAGAAAGAGAGAGAGGCAGAGACACAGGCAGAGGGAGAAGCAGGCTCCATGCACTGGGAGCCCGATGTGGGATTCGATCCCGGGTCTTCAGGATCGCGCCCTGGGCCAAAGGCAGGCGCCAAACCGCTGCGCCACCCAGGGATCCCTCTTCTTCACTTTTAAGGACAGTTTTGTCAGATACAGAATTCTTGGTTGACAGATTTTTTTCTTTGGCACTTTGAATATGTCCACCCACTGCCTTCTCGCCTCCAGAGTTTCTGATAAGAAATCTGAAAGTCTTATTGAGATTTCCTTATTACATATGATGAGTTGCTTATCTCTTGATTCTTTCAGAATATTCTCTTTGTCCTTGTCTTTTGACAGTTTGATTTCAGTGTGGTTCAGTGTGGGTCCCTTTGACTTTCCATACTTGGAATCTGTTGATCTTTTTGGATGTTTAACGTCATGCCTTTTCTCAAATTTGGGAAGTTTTTACCCATTATTTCTTCAAATATTATCTCTGCCCCTTTCCATCTCTTCTCCTATCAGGAACTCCTACAATGTTTGTGTTGGTCCACAGGGTAATAGTCCACATGATTGTTATATCAAGTTCCTTGACCACTACACTTGTCTGCTCAAATCCACCTTTGAATCCCTCTAGTGAATTTTCATTTTACTTATCATAGTTTTCAGCTCCAAAAATTTGTTTGGTTTCTTTTTAGGTTTTCTACCTCTTTGTTGATATTGACATTTGTTCATACATAATTTTCTTGACTTTCTCCGCATCTCCCTTTAGTTCTTTGGTCATCACAACAGTTGTTTTAAAGTCTTTTTTAGTAGATCTGCTATCAGATCTTTGGGGGGAGGGGAGTTTCCATGGGTTACTTTTTCTCCTTTGTGCCATACTTTCCTGTTTCTTTAGATGCCTTGTGACTTGTTCTTGACAACTGGACATTTGGATCTGATTCTGTGGTCATTCTGGAAATCAGATTCTCTCTCCTTTACCATGGTTTGCTGGGTTTTGTTTTTAATTGTTTTTAATTGTTGTATATTGTCTCTGTGCCATGGATCATGCTGAAATGTAAACTTCGGGTCTTCTCAGGTCTTTTTTGGAACCCACACCTTCCCCTGGGTGTGCATAGTGGGTTTCTAATTTCTAATTTCCCTCCTATATGCAGTTTCTTTTGAGTGTCCTTGTCTTTAACATCTGGTTCTCAAGAGGGGAAAAAGAAAAATAAAGGTGTAATTTATTAATGATTAATTTTAAATCCCGTGGAAGTCACTTCAGTCAGGGGTAGAGAGGTACAACAGAAATGGCCACAGCCTCTTTGTGCCTATATGATCAGAAACAGCAGTCAGAGCACACATCCCCAGTATTTGGAGAACAAGGTATTTCTTGCCCATCCTGACTCCTGCAAGCTGTTCTAGGGACATGTGCACAGCTGCCTGCCATGGGGCCGAGGGGTGGGATATGAGAAGCTGCCATTGCGCCAAGAGCTGAAATTGACCAAAATCAAAATTAACTGCAATTTTCTTTCCAAGCCTTCCCCTACAAGTTGCAAGCTTTCAATAGACTCCAGAGTTCCAGAATAGTTAGATCAGAGAGAGTCTACCAAGATAGATATTGTCTAGGTGGAAGATAGATTTCTGGTGCTCTACCACCTTCTCAGAATCCTCCCATAATATGTTTTTATTGAGGCAGAATTCAAATGTACAGTTAGCCTTTTTAATATATTTTTAAAGAATCAGATTATAGAACAGTGTTTAATATGACCTCAGCTTTGTAAGTGTATGTACATAGAGAATAGACTGGAAGGAAATATATGAAAATGTGAATAATGGCCCTTGCTAAATGGTAGGGTTACAATTTTTATTTTCTTCCCCCATTCCTATAATTGCCAAGTGGGTTTCTGTAACTTCCTTATGATCAGAGGGACATGCTCCTTAAAAAGAGAACAAAGCTCTCCCCTAGGTGTGTATTCAGTTGGGAACACGGTCATAATGACTGTGTTCTTCAGTTGATCTCAGAAGAGTTAGTAGCTTACCTGTACCTCCTTTTTCCTTCCATTGACCAAAAAACAAAACTCTCTTACTTTATAGGTAAACGCCAAAGAACTCGATCCAAAATATGCTCATATCCAAGTCACTTACGTGAAGCCCTACTTTGATGACAAAGAACTCACAGAAAGAAAGACTGAGTTTGAAAGAAACCATAATATCAACAGATTTGTTTTTGAAGCTCCTTATACATTGTCCGGCAAAAAGCAAGGCTGCATAGAAGAACAATGCAAACGCCGTACAATCTTGACCAGTAAGAAGGACTTTGCATGATAACATTTTGTTTGACTTGGTTCTTTTTGATACACACAAGTAGCAGGTGGCCAGCAGGAAAATGCAAACTGCAATTTTAATCACTCATTGTTCTGCTGTTCAGTCACTAGCTGACACAAACATGGCAACGTATAGTTGCCCCATATGTAATTTGTGATTGCTCCAGGGTGTCTCATAAAGAGAATTTTCCCTCAATCCTGAAGTAATAAGGTGCTGTCTGATACCCTAGGGTATTTTCTAGAGAACGCATGGTGGGGGCAGTTAACATAAAGGATTTTTTTTTCTTTGATCTGACTGTTTGAACAAATGATTCTTTTTTAAAGATAACAAATCAGTGTGAACATTTTCACAGCTTCAAACTCCTTTCCATATGTGAAGAAGAGGATCCCCATAAACTATGAACAGCAGATTAATTTAAAGCCAATTGATGTTGCTACTGATGAAATCAAAGATAAGACAGTAGAGCTGAAAAAACTTTGCTCCTCTGCTGACGTGGACATGATTCAGCTTCAGCTGAAATTGCAGGGCTGTGTTTCAGTGCAGGTATGTTGGCTGCTGAATGTGTCTTAAATGGTTCTCGATGTTCTTGCTTTCTTAAGGGCACAGAGCAATCATTAATTGTAATTGTGTGTTCTGCTCTTACTAAGTGCAGAAACTTGTGCATTGTTCTTGATGAACTGAAAGACATTGTGCTCAGCGTCCATACATTTTGCATTGTGGCAGAAGACTCTAGCAGAAACCCCTGTGACGATTAGCCAAGCACTGTATTTACATAGCAGAGGTCATTAAGTAACTTATTAGAATATCGGCTTTGCAGATTATTTGCTTTGGTCATTTTTTTCACGTAAACTTCTAGTAAGAATAGTAAACATGGTCCTCAGATACAGATTTTTAATGTATTTAGGGTTTTTTTTAAAAGGAGAAATGCAGGGGCACCTGGCTAGCTCAGTCTGTGGAACATGCAACTCTTGATCTCAGGGTTGTGAGTTCCAGCCCCATGTTGGGGGTAGAGTGGACTTCAAAAAAATGAAATCTTAAAAAAATAAAAACAAAAAGAGAAAGGCAGAAATTACTTTTTTTAATTTAAAGATTTTATTTATTCATGAAAGACACAGAGAGAGAGGCAGAGATATAGGCAGAGGGAGAAGCAGGCTCCCTGCAGGGAGCACAATGCAGGACTCGATTCCAGGACCCCGGGATCATGACCTGAGCTGAAGGCAGATGCTCAACCGCTGAGCCACCCAGGCGTCCCAGAAATTACTTTTTTGATTACATTCTAACAGCTCTCTCATTTTTCTCCCTTTGTAACTTAGGTAAATGCTGGTCCATTAGCGTATGCAAGGGCTTTCTTAAATGATAGTCAAGCTAGCAAGTATCCACCTAAGAAAGTAAATGAGTTGAAAGACATGTTTAGGTAAGTGCTGTGTCCTTTTTCCTCTATCCTTTTCCTCCTTTTTTGTCATAGAAACCAAGATATTCACCAAATAATATCCCTCCAAAAAAGGACAGTCTTTGTTCTCTTTTACAATATTTAAGTGACCTTCTAATGGTACTTTAAGTAGTGAGGAAATGCATGATCTCTTTCTTGCTGCAGGACAGTAAGGATGTCCTAGTGTCCCAAGAGATTAAATATGCCAGTTTCTTATTCCTTGTGATATTGTGGCACAGATGAAAGCCGACGTTCATTATATGCTTTCCTCCTTCACCTTATCATTCGTTTTGCAGCATTTCAGACTGTTTAGGGTAGGAACAAGAGTTGCACTGGAAGGGTTGAATAGGCCTGGTTCCTATCCTGTGCTCCTAGTTCCACTTGGGATTCTGCTGGTTTAGGGCATGTGATGTCATGGCTCGAGTGAGCATCCCTGTAAGCAAAGACATGTCTGAATGTTCTTACATTAGAAAAAAAAAAAGCTGTTTAATATACAAAAAAGAGTTTACATTCCAAATAAGAGACAGTTGAGTAAAATAGACTAAGGAAAAAGATGATAACTTATCCACTCATTTGCTCCCGACTTATTTCATTTACTTCTTCCGTCTTTGTGTTATCAACAGTTCCAGGTTACAGAGTAACCAGCAGTCATTCATTCACCAATATTTATTAATGCCTGGCATGTGCAGAAAGATTCTACTAGTTGCTATGACAGGGATACCAGCCAAATGGATACTTTGTACCCTAAGACCTATGCTCTAATTATGGACATTACACACAAACCTGTGAATGATGGGGAAATATTTTTATGAAAAGTTATCAACTTTGCTGTCCCCACTTTTTTAAATTATCGAAGTACAGTTGACATACAGTGTTATTAGTTTCAGGTGTATAACATAGTGATTTGACAATTACATATATTATGCAGTGCTCACCACGGTAAGTGTGGCCATACCATCTGTCAGCATACAACATTATTACAGTATTTTTGACTATATTCCCTATGCTGTACTTTTCATCTCATGACTTATTTTATAACAAGAAGTTTGTACCTCTTAATCCCTTTCGCCAATTTCACCTATCCCTCCCCATCTTTGTCCCTACCTAACTCCTACCTATAGTACCCAGGACTGTACAGGATACGTAGTAGCCCCAAATAAATCACTTTTGAATGCACAACCCATTACCTACAGATGCAAATTAATGTTAGCACAACTTTAGCTGATTTATTATCACAAGACTGAGCAAAAGGTCTTTCTAGAAGATAGATGTTTGGAGCCAGGTTTTTTTTTTAATTTATTTTTTTTATTGGAGTTCAATTTGCTAACATATAGTATAACATCCAGTGCTCATCCCGCCAAGTGTCCCCCTCAGTGCCCATCACTCAGTCACCCCAACCCCCCGCCCACCTCCCATACCACTACCCCTTGTTCATTTCCCAGAGTTAGGTGTCTCTCATGTTTTGTCACCCTCACTGATATTTTCACTCATTATCTCTCCTTTCCCTTTTTTTCCTTTCTCACTCTCAAAAAGTCTGTCAAATTTTTATATTCCCCAAATGAATGAGACCATATAATGTTTGTCCTTTTCCGATTGACTTATTTCACTCAGCATAATACCCTCCAGGTCCATCCACGTCGAAGCAAAAGGTGGGTATTTGTCATTTCTAATGGCTGAGTAATATTCCATTGTATACACATACCACATCTTCTTTATCCATTCATCTTTCGATGGACACTGAGGCTACTTCCACAGTTTGACTATTGTGGACATTGTTTGGAGCCAGGTTTTAAAGGAGGTAAGACACCAGAGACGAAAGGTGGGAAAAAAAGGAAAGGTATTCCAGACTTAGGAAGTGGCATTAGCAAAGACATAGCAAGACAATACAGGATTCTGACCTCTCTTCTAGGCAAGCCATGGTTAAAGTGAGTATAAAATTGGTGATCAGTGAGATTTTTCTAGGAATAAATGATGAAAGCCTTATCTTTGCTCATTGTCCACAGGAAATTTATACAGGCTTGCAGCATTGCACTTGAACTAAATGAGCGGCTAATTAAAGAAGATCAAATTGAATATCATGAGGGGCTAAAGTCAAATTTCAGAGACATGGTGAAGGAATTGTCTGACATTATCCACGAGCAGGCAAGTATTGGGGTGGTTGAAAATGGGAACATGATCTGGGGCCCCTGAAGTGTTACTTAGCAGAATCTACTAGTTTGAAATGTATTACCTTGAAATTACTCCGTCTGTATTTTCAAATTTGCTCCTATTATTTTTAATCATTTAAATGATATCATGCAAATCGAATTTGAAATCATTATCTATAGCAATTGCTAAAGCAATTATCAGTAATAAGCCATTTTGTTCTTTGGGCCACGGTGCTATTAAGATAGAAATAACTAGCTGAGCAAATCTAAATTGATCTACTGTAAACATGGGTAAGAGTCTGTCAAGGAAAAAACAAAGAGTCTGTCAAGAAGGGGCCTAAAGAAATGAAATAATTGGCACAGGAGCCAAATCCCTAAAAGAATATTTCTATGTTGGCTGTAAAAAACGATAGATACTATCGTTTAGGTGAGATACCGAGGGACTTCCAAAATTTGAGAATTGTCTTAATGCCCATACAGCCTGCAAAATCTCTTCTTATATAAAATGTCTTAGTGTTTTCATCTATGACTGAGTGTTCATGACTATTGCAGCTAACTTAGTAAAGCCACAACCTGAAAAATATGAAAGCCGAGACCTGTTCACCACTTAAAACCACATTATGTCATAATTAAATAGTCAGGACTTTTATATACCTGAGCCAACCAGATGCCCCAGGACTTCTATATACCTATTTTAAACCTGAGTACTCCTAGGTTATCCTGGTAAACTTCACTTTTATGCCGGGATCCTGACCACTCTATACATGGATTGTCACTCAAGTATTTGAATGTCTTCAATGTGTTTGTAAAAGTCCTAGCACAATGGTGTAGTCCCTCACTGACTGAGCCTATTAAGTAAGCTTCATTTCCTTACTAATGAAAGCACCCAATAAGATAAATATTTGCTTCAGAAACTCTTTAAACTCTGAATTTTTAAGAAAGCAAGGCTTCTTTTTCTTTTTTTTTTAAGATTTTATTTATTTATTTGAGAGAGAGCAAGAGAGAATGTGAGCTGAGAGAGAAGGAGAGGGAGAAGCAAGTTCCCTGCGGTGAGCCTGATGTGGGACTTGATCCCAGGACTCCGGGATTACAACCTTGAGCCTAAGGCAGATGCTTAACTGACTGAGCCACTCAGGTGCCCCTAGAATGCAAGCTTTCTGAAAAGAAACAATAAATGTAGTCCTTTAGAGAACACATTCTTTTTTTAAAGATTTTATTTATTTGAGAGCAAGAACACGCAGGGGGAATAGCAGAGGGAGAGGGAGAAACAGGCTCCCTGCTGAGCAGGGAACCCAATATATGAGGCTCCATCCCAGGACCCTGGGATCATGACCTGAGCTGAAAGCAGATGCTTACCTAACTGAGGACTGAGCAGGCATCCCTAGAGAACACGTTCTTAAAGCTCATTCCAGAACCTTCTCTGTCCTGGTAGCTGTGTTTTCAGTGATTGCTTGATGGGGGCATTCCCCTGTGTGAGACTGTCACACAAAGGGCATACGTATAAATAAGCAGACAGTGGCTAGTGTCCAAAGAAACTGCATGGAAACGATAGCAGAAAGAAAAGAAGAGCCATTTCTAGGAAAACAAGCTCGTTGACTCTGACTCAAGCTCTAGGTCTCTGAATTTACTTTGTATGCTTCCACTCAGGAAAGGCTGTGGGAAATTTAGTTAACAGTTAGTGCAGGGTTGCACTGCATGACCAGGAGCCTCCTTTTCCAACCACTGTCATCTCCATATGAGGAAATCAGTCAGCCAGGCCGTCATCGTCCTATCCGTTCAGGGGAGACTGCTCACCCCAGTCTCCTATTCACCCACTCTCCACGTCCGGGAATCTTGTTGGCCTGAGGAGTCAGGGATCAGTGTTCTATTGCTTCTTTTTGCCATCTTTACTTCTATTAGCCCATTGAGGAGTGAGTGCAAACTGTTCCAAGGCATCCCTCTCCTGTTCAGTTTTTGGACGTCCTTTCTTTGTCTCCTTCCCAAAGCAGCCAGGTAACAGGGACTAGGGAGGTAGGAAATCACTCCATTTCCTTTATTCTCGGCATCTCAAGCTCAGCCCATGAGCGGTGGAGGGGTGTATACCCTTCTGTGCTGTCATGGCTCTGAGGCGAATAGACTACATAACTTGTTCCCAGGAGCTGTCCAATATATGAGATTCTGTCCCTCAGAATCTATAGAAAATCCTATAGAAAATCAGCAAAATCTCCCTCACAAAAGATACAACAATGGCACACGTGGTTTTCAGCCAATGTGCAATATATGATAATTATTCGATTTGCATGCAACTGCAGGACTTAGCCTTAAATTCTGAGTTAGTCAAATAGAAAACAAATCATTCAATCTCCTGCTATTATGCTGATCAATATATATATATATATATATTCATTCATTCATGAGAGACACAGAGAGGCAGAGACACAGGCAGAGGGAGAAGCAAGCACCCTGCGGGGAGCCCAGTGGGGGACTCAATCCCAGAACCCTGGGATCACACCCTGAGATGAAGGCAGACGCTCAACCACTGAGCCACCCCAACATCCCCACTAATCAAGATATTTAGAGCAGCCGTTTTGTAAAGTTCTTTTCCCCCCTGAAGTATGCTGTCCTGTTTCCCAACGATCTCTCTCAGTTGATTCCCATTAGCCATGGCTATTTTAGTGAATTGGAGAGACCAGTAGTATTTTAGACCTTTGATATTATATATTGATAGATAACCAAGAAAATTCTTACTTTATTTTTTAAATTTTATTTTATTTACATTCAGTGAATTAACATATAGTGTATTATTAGTTTCAGAGGTAGAGTTCAGTGATTCATCAGCTGTATATCACACTGAGTGCTTGTTACATCACATACCCTCTTTCGTGCCCTTTACCCCATTACCCCATCCCCCTACTTTCCTCCCCTCTAGCCAACCTCAGTTTGTTTCCTATGGTTAAGAATCTCTTTTGGTTTGTCTCCCTCTCTGATTTAGTCTTGCCTTATTGAAAAATCTTAAGTTTCTATATTGGTATATAGTTATACAAGCTATCCCATCATAATGCATCATATTTCGGTGTACCTTAAATGTTGACTTTATAGTGAAATTTTATAATTCAATATTTCCTATTGGATTTTCACAAAAGAGAGCCTTTATTCAGTCCTACACTTTGAGATACATTATTTCCCAAAGGAAAACAAAATAATACAAAATAAGATAAAGTGTAGCTGTGTAGTGAAACATAAATTATTCGGTTATGGCCCGTAAATGATTACTTGACAAAAGATGTATGGCCTGGATATTCTTTGTCCTTTTCAATGTAATCTGTTCTAGTATACCAAAATACACAGTTCTTTGTAAAACTTCTTCAAGCTTTTGAATTTTAAAAGGGGACTTAAAGAAAACCTTTATTTAAAACCTAAATAAAAATAGAATGGGATTTATATTACCTTAAAATTATTAACTGCAGATTTCTTAATTAGATAGAGTTAGTGGTGGCCACTGTAGGATCTGCTGTATATTTTGTTTTCTGCACAATGAGTCACATATTGTCTTGTCACATCTGACAGGTGTGGATAAACAATTAGTCATTCCTTAAACTTGTTTGGCTTCCAGATTAGTGTCATGAGTTACAATTTTTGTAAGAGGGAATTTCTCTATTATGGACTTACTATAAGACATACTTTCTAACAACACAAATGATATGACTCATTACTGTCACCCTAGACCAGTTTGTGGGCTTCATTCTGAAGTGTTTTGTTGTTGTTGTTGTTGTTGTTATCTACTTTTTTATTTTATTTTTTTTATTGGAGTTCAATTTGCAAACATATAGCATAATACCCAGTGCTCATCCCATCAAGTGCCCCCCTCAGTGCCCATCACCCAGTCACCCCTACCCCCCACCCACCTCCCTATACTGAAGTTTTAAAGCTAACTTGAGAACCAAGTACTGAAAGCTAGAGACCTAAGTTGGTATCATATAGTAAAGAGGTTGGATGTGATGTATATGATACTCTTTTTCTTCCATCTTTTTTTTTTAATTTTTATTTATTTATGATAGTCACACAGGGAGAGAGAGAGAGAGGCAGAGACACAGGCAGAGGGAGAAGCAGGCTCCATGCACCGGGAGCCCGATGTGGGACTCGATCCCGGGTCTCCAGGATCGCGCCCTGGACCAAAGGCAGGCACTAAACCGCTGCGCCACCCAGGGATCCCCCCTTTTTTTTAAGTAGACTCCACACCCAATGTGGGGCTTGAACTCACGACCCCGAGACCAAGAGTTTTATACTCTATGGACCGAGCCAGCCAAGCACCCCTTCTTTTCGTCCATTTAATCCAAGCACAAAATTTCTGTTGCTTTTGATCACACAAAATGGAAAGTTTTTAAAATCTCTATATATCAATATGAACATATATATTTATGTACTTATGGGATATAAAATTTGTATTTTGTGTGAAGTTCTTCATTTCCATGAAAAGCCTTCTGTATCAATTAGCTTATATAGTGATAGTGTGTCTTTAGAATAGAAATAGGCCCTTATGACTTTTTAAAATAATATTTTCCTGGGGCGCCTGGGTAGCTCAGTGGTTGAGCATCTGCCTTTGGCTCAGGGCGTGATCCCAGAGTCCCAGGATCAAGTCCCTTATCGGGCTCCCTACGGGGAGCCTACTTCTCCCTCTGCCTATGTCTCTGCCTCTCTCTGTGTGTCTCTCATGAATAAAAGAAATAAATATTTTTTTAAAATAATATTTTCCAAGTCTCCAGGGAAGGAGCGTGAGTATCTGTTGTTTGAAAAGCCCCACAGGTGATCCCAAGAACTACTGTTTAGAGCTCCTGTTATGATCGTTCATTTAAAAAAAAAAAGATATTTTAAAGATTGCATTGCCTCTCACTTTTTCTTGAATTTTACATTTTACCATCTCTTGTCTGTCTTAATGAGTAACCAGATCTTTTCTGCTTTTTTGCTATGCTGCCTTTGTAATACAGCTTTGAAGACTTAAGTCGGTAATGTTATTCTTTGCTCTTTCTGTTTTATGTCATTTTAAATAGCTACATGTCAGTGACAAATTGAAATATGCCTGCAATTTCATATACACATACTTTTTTGACAGGGGCTATTTTGCTTCATGATAAACATGCAGATTTTTTTTCTCTGTTTTAGATATTACAAGAAGACACAATACATTCTCCCTGGATGAGCAACACATTACATGTATTTTGTGCAATTAGCGGTACATCGAGTGATAGAGGTTATGGTTCTCCAAGATACACTGCTGAAATATGAGGACATGCAGATGCAAAGTGACAACGAGACTGACCTTTCTCAGGAATAATCAGAGCTGTGCAAATGTTGAAATTTAAAGATTTGATATACATGGAGTGTTTCTTCTGACACCAAAATTTTCATGCTTTCAAACAGGGTGCTTACATATTTGTAAATATTGAAGCAACTTGAAAGTGCCTGGAAAATTGCACCACTGTGCTTGGTTTGTACTTTTTTAGGTAACCCTATATACAGAGAAGTAGAGCTCAAAAACATTAATTGAATTTGCTTAATTATTGCTTAAAGTAATAATGGTACTATGTAAAATTGTATAATGGAACACAATAAAAGGTAAAACTTATTTGTAATTAGAAGTGAAGGAAATAATACTTTGAACTTAGCATTTTTCGTGACAGGAAGCTCAAGTCACAATCCTACTGATCTGTGGAGAGAGAAAAAATTGATAAAATTTCCATAAAACATGGATATCTCAAATTGGGGAGGTCATCCGAAATCCCGCCCTGCTAGTCAAGGCGAGGCTAAAGGAAACAAAAGGATTATTTTCAAAGGCAAACTTCACAAGGAAAGGCAATCCCTAGAAATACCAAACTTACCATTCCTTCAAATTTTGATCCTGTGATGCTGCTAGGTGATCAAGTTGATCTCTCTTTGACTTCCAGGACGAGGGATTCATATGTGACCTAGCCCTTCCCTGGGAAGTGGCACTTGGTCTCAGAGCTTCATCATCTGGGGCTCTCCAAAAAGCTAAATAAAACATTTCTGAGAATTTACAGTCAGTACATCCTGTGCAACTTCGAAGCTTTCAAAGTAGCAGAGTCAGGGAGGCAATGGCTTTGTAATGGCTATTTTTTCCCCAGTTTATGATATTAGCAAGTATTTTGATAGAACTGGATGGTTGTTGCATTTTGGGGGTCAGAATAGGTACCCACCGCAGGATTAGCAACTGCTAACTAGGGATTACATTTCTAACTATGAAGACCTCTCAGACTACTGAAATCATTCAGGAAACACCAAGATGTAAAGAACTTTTTTTGCTTGAATTATCCATATAATTTTGGCTGCCTTTCAGGTAAACTTAAGTTCCAGATGTGTTTTCCTTAGGTAGTTTAGCCTATTGTAAGGAGAAAAAAAAGACACTGAAGTGTAAATGAATTTGCATGGAGCCTAGCCTTTTTTAATGCTTTGTGATCAAGTAAATCTTAGAGATGATGCTCCTGGCTTGCCATTTTTCTTTACATGTCTTCTTTAAACTTTTAGGGAAGCATGAAATTATTTATCAAAGGTTAATTTTGTATTTTCATAGGGTATTCAGAAGTATTTCAGAAGCAGTTTGTAATTCCTTAATATCTTGGAGTAACTCTGTAGAGTTTTACCTTTCAAGTGATTAGATTTGGTATGTACGTGTAAGGAGCTGTCACCTAAACAAGTGCTGCCATCTGAGAATGAGGCATTGTGGGAAAATTTTAGTGCTCTGTAGTCAATACCTAGTCCCTCTCATGGCCCCCAGCACAGTGTTACACACTGGGGTGAAGTTTTATAAAAGTATTATAAGCGATCCCCTGTGCTCAAGGAGCTTGCAACGTAGTTGAGGAGGCAAGATAGACACAAAATTAAATAATACAAGAATTGACAACATAAGACAAGAATGGTTGTCTGTGAGCATTGCCAGGTGAATGCTACTGTCCATACCTGTATCACATCCAGGGAATGAGAGGTCACTGGATTGTAGTGTTCAGGGATGGTTCTGGGGACAAAAGGAAGCTCTGAACAGACTTTCAAAGATGAGCAGGTATTCCAGGCAGGAGGAACACAGGGTGCCAAGGCACAAAACAAATTAGCAGAAGTTCCTGGGATGGCAAGGAAATGAATTTTGTCCAAGGGAGTCGTCAATGGTATAAATCTGGAATGTAAACTTGGCCCTAGATGGTGGAAGGCCTTGAATGCCAGGCTAACCGTGTTTGGACTTTACTCAGTAAACATGGAGGAGCCAGGCAAAGGTTTTTAAACAGAGAGATCACTTGATTAAATGTTACTTTTAGGTATTCAGTCCTTTGTGTTGCTGTCAGATGCTTTTGAGGCAGAGAGCGATGGAAATATGGAAACCGATTTGCAGTAATCTAGCTAAGAGACCCAAACCCCTGGGTAAGAACAAGAATAGAGAAGAAATGACCAGTATAAGAGACATTATGTCAGAAGACTGGACCCGAGTTATTGATGACTAAGGAGAAAGAGAAAATGTTAAGACAATTTTGGGTCCTGTGGCCAGTGAGTTCTCTAGGTTGAGACGCAATTTCCCTAGGTTTATTTCTCCAACTAGAGGAAGCCAGGAAAGCCTGTTTGGAAACCTCACTGTTTATATAGTTGAATGATTTCATGAAGTGATTTAGCCTCTACCTCTTTATATTCATATCAAAGAATGCATTTCTGCTATACTGATTGTTTCACAGTTAAGCTTGGATCCAATTTCCCCAGGAGCTTCTGTCTTGGTAGTCTTTGAGCATACTGTAAAACTAGAATAAGTCACTACTGGTGGTGTTTGTTTATCACCACAGTGACAACCCAGAGAGAAAATAAGTCGATCCAAATTTTCCTAGTAACCAGCTGTCACTAGTGGCATCACGTCTATGGACGGGACTGTTATTGTTATCATATTTATGTGACCTGCCTACCTATATAAATATTGTAAACATCTCTTTAAAAACGAAATAGAAAGCAGCTGTGGTAGCAAGAGTTTTGGAACCTTGACCACCGTATCATAGAACTAGAGGTGACTCACTGGTTAATTAACAAACTAAATAGGTCAGCGTAACAACCCAAGGTTTTTATGTATAAATATAGTAGTTTTATCTGAGATAAAGAATCCAAGCAACATATTGGAAAAATAGGAATTTCTTAACTCTTCAAAATATTAATTATCAGATATATATTTTAGGTTTCTCTGACCCACAAAGTGGTGGGCTACTGTCAGCCTCCATCTTGTGCTAAAAGTACATTATTTCAGCTATCAAAACACAAAGGGAAAGGAATAGGATAAAAGTTGGTCAGGGCTGGGAAGTAGGTTTGTATAACAAGGCTCTTCCCCTAGCCTGAGAGTTGACCAATAGGAGTGTTTTGCTTTATCTGGTTCCAGTTACAATAAAGACTTTTTTTCCTACTCCCTTCCTAACTACATAATGGTTGCTCTCTAAGTGTATGTATGTTTATCCAACTCCTGGCTGAAGTCATGATGAAATTCAACAGAGTTTTGCCTCTCTGTACGGCATTTTAAAACTTAGTCCAATAGGTTTTTTTTCTGTTTTCCCTCTTTATCAAGCTATAATTCACATACCATACAAGTCACTCACTGAAAAAATGCACAATTCAGTGGTTTAGTATACCCAGAGTTGTACAACCATCACCAGGATTAATTTTGGAACATTTTATCATCCCCCAAAGAAACCCCATACATCTTAGCAGCCACTCCCCATTGCCTATCAAGCATCCCCTCCCAGTCCTTGACAACCAGTAAAATCTACTTTTCTGTAGCTCTGGCTTTGCCTATTCTGGACATTTCATATGAATGGAGTCATACAATATGTAACCTTTTTTTTTTTGACTGGCTTCTTTCATTAACACGTTTTCAAGTTTTCTTCATGTGGTAGTGTGGATCAGTCTGTCATTCCTTTTTACAGCTGTATAATACTCCTTTGTGTGGATACGCCACCTTTTATCTCTGTTCATCAGTTGATGGACATTTGGGTTATTTCCATTTGGGGGCTATTGTTCTGTGAACACTTGTGTACAAGTTTTTGGGTAGACAGGCTTTCAGGTTTCTTGGGCATATACCTAAGAGCAGAATCACTGGATCAGATGGCAACTCTACATTTAACCTTTTGAAGAACTGCCAGACTGGTTTCTCCAGCAGCAGGTGTATAAGGGTTCCAGTTTCTCATTCTCTACAACATTTGCTATTGTCTGCTGCTTTGGTTATCACTTTCCTGATGGGCGTGAAGTGGTCTCTCATTCTGGTTTTCATTCTCATTTCCCCGATGGCTGATGATATTAAGCATTCTTTCATGTGCTGATGGGCCACTTTGATGTCTTCTCTGGAGATGTGACTATTCAGATTCTTTACTGATTTTTTTTTTTTTGGAAAATTGGGTTGTCTTTTTATTGGTGAGTCATAAGGGTTCTTTATATATGTTCTAGATTCAAGTCCTTTATCGGGTCTAGGATTTCCATATAGCTCCTGTTCTTGGGGCTGCCTTCTCACTTTCATGAGGGTATGCTTTGAAGTGTAAAAGTTTTTAATTTTGATGAAGTCCAACATACCTATGTTTTCTTTGGTTCCCTATGCTTCAATGTTGTATCTAAGAAGTCTTTGCCTAATTCAAGGTCATAGAGATGTACACCTGGGTTTTCTTCTAGTTTTACGGTTTTAACTCTCACTTTCAGGTCTTTGATCCATTTCAAGTTAATTTTTATATAAGGTACGAGGTAGGGGTCCCAATTCATTACTTTGTGTGTGGATATCTGGTTGTCCTTTCACCATTTGTTGAAAAGACTATTCCCCCACTGAATTGTCTTGGCACCCTTATCAAAAATCAATTGGCCCTAAATGCATGGGTTTGCTCTGGGCTCTTAGTTTGCTCTGGGCTCTTAGTTCCAGTACCACATTGTCTTGATTACTATAGCTTTGTGGTAAGTTTTTAAATTGGGAAGTGTGAGTCTTCCAATTTTGTTTGTTTTCAAGAATGTTTTGGATATGCTGGGGCCCTTGAAATTCCATACGAACTGTAAGATCACAGCTTGTCAGTTTCTGCCCAAAAAAGTTGGGGGTGAGGGGGACTGAGATTTTGGTAGGATTTCCTGTGCATCTATAATACAGTCTGGGGAATATTGCCATTTCAACAATATTAAGCCTTTTCTTTAATATCTCTCACTAATGTTTTGGAGTTTTCAGTATACAGGTCTTAGATTTTGTTAATTTGATCCCTAAATATTTTATTCTTTTCAATGCTATTGTGAATGGAGTTGTTTTTTATCTTATTTTCAGATTGTTCACTGCTAGTTTATAGAAATACAACTGATTTGTTATATTGACCTTGTATTCTGAAATCTTGCTGAATTCATTTATTAGCTTTAATATGTTTTTGGTTTTTTTTTTTTTTTAGTGAATTCTTTAGGGCTTTCTACATAAGATCATGTCATCTGAAAATATAGTTTTATAGTCTATCTTTCCTATCTTGATTCTTTTTATTTCATTTTCTTAACTTACAACCCAGCTAGAACTTCAGTAGTATATTGAATAGCAGTGGGGAAAGCAGACAGCCTTGTCTTATTACTGATCGTTCTATGAAAGGGAGGAGGTATATGCAAAACAACCTCCAAAGGCCAAAGGAGCCCTAAGGCTACAGAAATAGGCTGAAAAATCCAGCCTGATAGGAAATGGTTTATTAAGAGGACTTATGGGGCAGCCCGGGTGCCTCAGCGGTTTAGCGCTGCCTTCAGCCCAGGGCCTGATCCTGGAGATCCAGGATCGAGTCCCACGTCAGGCTCCCTGCATGGAGCCTGCTTCTCCCTCTGCCTGTGTTTCTGCCCCCCCCCCGGCCCCCACTCTCTCTGTGTCTCTCATTAATAAGTAAATAAAACATTTAAAAAAAAAAAAAAGAGGACTTATGGTTAGGTCTCTGCAATCCCACCTTCCCATATAAGACCTGCTTTGATAGCCATAGAAGCTAAGGAGGACGTTAGGGGACCATCCAGGAGGAGTCATATCAAGAACATTATGCCCCAAGAGTGTACTTAAGGGGTATGGTTAAACAAAGAATGTAGGAGAACGGAACTTCTCAAGAAAGCTTCAGGTCACAGGTCACTGAGGCAGATTTGTCCAAGATGGCGTTAGTCTGGTTCACACACTAACTTTGAGAAAAAGCTTTCAGTCTTTAACCTTTTTTTAGTTTTTTTTTTTTTTTTTTTTTTTTTTTTAGTTTATTTTTTAGTCATCTCTACACCCATCTTAGGGCTCAAACTCACGATTCCAAAATCAAGAGTCACCTGCTTTTCTGACTGAGCCAGCCAGGTAGCCCCAGTCTTTCACTTTTAAGTATGGTGTTGGCTGTGGGTTTTTCATAGATGCTTTTTATCAGCTTGAGGAAGTTCCCTGCAGCATGATTTGCATCTTTTCTGATCCAATTTTCCCAGTAATCATATGATGTCTATATGGCATATAGGGAAATTGATGACAAATGATTAAGAAATGTACTCAAGATATCTATCAAATTAGGGATGAGGCCAAGGTAGATCATGACTCACAGTCCACAGTGTTTTCAACTATGCTATACTATTTCCTATGGTCTGCTACAACTTCTGCAACTTTCTAAAGAGACCAAAAAGTTTGTATCTTCCTTCCACTTTTTTACTGAAAAGGTAAGCTCCATAAAGGTCAGTCTGTGTCTGATTTTTACCTCTGTTTCCCCAGAACCAAAAAAGTTCCTGGCATGTAGTAAGTGCTTGATCAGCCTCAAAGAAATAAAGCCAGTTTAGATAAGCAGATACTTCTGAAGGCTTCATTATTTGTGAGGCAATGTGGACAGATATCTTAGCCCTCAGAGGGATTGTGGTTGAGGGTGATAAGACTTGGTCACATAAAAAAGATTTTATGAAGAAGTCTGATAATAGCAAATCAGTGGTAATGACAAGTGCTTGAATTAGGGGAAGACAGGTTTTGTGGGGATGCCTGGCTGGCTTCTGATCATGGGCTCACGATCTTGCGGTTGCAAGTTCAAGCCCTAGGTTGAGCATAGAGTTTTAAAAAAATGTTTTTAAAAAGACTTTGTGGAGGAGACAGGGCATGAACATGGCATTGAAGGATGAGTAGGAATTTGTGTGTGTGTGTGTGTGTGTGTGTGTGTGTGTGTGTGTGTGTGTTGAGAAAGTAGAGTGTCTAATAGGAAGCTATGAAATTCACTTCTTCATTTTCATTGTTTTTTTTTTAAAGGTTTTATTTATTTATTCATGAGAGACAGAGGCAGAGGGAGAAGCAGGCTCCATGCAGGGAGCCCGATGTGGGACTCGATCCCAGGACTCCAGGATCACACCCCGGGCTAAAGGCGGTGCTAAACTGCTGAGCCGCTGGGGCTGCCCGTTCATTTTCATTGTTTTCATTGTTATGTGAACCCTGACCATTAAAACCATTCACCACTACAAGGAACGTGCAAATAGTGCATATAAAATCGGGCAACATTCTTCATCTCATTTTTCCCAGATTCCTTTATCCTCTGTTCCGAGACTCAAACTGAACAGATCAGCCTTTTGTTGTTGCTGTTCAGAAATCTCTAGTGCTCAATTTGCATCATTCCCCATAGAGAACTTTTTTAGTCAACCTCAGTTGATTTCTCATCTGCAAGTTTCATTCTTTATGTTCCTTTAGGATTTCATAATAATCACTGCTTCAGTAAATCTCTTAGGGTTGAGTCTTAAAGGCTCTGGACTTATCCTGCATGCCAATGGCATGTGCCTTTGCTAGAAAACCAATGGAAGTTATCATATGAGCAGGTCAGGGCTGCAGTCTGGGAATTGTAGATCATTAATTCCTCACACAATGTGTTTGATAACTCATTGTGAGCCAGGCTTATGAATGATCAAGCAGGAATCCGGGGGCAGATAGGCAGATGGGATATGATGATCTAGTAGATAATCCAAGGGTCATCTTTTTCTGTCAGTAACTGGACTGAGTCTTTGAATTCTTGAAGAGAAAACATGTCTCTTGGAGGGATGTAAAGAACAGTGCCTCACGCTGACAGATTTGGGTATTTAATACAGTGAGGCAAAAACAAAGCCAATACAAATGTGGAGTTATGTTCAATGCAAAGCAGACAAGGTCCTACAGTACTCACACAGTGCATTATTTCAGGATTTTTCCATAGCCAGGTGAGGATCTGAGATGCCTCCAGAGCCACTGTAATAGCACGATAATAGCACCATGTCCTCCTCACCATGAACTAAATTTAGACACATGCACAAAAGAAGAGGGAGGGTGAGAGGAAGAAGGGCCGAGTTGACAAATCTTCCCCATCAGAACAAGTACAATGATAATGAAAAGACTTTCAGAGGGAAACCTTGCTGTACCTCGTTTCCCCACCAGCCCCAAGTAGTTACAGGGTCAGCTGAATACAATTCAAGTCACGTGTAAGAGACTACCCTCACAAGAATAATTGTGGATATTTACACAGAATGCTTTGCTTCTGAAAACAAGGTAACCCCACTACCACCACCTCCTCTTCCTGTATTATAGAAACAACTCAAAGTTCGAGCCCTGGAAAGAGAATCTTAGGGAGGGAAAAATCCCATGGGTTTAACCATCTTGAGATTTCGCTCATTTCTCTTTGAATTGCCACCACCATGATGGCCCCCAGGGATGTTTCATGATGACTGTACTTCCAGAAGAGACTCTTTGTTGGGGGTGGACTAGCTAGTCCAGGGTCCCCACAGCCTACCCTGGAGCTTTGGTTGCTCTCTAATGATGGTTCTCATTTTGAGAGAGTTGGCATTTCTTCCATATAGCACATAGTGGTTAAGTGTGTAGACTCTGAAGCCAACTGGCCAAGAATCCCAGCTTTCATTTACTGAGCTGTGGGACCTTGGACCTGTTAACCCCTCTATGCCTTCATTTTCTCCTCTCTAAAACAGAGGCATGAGTTATATCTACTTCCTAACGTGAAAATTCAACGGAGTTTGTAGGTATGTACATACTTTACAACAAAGTATGTAAAGCATAGAGAATGCTATCTGGCACATAACTGTTACATCTATATATGTGTTAGCTACAACTATAATCTACCCCAAAGCATAGCAGAATTTTGCCAGCCACTACACCTTCTGTATCTCTAGACCCATCCTTCCATTCTAAGTGGAGGTGGGGATAGGGACAATGGATGTGTCAAGGTCAGGCCATTTTTACCATTTGATATTCCACAGATCACCTCTTTCCTCACCAGACTTTGTCATATGATGGAGATCTGTGCCTTCATGCAGGGACCTTATCTCCATGGTACAGGCACCGACAAATACACACAGGTGCTGGCTGTTACCAAGTGCTGCCATATTGGTACATCCTGGCTGAATATCAGCCTTGCCCCTGTGTCCTTCTGAACAGAATCCAGTTATTTATAGGCTCCATACACATCTGAGCACTGATGAGTGGTCCCTTATGCCCCCCCAACTATAGGGCCTCTCTGTTTAGTGGCACCTCCTCCAAACTACTTCCACTATCAGAACTGCACAAAAGTGATTTTGGATTTGAAATTGAACTCATGAGATTTGCTCCCTCCATAATCCCTCTGTAGAGTCTCTAACACACAGCCTCCTTCAATTGAGTTTAATTTATATCTCTCATTTGGATTTCTGCTGTCAACACTCATACATAAATATTCTGCAGCTCTCGGGGCGCCTGGGTGACTCGGTCAGTTGAGTGTCCAACGCTTGATTTCAGCTCAGGTCACCATCTCAGGGTCGTGAGATCCAGTGCCATGTTAGGTCTGCTTGGCGTTCTTTCTCCCTCTCCCTCTGCCCCTCCCCACTGCATGCTTTCTAAATAAAGAAATAAAATCTTAAAACAACAACAAAAAACTCTTATTCTGTAGCTCTCTTGAAATAGATCAGAAAGGTTCTCAGAATTCCCTTTCTCTGTCTCCTACTCATTTCTCTGTAGCTATAGAAACCCTATAGGGGAAGATTTGCCCAACTAACCTTGTTGGAAGACATTTTATTCTCGCTTCGGGTGATGGGGCTTGGAGCTGAGGTCTACTGGTTCCTTCCTGCAATTGACTTTTTTTTTTTAAGTAATCTCAATGCCCAACGTGGGGCTCGAACTCATGGTGGGATCAAGAGCCACATGCTCTACAGACTGAGCCAAGTGCTGGCCCCTACCTCCCAATACCCTCCTCAACTCTGGCATCCCACACTCAGTCCTTTCACTTCAAAGGCACCTCCATACGCCTATGCTGCGCACTCTCTTCACACTAGATTCCCAATGTCCACTGTCTGGATGACCTCATTTCCACAACAATGACTCATAACTCAATGGGTCATAACTCGCTCAGCTCACCTAAGGGCAGTCCAGCTGCTGCAGCCCAGGGACACTGACATTGAGCCAGGATTAGCCAGGTCTTCACGAGGTAAACTTCTTGAGATGGAAATGACTATAATTTCCCTTTCTCTACCCCCAAATCTGAAGCCATTCTCAGAGATGGATACCTTTCTGCCCCCAGGATCCACCACCCACCCACTGCCAAGCATTCCCCAGCAAGGATTTCTCCCTTCCGATGGCCACGAGCAAATCTGTCTCTGCCCCTGCTCTGCTTCTTCCTCCTGCATTGATGATGGGACATCCTTAGGAAGTCAGCTACCTCGCCGTCCCACCCCCTCTACCAGGATGTGGCACAGTGGGGGCAGGCACCTTGAACTTCCCCTTTCCAGGAGGCCAACTGGTGCCTTTGCCATTGGCAGGCACCTTGCTAGCTGACCTCACTTGCTCACTTTGGTTATTAGTTTCCTTCATGGCCTCTTAGATCTTTGAGAAGTGGTTCTGAATTGGGTGTGATGGTGCTCCCCAGGAGACATTTGGCAATGTCTGGGGACATTTTTAGTTGTCATAATAGGAAGTGGGCAGGCTACTGGCATTTTAGCAGGTAGAGACCACCGAGGATGCTGCTAAACATCCTACTATGCACAGGCAGGCAGCACCCCTCCCCCCCAAACAAAAGTTTACCCGGCCCCTCAGGTCAGCAGGGCAGAAGTTGAGAAACACTGTCTGACAAGCACTGCCTGCCTCACTGGACTCCTTGATGGCCACTCCACCAGATGGTTTGTCCTCAAGGACCCTGCAGCTGCTCATCCCCAGCAAGAAGTCCAGTGGGACATCCCTTTCCTACCAGTGACTGTTCTTATCCTCAGTTGCAACCATCTGCCCCCTTGCATACTTGCAGGCCCCAAGTAGTGGCCCTACACCTCACTTTCAGGTGTAACTCTGTGCTCAGTGTGTAGGTTAGCTGTGCTTCCGGTCTGCCTCCCAATCTCTGTAGCTACCCCTTGCCCTTTCTAATGAAGCCTTTCTCGCTACTAGCAAGCCTCCAAACGGTTCCAGTTCTCCTGTGGTTGCCTCCTATGAAGCAATTTAATCCCCCTGATGAAACAAAACCCAAGACCTCTTATATTAGCCCTGAAGGAAAAGCAGTAGGTTGAGAGGACTATCTGCTGAAGGATATGAAAATAAAGTCCTGAATCAATAGAGAAACATACCTTGTTACAATTAATTATAAAGATGCGACTTCCTTCCTAAATACCTGTTGGTTCATCCAGAGCCACCCCAATCAAAATCCCAAAAGGTTTTTTTTAAACTTCACAAAATGATTCTAAAGTAGATCAGAATGAATAAAGATGTAAAAATAGCCAAGAGAATCCCCCTAAAGGAGAGGAAGGCCTATCAGATATTTAAATGAATAATATAGCTAACCAAAGCTGGGCATTTACAGAAGAACGAAGCTGGAGGATTGACATTACCCAATTTCCAGACTTACTCTGAAGTGATAGTAACCAAGACAGTGTGATATTGATGAAAGAAGAGACAAGGAGATCAATAGAACAGAAAAGGGGGCTTAGAAATAGACCCTCATAAATATAGTCAACTGGTCTTTGACAAAGGAGCAACAGTAATACAATGGAGCAAAGACAGTCTTCTCAATAAATTGTTAAGGAATAAGTGGACGTCCACATGCAAAGAAACAAATCTAAACACATACCTTATTTCACTCAGCATAATACCCTCCAGGTCAATCAGAAAAGGACAAACATTATATGGTCTCATTCATTTGGGGAATATAAAAATTAGTGAAAGGGAATAAAGGGAAAGGAGAGAAAATGAGTGAAAATATCAGTGAGGGTGACAAAACATGAGAGACACCTAACTCTGGGAAACGAACAAGGGGTAGTGGAAGGGGAGGTGGGCGGGGGGTTGGGGTGACTGGGTGATGGGCACTGAGGGGGGCACTTGGTGGGATGAGCACTGGGTGTTATGCTATATGTTGGCAAATTGAACTCCAATAAAAATTTTTTAAAAAAATAAACACATACCTTACACCCTTCATAAAAATTAACTCAAAATGGATCACAGATCTAAATTTGAAATGCAAAACTGTAAAACAAAGAAAGTTTAAAACTCTTAGGAGGTAACATAGGAGAAAACCTAGATGGCCTTCAGTAGAGTGTTGCCTTTTTAGATACACCAAGGACAAATCCATGATAGAAATAATTAATAAGCTGGACCTCATTAAAATCAAACACTTCTGCTCTTTGAAAGACAGTGTCAAGAGAATGAGAAAAGCCACTGACTAGGAGAAAATATTTGCAAAAAAAAAAGCATCTACAAAGATATTTCCACACCATATGTCAACAGTAAAATGTAAATTTCAACAGCAATGAGAGAATACTACACACCTATTAGAATGGCCAAAAATCCAGAACACTGACAACACCAAATACTGGCAAGGATGTGGAGCAGCCCGAGTTCCATTTGTTGCTGGTGGGAATGCAAAATGATATAGCCACGTTGAAAGACAGTTTGGCAGTTTCTACAAAGTACACATACTCTTACCATATGATCCAGCGATCACACTCCTTGGTATTTACCCAAAGAAATTGAAAACAAGTCCACACAAAAACCTGTACATGAATATTTTATAGAAGCTTCATTCATCATTACCAAAACTTGGAAGCAACCAAGATGCCCTTCAGTAGGTAAATGGATAAATAAACTGGGACACATCCAGACAATGGAATGTTATTTGGTGCTAAAAAGAAATGAGTTACCAAGCCATGAAAAGACATGAAGAACCTTAAATGCATATTACTAAGTGAAAGAAGCCAATCTGAAAAGGTTGCATGCTGTCCGACCCTACTATGGCATCCTGGAAAAGGCAAAACTATGGAGACAGTAAAAAGATCACTGGCTGCTAGGGGTTGTGGTTGGGGGAAGGGAGGAAGAAGCAGAGCCCAGTGGATTGTTAGGGCAATAAAAATACTCTGTATGGTATAATGATGGGCACATGTTATTATGGATTTGTCCAAACCCATAGGATGTGCAAAACCAAGAGTGAACCCTAATGTAAGCGATGGGCTTTGGGTGACGATGTGTAGGTTTAGCAGCTGTGACAAATGTACTGCTCTGGTGGGGGATGTTGATAATGGGAGAAGCTATGCATGTGTAGGGGCATGGGGTATATCAGTAATCTCTGTACCTTCTCCTCAATTTTGCTGTGAACCTTAAAGTACTCTTTTTAAAAGTAAGTCTTAATAAATGTTTTAAAAACTGGGCATTTACTAATATAGAAATAGGCAGAAGGATGTAACAGGATAGATCCACGTGTATGTAAAAATCTATATGACAAAGGTTGCATTTTAAGAAATAAATCAATAAACAATGTTGACATTATTCAATGAAATCGTGTTGGAATAATTGGCTAAGTATTTGCACGAAATTTAAGGGATCCCTACCTTACCATTTACACAAAAATAAATTTCAAGTTGATCAGAGACTTAAATGTGAAAAACAAGATCCTTAAAGAAATAGAATCGAACATGTATTACTGTGTGTACAATCTTGAGGTTGAGATGTTCTTGCTAAGGAAGGCTCAGAATCCAGAAGCCAAAAAAGGAAAAGCAGCTAATAAATTTGATCACATAAAACTTAAATTAAAAACATAAGTAAAGTCAAAGGAAAATGTCTAAAATATTTGTAGCACATGTGATATATTAAGGATCAATATCCTTAGGATGCCTGGGTGGCTCAGTGGTTGAGTGTCTGCCTTTGGCTCGGGTCATGATCCTGGAGTCCTGGGATCGAGTCCCACATCGGGCTCCTTGCATGGAGCCTGCTTCTCCCTCTGCCTGTGTCTCTGCCTCTCTCTCTCTCTCTCTCTCTCTAGAATAAATAAAAATTAAAGAAAATCTTTTTTTAAAAAAGGAAAAATATCCTTAATATGAAAAGAGCTCTTACAAATCAATGAAATGAATTTCCCAGTAGGAAAATGGGTAAAGGACACGAATAGGCAATTTGCAGAGGAGAAAATGCAAATGCTTGATGAACATCCATGTTTACATCATTTTATTTTTTATTTTTTTAAGATTTATTTATTTATGATAGACATAGAGAGAGAGAGAGAGAGGCAGAGACACAGGAGGAGGAAGAAGCAGGCCCATGCTGGGAGCCTGATGTGGGACTCGATTCCGGGACTCCAGGATCACACCCCAGGCCAAAGGCAGACGCCAAACCGCTGAGCCACCCAGAGATCCCCTGTTTACATCATTTTAGTTCAAGTATTTGACCATATTGCTTTCTGACATGGACAGTTAAGCAAAGGTAAAGACTGTAGGGAAAGATCCTCTACAGCTTTGGCATGTGGAAGTACATGTGCTTCTCATATTTTTTAAGTTCCTCACAGGGTGCAGCATGAACTACAGATCAGTTTGCCTCTTTCCTCATCTGGCACTGGAGACACAATATGTTAACATAAGCCACCATTTTCTGGCGATGGCCTGGGAGAGGAGAGTAAATGGTGCTCTATAATCTACTCCCAGTGAAGGACTACAAAATGAATGGGAAGGACAACCTGGGTGCATGCTGGCTCTGTCTAATCTCAGGGGCTGGCTGGACCAGGTCTGGCCTCTTTTCTTTAGTGGGTTGCAGACTGGACATTCAGATCTGCTTTAACTTGGAACTACACCATCTGCATGTGCCTAGGACCCAGCTAATTGCTAAGGACCTCTGAAACATTCACTCCTCAATTTCTAGTCCTCTGCCCTGTCTCACTGTGGCATTGGGCAGTAGCATTCTTCTCTGGAAACATGACCAGAGGCCAAACATCATGAGTTCACCTTGCCTGCATGACAGACACCAAGTCTTGGTGGGAGCAAGAAACATTAGGTAAATCAGGCTTTGAGGTCACTCCTCCTATGTCAATAAGGGTAAAGCCTTTATTTTATTATTTTATTTTATTTATTTGCTGGACTTTAAGAAACATTTTTAGTATATGTGCTGCTGAAGTGAGGACTGAGAAACATTTTTAGATTTTCAATTGTTCCTTTTTTTTTCTGTGTTGTCTAATAAGTCAATTTCTTAACAAAGCATCTTTTGGCTTATTTTGGATAGGATGATTGTAAGTAGCTACATGCCTTCTAATTTAGAAGGACCTTGGGCTGCCTGAGTGGCTTAGTTGGTTAAGTACCTGACTCATACTTTCAGCTCAGGTCGTAATCTCGGGGTCATGGCATTGAGCCCTGCTTCAGGCTCCGCACCGAGTGCAGAGTCTGCTAGAAATTCCCTCTCCCCCTCTCTCTGCCCCTCTTCCTGCTCATGCACGTGCTCTCTCAATAAATAATTTTTTAAAAAGGATCTTTTCCCTCATAAAAGTAAGCTATGACAGCAAACTACTCACTGGATAATGCAAAACTCCTCCCCACAATAAACACCTACAAATGTTTTACAAAATATAATATTACAAAAAAATTTAAATAAAATATAACATCATTTTATATTGATAAATATAATCAATATATTATTATTGTCAACATGCTCCATCAGTAAAGCATGTGACTCTTGATCTAAGAGTTGTGAGTTGACTCCATGTTGGGCATGGAGTGAGCCTACGTTAGAAATTAATTAATTAAAAAATATCCATCACATCACAGATAGATGTTATACCATCTCCCCTGTCCCCAAACCTCTAACCTCCTCCACCATCTCACCACTGGAAAATGATCTTTCTTCTGATTTCCCTGAAAAAGCCAGAAGGAATCAGAAGAGAATGTCCCTGCCCTCCCTGTTGCCAAATCTACCAACCTCCCTGCTGCCTTCCCTGTTGATCTCATCCAACCTCATGGCCACATATGCGCTGAAGGCTCCCAAGTTTGTGTCTTCAACCCAGATTTCTCTAAACCCCAAAATCCTGTGTCCAATTGTATAATGATCTCTTTCCCCTGGCACATCTCAATTTTAACCTGGTTAAAACAGGATTCTTGATTTCCAGTCCCCAAACCTGCTCTCTTCCCGGTTTCCCATCTCAGTAAATGACATCGCCCCTCAATCAGTTGCTCAGGCCAGAAACCTAGGGGTTGGGTCCACCTCCTTTCTGCTTGCACAACTTGCTTCTAATCCTTTAGCAAATATTTTCGGCCTACCTTCAAAACATAATCTCACCCTTTTTTGCCACCTCCGTTACGACCATCCTGGTTCAAATAACTTGCATCTTCTGCTTGACCAACCCCAGTGGTCTTCTAACTTATCCCCCTGCATCCATCATTGACTAACTTAGGGTCTATTCTCAACTCCACAGCTGAAGCCTTCCCTTTAAAACATAAAGTGGGGCGTCTGCCCCTCCCCCCACTCTCTCTCTAAAATAAAAAAATCTTAAAAAAAAATAAGGCAAATCACATTATGCCTCTGTTTAAACCCTCCAGTAGCTTCTCTTCTCACTCTAAAAAAAACGAAAAGCCTACAAAGCTCTGACCAGTCCAGTAAAACAAAAAGCCTACAAAGCCCTGCCCAATCTGGTACTTTGCTACATCTGGCACATCACTGCTATCCCTCTCCATTCCAGTCTGCTTCAATCACACAGACCACGTTGTTGGTCCTTGGACACGCTGTGTCCACTTCCACCCCTGGCATTTGCACTTGCTCTTAACTCTGCCTGGAATGCTCTTGCCCAAAATAACCCCATAGATCTCTTCCTCATTTAACGCAAGGTTCTATTCAAATGTCATCTCCCGGGCGGCCCGGGTGGCTCAGCGGTTTAGTGCTGCCTTCAGCACGTCTTCTCCATGATCCTGGAGACCTGGGATCGAGTCCCATGTCGGGCACCCTGCATGGAGCCTGCTTCTCCCTCTGCCTGTGTCTCTGCCTTTCTCTCTGTGTGTCTCTCATGAATAAATAAATAAAATCTTTAAAAAACAACAACAACAAATGTCATATCCCCACAGAGGCCCTCCCTAAAATAACTGCTTACCCCACTCCTAGCACTCTCCATTCCCCCAGAACCTGCTTTATTTTCCTCCATATCAATCCACACCCACCAACATCATAATATTGCATTTTCTGGTTCCTTTATGGTCTGTCTCCTTCAACTATAATGCAATCTTAATGAGGGCAGGGCCTTTGTCTTATTCAGTGCTGTAACCCTAGCTCTGAAACCAGTTTCTGGCCTGTAATAGATGTTTAATGAATATTTACTGGACAAATGGCTGAAAGGCACCATTGAGAATATAAGAAAATATTGTGCCAGAAAGAACAAGAGAACTAAGACCTACAGGTCACCTGTGATCTACTGACTTGAGATTTGACCACTGTTGCCAAGACTGTTAACCCTCAACATCCATTTTCCTGTATATCCTTGGTAACAGAACTCCTACTTTTCAGTTGGATATATGGCCACTCACAATAAAAGCTACTGTGACTAAGCTCTGACCAATGGGATACAAAAGCAAATGTCATAGGGAAGCCACTGAGAATCTTCCTTGAAAGACAGCTGCCATGTCCCCCCACTCTTTTTTTATGGAGCCCAACACAGGGCTCAATCTCACAACCCTGAGATCATGAGCCGAGCTGAAATCAAGAGTCAGATGCTTAACCAACTGAGCCACCCAGGTGCCCTAATGTCCCTTATTCTTAACCTCTTACTCTTTCCTGCTGGCTTGAACGTGAAAATGAAGGCTAGACCTGGAGCAGCCATTCTGGACCATAAGGTGACCTGAGAAATAGAGGCCACATAGAATGGAACAAGATATATGGGGCGCCTGGCTAGCTAAGTCGGTGAAGCGTGTGACTTGATCTCAGAGTTGTGGGTTCCAGCCCCAGGTTGGTGTAGAGATGACTTAAAAATAAAATCTTAAAAAAGAAGATATAAAGAGCCTAGGGGTGCCTGAGAGCATGGTAAGGACAACACTCCACAACAGCCTAGACTGCCTTTCTCTGGACTGCTATGTGAGACACATTCTTCTCTTGTTTATGCCACTGTGATTTTGGAGCTCTGTTGCTCTCAGCTGAACCTCACACCAATCAGTATAATGTACACACAGAGAGAAGCCAAGGCCTCAGAACCAAGAACCTTATATAAATTCTGTACCCTCAATTAGCTATCCCTCACAGAACTGGCAAATTAGGAAAACACCTGCTCACTGGCAGAAGAGGCATATTAAAGGATTGCCTACCTAGGCCTGGATCCTGGGCAGAAAAATAGAACCCCCTTGAGAATTCATAACCACTAATAGGGAAGGATTTTCTAGACAAGCTATAAAAAGCACAACCCAAAGGGAAATAAGATAAATCAGAGTACATTTTTTAAAAAGATTTTATTTATTTATTCATGAGAGACGGAGAGGCAGAGACATAGGCAGAGGGAGAAGCAAGCTCCACGCAGGGAGCCCAATGCAGGATTTGATCCCAAGACCCCGGGATCATACCCTGAGCCGAAGGCAGACATTCAACCACTGAGCCACCCAGGGTCCCTAAATTGGAGTACATTTAAATAAAAAGTATAATTCTGAATGACAAAAAGGCACCATAAATGAAAGTAAAAATATGCCACAAACTACATAAGCAACAAAGGATTAATGTAAGAAAATATTTTTAAAACCAATAAATTAATAAGAAAAAGATGAATAACCTTGTTTAAAAAAAACAATGGAGAAAGGAAATGAAGAGATACTTCACAAAAGAGGAAACTTTAATGACCAGCAAGCAGATGAAAAGGTGCCTGATGTCCACATTGATTATGAAAATGTTAATTAAAATAATAACTCAACCTTACTGAGACCCTACTATGTGCCAGGCAACATTCTAAAATGCTTCATGCAAGACACCATTTCAAATTGACAGAACTTTTAAAAACACAACAAAGAAGCTTTGGCAAGGATGTGAAGCAATGGAAACTTCCAGCCACTGCTGGTAAGATGCAAATATTACCTCTTAACGGACACTCAGAAAAATCTGTGCTTATACTCAAGAAATCTCATAGCAGCCCTATTTGTCACAGCAAAAAAAATGGAAACAATGTATACATCCTCCATCAGGAGAATGGATATGGAAACACACGCTCTGGAATACTCTACACAAGGGAAATGAATGAACTAGAGCTGGCTTTATGTATCAACATAAACGAGTTTCATAGACAACATGCTGAATGAAGAAGGCAAGTTTCAGAATGATATAGACACAGATTACCATTTGTATATATATTTTAATATGAAAAACAGTTTCTATATTATTTATGAATATCCTCATTGTAGTACTATAAAAATAGTCAAGATAACGGTACCTCTAGGGGTACCTGGGTGGCTCAGTCAGTTAAGCATCTGCCTTCGGCTCAGGTCATGATCTCAGGGTCCTGGGATTGAGCCCCACATCGGGCTCCTTGCTCGGTGGGGAGGCTGCCTCTCCTTCTCCCTCTGTGCTCGTGCTCTCTCCATCAAATAAATAAGTAAAATCTTAAAAAAAAAAAAAAGATAATGGTACTTCTAGGGAGATGTGGTGTGGGACAGACTTGTTGAAAGATTCACATGGGATGTCAACGCTGTTAATAATGTTTTATTTCTGAGAGAGGAAACTCAGATAAATATGGCATAGGGTCACAGTTTAATAAAGCTAAATAATGAGCATGTGTGTCTTTATCATGTTGATCTTTATATACTTCTGAATGCTGGAAATATTAGGAATAAAAATATAAAAATAAAAGTAATCCAGTCATTTTGGGGAAAAAAATTAGAAAGTAGGAAAAAATATCTCATCACCCAAAAATGTTAACAGTGTAATCTAAATTTTTTATTTACATTCTATACTTATTGAATCCCTAATTTGTGCCAACCAGGATCTGAACATTCTATTTTTTTAATGTCTCTTTTTTTTTAGATTTTATTATTTAGAGAGCACATGAGTGGGGGGAGAGACAAAGGGGGAGGAGAAAGAGAATCTTAAAGTAGGCTCCATGCCCAGCATAGAGCCCTTTGTGGGGATTGATTCCACAACCCTAAGATCATGACCTGAGCTGAATGAAGAGACAGATGCCTAACCAACTGAGCCTTCCAGGGGCCCCTGATACTAAACATTCTGACAGGTGTGAGGTAATATCTCATTGTGGTTTTAATTTGTATTTCCCTGATGATGAGTGATGTTGAACATCTTTTCATGTGTCTCTTGGCCATCTGGCTGTCTTCTTTGGAAAAATGCCTATTCAGGTCTTCTGTCCATTTTTAATCAGATTGTTTTTTGTGTGTTGAGTTACATGAGTTCTTTATAATATATTAGATACTAATCCCCTGTCAGATATACATCTATATAACTTTCAAATATCTTCTCCCATTCAATAGGTTGCCTTTTCATTGTGTTGATGGTTTCTTTTTTTTATTTTTATTTATTTATGATAGTCACAGAGAGAGAGAGAGGCAGAGACACAGGGAGAGGGAGAAGCAGGCTCCATGCACCAGGAGCCCGACGTGGGATTCGATCCCGGGTCTCCAGGATCGCGCCCTGGGCCAAAGGCAGGTGCCAAACCGCTGTGCCACCCAGGGATCCCTGTTGATGGTTTCTTTTGTTGTGCAGAAGCTTTTTAGTTTGATGTAGTCCCAATCATTTATTTTTGCTTTTGTTTTCCTAGCCTCAGGAGACAAATCCAGAAAAATATTGCTAAGGCCCATGTCCAAAAGATTACTGCCTAGGTTGTATTTTAGGAGTTTTATGGTTTCAGGTCTTATATTTAAGTCTTTAATCCATTTCAAGTTTATTTTTTGTGTATGGTGTATGAAAGTGGTCCAGTTTCATTCTTTTGTAAGTAGCTGTCCAGTTTTCCCAGCACTATTTATTGAAAAGACTGTCTTTTCCCCATTGGATATTCTTGTCTCTGTCAAAGATTAATTGACCATATAAGTGTGGATTTATTTCTGGGCTCTCTTCTGTTCCGTTGATTTATGGAGATAGCATATTTTAAAATAATACTTTTTTTGTAGATCACCCTGTACCTTCAGTAGTATTATTTGCCCACAGACAGTTTTCAATAAATACTTACTAAATGATCAAAGGGAAATAAGAAGAAAACCCATCAACTTTTCCATACCGGGGCAACAAAGTTTAATTTCCTAGGTCAGGGGGATCCCTGGGTGGCGCAGCGGTTTGGCGCCTGCCTTTGGCCCAGGGCGCGATCCTGGAGACCCGGGATCGAATCCCACATCAGGCTCCCGGTGCATGGAGCCTGCTTCTCCCTCTGCCTGTGTCTCTGCCTCTCTCTCTCTCTCTCTGTGACTATCATAAATAAATAAAAAAAAAATTAAAAAAAAAATTTCCTAGGTCAATTAGGAAAGATACTCATCAAGAGAGTATTTCTATTCTCTTGGTTTTTATTAGCCTTTTTGTTAAACAACAGCTTATTGAGATTTAATTCGCTCATTTAAATTAAATTCAGTGATTTTCAGTAAATCCATTGAGTTGTAGGACCACCATCACAATCAATTTAAAGCATTCTCATCACCTGCCCCCCAAAGCCTTGGGTCCATTAGTACCATTAGCAGTCATGCCTCTTTCCCTCCCACATCCTCTCCTAGCCCTAGACAACCATTAAACTAGTTCTTGTCTCTACAGACTTACCTCTTCTGGACATCTCATGTAAGTGGAATTGGACAATATATAATCCTTTGTGACTGGCTTCTTCCACTTAGCCTCATATTGTCAAGGTGGCATATCCAGACAATAAACCATCATTTGGCAATAAAAAAAATGAGTCATTAACTATTTAATGCAACTCTTTCACCAATGTATTGCAAGGTTTCAAACATTTATACTTTAAAACTTGTTGACATTTTTTTATTGTGGTAAGATATACATAACATTTTCCATTTTAACCACTTTATTTCCTTTTCTTTTTTCATTTTAACCATTGTAAGTGTACAATTCAGTGGCCTTAAGTAGATTTACAGTGTTGTGCAGCCATCACCACCATCCAACTACAGAACTTTCTCATCATCCCAAACTGAAACTGTACGCATTAAGCAATGCTGTTTTTAGAACTGTTGGCAGCCACCATTCTGTTTTCGGTCTCTTTGAATCTGGAGGAGTAATACTGTAGTTGTCCTTTTGTTACTGGCTTATTTCTGTTAACACAATATCTTCCATGTTCATCACTGTCCTGGCATGTGTCAGAGTTGCTTTCCTCTTTAAGACTGATTAACATTCCATTCCATTGCATGTATAGACCACATTTTGCTTATTTATTCATTCGTCAATGGAACCCTGGGGTCGCTTCCGTGTTTTAGCTATTGTGAATAATGCTGCTCTGAGCCTGGGTGTACAAATATTTGTTCAAGTCACTGATTTGAATTCTTTTTGGATATATACCTAGAAGTAGACTTGCTGGATTATACTGCTGAGGGAGCAGAAAGTAAGCTGAGAACAAAGCACAAGCTGACACCTCACCAACTCCTCCCCATTCCCCGCCCTGCCAGGTGGGATCTGTGTGACATTCCTCAGGTGCTCCTGGCTGCTCTAAAGCTAAGAGAAGGGGAAAACAAACACTGATAGAGATCACAGCCCTGCAAGATCTGAGTCTCCCTTAGTTTACCAATGTCTTAGTGATTTATAAGGAAAAAACATTCTTATCAATAACCTAACTTCCCGGGGCACCTGGGTGGCCTCTGCCTTGGGCTCAAGTCATGATCCTGACATCCTGGGGGGGTCTTGGGATTGAGTTCCCATGTCTGGCTCCCCGCTCAGCAGGGAGTCTGCTTCTCCCTCTGCCCTTCTCCTCTGCTTGTGATCTCAAATAAATAAATAAATACATAAATAAATAAAGTCATCTTTTTAAAAATAGCCTAACTTCCAGAGACCGATAACTCAATTTCTTGGAGCCCTGACATCCCCCTCCCTTCCATGAGTGATGTGGAAAACCGAGGCAAAACAAAATTAAATCTCTGTATGACCTGCAGCCCATTGACAAGGATCCAAGACAGGCAGAGTGTAACATTCCTGCAGGAAGCTCCCAACTGTCTTAATGTTAGTGCCTTATTGGAAGACAAAGCAACCTTGGCTTGACAGCAGCCGGCCTCCAGTATCCTGAAAGTCTTCTTTAGCAGATGAAAGTCCTTTTGGACACCCCCTTTTTGCCTTACCTTCCCCCAATTCCCAGGTATATAATCAGCCACCCCTCATAACCCCAGTGCAGCAGCCCTTTCTGCCCACAGGTCCTGTCCTTGTACTTTAAAAAAAAAAAATTACCTTTTTGCACCAAAGATGTCTCAAGAATTCTTCCTTGGCCGTGGGCTCCAGGCCCCAACAACATTCCAAAACTACATCAATACAATAATTCTGGGTTTAAGTTTTTGAGGACCCACCAAGCTGTTTTCCATAGTGGCCACCCCATTATACATTCCTGCTAGCAGTGCACAAACGTTCCAACTTCTCCACATCCTTACCAAACCTTATTTCCTGTTGTTTTTGAAATAATAACCACCCGACTGGTTGTGAAGTGGCATCTCATTATGGTTTTGATTTGCCTTTCCCTATCGATTACACCTTCTGTTTAATAAATGCTGTGATCTCAGAACGCCTTAAGAGATCTAAAGAACTTGTTAACAAAATGAATAATCCCCATGTGTGTCTAGAAGCTATTAAATGTACTTGGTTTAAGGTCAACTGTACCTGTAACTGAGGAAACTAGTTGCTTTGATACTTTAAGCAGAAATGTGGTAGGTGCTGTCCTAGACGATTGTCACAGGGTTCGGTTCCTCAGGAAGTAAACTCTGAGACAGAGCATGGGGTCTTCGATCATTTTTAAGAGTTTAAAGGGATCCTGAGATTAAAACTTTGGAGCTCCTCTGGTCTGGAGCATGCTAGGGGAAGTAAAATCCACTCCGAGTCACTTCAATCAAATATTTATCTGATTACTAAAATTGGAAGACTCTCTCTCCCACTCATCTCCATTCCTTTTCCCACTTTGTGGCCCTATCCCCAACATGTTTATCTCATCTGCTACTCCATATCCTTTCTGTGGCTTACAAGAAACTAAATTGTTCCTGTTTCCTGTTTCCATGAAGACAGATCCAACACATTATATGTCGTTTGTTTTTTTTAGAACTTCTGAATCATAGAGACGTATTTTGTGATTATATATGCAAATGGCCAGGAATATATTGTATTTCATCTACATCATAGGTTGCAGTTACACTTTTGTATTGAAGAAGTTTCAGGGCTGCCTGGATGGCTCAGTAGGTTAAGTGTCAAACTTTGGCTCAGGTCATGATCTTGGGGTCCTGGGATCAAGCCCTGTGTCTGGTCTCTGCATTCAGCGGGGAGTCTGCTTCTCCCTCTCCCTCTGCCCCTCCCCTTGCTCATGCTCATTCGCTCTTTCTCTCCCCAAAAAATAAAATCTTTAAAAAAAAAGAAGTTGTAAAAATATCAACCAGCGTCTACTTAAAATGTATTGTGAGGAAGACAGGCATACGCTTAATTGCCAACAGAAGATTAGACTCTGATATTCAAGTGAGGCCCATTTGACATATGGAAGTTCGATACCTCTGTTTATTTCAATCCAAGTGTGGAAACCACCAAAGAACAGAAAAACACCCAAAACTCCACCAAGTGCCAATGTTCCTCCAGTGACATGATGTCTCTTGAAAGAATGTCATGCTCTAACGGATGCAGAAAAAAAGCAAAGATCTGAAGCAACTGGACTAAAGGGATCGCCATGGCAATCAAGTACCAAATCAGAAGAGGGCTTCTTTTTTGGTCTGGGGAGTTTTTGCTTTTCGGAAACATCATGTGTTGCTTTCTCCAAGCATCACACACACACACACACACACACACACACACACACACCAAAAAAAATACACAGCTTACTAAATTTAGTTGCAGCTCTGTCACAACAATGATGACAAAATTTTCCTCCGACCACAATGTGTTTGAGCACAAATGGTTCCTCTTTCCAGGTTCTGGTTTGTACATATACAAATTCCTAGTGAGGTGACACTCACTCTCCCACAGCAAGACTCCTTCCTGAGGATGGACAGTGAGGACTCAGCTGTACTCTGGCCGGGCGAAGGCACCGAAGGAATGAAACTATATCCCAGATGGTGAGTTCTACAGCTTTGTACCCATTTCACAGAAACCAATGATCCCGGCTGATCCAATTTCGCCACGGCCAACCAGAGTGGTGCGTAGGGCTGCTTTCATGTTGGGTGGTCCCTTTGTCACCTTGTGGACTGGTGACACCTCCAGCCCTCGCTGTACCCCTCCATGCTGACTCTCTTCCCTAAGGGGCTTCGCCATAGCACCTTGCACGCGGAGCCTGCCTGGGGACAAAAGAGTAAGAGGAAACAGGAAACTGAATGGCACTAAAGGAGAAATGAAAGAAAAAGGACAGAGAACGAATGGGACAATGTTAGCAGAAAGGAGAACAACAGAAGCGGAACCGTAAGAGACAAGGGAACCCTGAAGATGAGAGTACTAGAACTTCTAATAATAGTTCCCATTTATTAGTCCTTACTATATGTTAGGCACTGGATTAACATTTGCTGTGAGTGTCTTTATCTCATTTAACCCTTACAACAACCCCTGTGGTAGGCACTATTCTGATGCCTATCTTACAAAAGATAAAAATGTGCTCTTGTAAGGAAAAAAAAAGACTCCCAAGAGCCCAGCCTTGAAAAGATGTGAAGAGAGGAAAGGAGAAAAAGAAACAGAAAAAAATGGGATAAGTGACACAAAAGCAGATGGTAAAATCAGCATAAATGTATTAAAACTAAAGTCTACAAAGAATTTGACAAATCCTGGGCACCTGGGTGGCTCAGGCGGTTAAGCATCTGACTTGATTTCTGCTAGGGTCATGGTCTCAGAGTGGTGAGATGGAGCCCCATGTTGGGCTCCATGCTCAGTGTGGAGTCTGCTTGAGATTCTCTCTCTCCCTCTCCCTCTGCCCCTCCTCCCTACTTGTTCTCTCTTTCTCTCTCTCTCACTCTCTCTCATAAATAAATAAAATCTTTTAAAAAAAGGAATTGGACAAATCCACCATTGTAGCATCATGATGAGAGATTTGAACTGGTCTCTCGGTAACCAATAGGTCCAACAGACAAAAAAATTAGCAAGAATATTTATTTGACAACATGATCCACAAACTTGATCCACACATAAGAACACTGGACCCATAATCTGAGAATACAATTGTCCTTTGAACAATTCAGGTTTGAACTATTGCAGGTCTATTTGTACACGGATTTTTTTTTTCAACTAACACAGCAGAGTACTGTGAATGCATTTTCTCTTCTTTATGATTTTCCTAATAAGATTTTCTTTTCTTTCTTTTTTAAAAAAGTAATGTCCAAACCGAGCATGGAGCCCAACACAGGGCTTGAACTTACTACCCAGAGATCCAGACCTGAGCTGAGATCAAGGGTCAGAAGCCTAACCAACTGAGCCACCCAGGCTCCCCCTCACCACAATAAGATTTTCTTTTCTCTAGGTTACTTTATTGTAAGAAGACAGTATATAATACATAGAACATACAAAAACATGTGTTAACTGATTGTTGATGTTACCAGTAAAGCCTCACATCAGTAGTATGCTATTCTGGGGGAGTAGGCTAAGTTCGGTGGGGGGTGTCGAAGGTTATTTGCACATTTTCAGCTGGGCACAGAGATGGTGTCCCTAACGCCCACATTGTTTTTCTCAGACATTGTTTCCAAAATTAAACTATACATTGTGTGGCAAAGCAAGCCTCATTCAATTTGCAAGGATAGGTACCATCCTGGAAACTGAGCCTGCAGAGAAGTGAAATGACTGGCCTTGGCCTCTGTAGCTGAGAAGCAGCGATTCTGAGCACAGAGCACACACAGCCACCGCTGAGCCCTGGGCACGCCGGCAACTAGGCTGTGCTGCAATCTTGCAGTGGCCTGGTTCTAAATAGTAAGTACAGTCAGAAAAGGCAATCCAGGTGAGGGGGAGTGTGGGATACTTAGGGCAATTCCGGGGACTAGGTTGAGATGGGTTTTGCTGTTCTAGTACAGGTCCTTCCCCCTCCCCAGCCCAGTGTTTGCCAAGTGAAGACTGAGGCCCTCCATTCCTGGCTTGTTTAGGGAACTGGCCAAGGGGCAGGGAAGCAAAAAGACCTCAGAGGGATGTGCAAATGAGAGTGTGGGTTCCTGTTGGAGTCCAGGCTGTGCAAATGGCCTCCTCTCAGAGCAAGGCTTTTGTGAACCTGGGTGTGAGTTATCCTACCTGCTTAAGGCAAACAAACACTGGAGACTTTCCAGAGCAAGAAGGTGCAGAGCACTGACATGCAAATGAGGCATTTGAATCTTTAAACAGAGGAGTCTGGAGGCTTGGCAAGATGAGAGACAGACAGATGGACACTAGTGAGAGGCACTAACAATGCCATCTAGTAAACGCTGTCCTTCCTTGACAGTGTGCAAAGACTAGACCCGTCCTGGCTGGGCCAGGGTAGGGGACAGCGCCGAAATAGGGTCAGACCCGGGGGGAGAGGGTACAGCGAAAAGGTTGCAGGAGATCCCGGCTGAGATGCTGAGATGGTGGCAGCAACAAAAGCACCCCAAACCAAAAACCAAAGGAGGAGCCCTGGATGCTGACGCGTGGAGGCCCTTCCTCTTTCAGAGACCAAAGCATTGGAAAGCAGAACAGAGCCAATTCCAGAGAGGAAGAGTTTGCAGCCTAAAGCAAAAGAGGCTATGGAGTAACTGGAGGGGATATTGACTGCTTTCCAGGGGCGCAAGAAAGAATAGGGGTGCCAGGCCCCAAGAGCACGCTCTTTCATAGAGCAGCACCCCAAATGGTTGGGTCCAGGGAAGAATCAGCTTCACAGTCCCCTGGGGACTGATGGTGGAGAGGCTGACCCTGTCCCTGATCACCAATACCTCAGAGAGTCTTTCCCCAGCCTTCCTGCCTCCAGGCAAGAATTAAGGAAGTTCTGATCATTTATCTTAGAAAACCAGATCTCCCAAATGTCACTTTTATTATGTCACCACCTTGCTTGTAAAAGTTTTCCATGGTTCTTCATTGCTTATGAGAGCCAGTCATAAAGTGACCTCTGTTCACTTGTTTCTCTTTCTCTTTCTGTCTCCTGGTTATCTGCCTCTCTCAAGTTCTGGTTACCCTTCAAGGTCTAGTTCAATTCCCATCTATTCCAGAAGTCCTCAAAAGCAATTGGCGGAATGAGCACTGGGTGTTATGCTAAATGTTGGCAAATTGAACTGCAATAAAAAATTTTTAAAAATTAAATTAAATTAAATTATTTAAAAAAGCAATTCCAACCACACTGATCTATCTTGTCTTTCTCTGCGCATTTATATTTGTTTGTTGCATCTTCCCTAATTGTTTTCTCTGCCTTTCCACAACTTCAACTGGAAATTTCCCAAGGGCAACAACACGAAGCCTTGCCTTTCATTGGTTGGTTAGTATCCCTCACAACACCTAGCACCTAGTGTAATTTATTCACTCCTATATTTATTATGAGCCGTGTGTCAGGTACAGTCCTGAATGCTGGGGGTAGAGCTGGGAACAAAGCAGAAAACATCCCCTGCCCTCATGAAGGTTACATTCCAGTGTAATGGGGCAGAATGACCCAGGAAGGGGGCTAGTGAGGGAGTGCCGGCAGGGCTTGTGATTTTCCACTTGGTAGCCAGAGCACACCTCCATGTGTGCTCATGGCCAGAGCACACCTCATGCAGATACCTCCATGAGCCATCTACATGACGTGATGGAGTAAGATGCGTGGCTCTCCCAGGAGGCTGGAGCAACCAGCAGAGGAAAATAAGCTGGGCAAAGGCCTCGGGGCTGAGTGCCCTTGGCTCCTGTGAGGGACAGCCAGGTCAGTGTGGCTGGAGGAGCATGCATTGGGCAGAGCAGTGAGAGAGGAGGTTAGAAGGTGGGATAAGGTAAGGCCTTGAGGGCTGGTGGAGAGTTCGGAGCAAATGGGGGCCTTGTGGAAATCCAAGAGTCAATTTAATAACTACTGTAAAGTTTGGAGACCTAGTGGTCAATTGGCCTCAGGACATTGACCCAGACAGATACCACGCTTCTCTGCCTCAGGCTAAACCCAGAGGGTCTTGTCGCAAGCCCCTTGTGCAAATGGTGCTCTCTCGAGTGAGCTTCACTAAACCTGTAGAGGAAAACCAATTACTGAAGAGCAAGAGCCTTTATTTTTTTTAATCTTTTTTTTAGATTTTATTTATTTATTCATGAGAGACACACAGAGAGGCAGAGACATAGGCAGAGGGAGAAGCAGACTCCTTGCGGGAAGCCCGATGTGGGACTTGATCCCAGGACCACAGCATCACGACCTGATGTCAAAGGCAGACGCTCAACCACTGAGCCACCCAGGCACCCCAGAGCAAGAGCCTTTAAGTCAACAAAACCCAGACACTGAGAGCATGGTATGTCACCAACATTGACCTTGTTACATTCAGCTTTGTGTTCTCTGTGGGGCCAGACAGGGTCACCCCAAATAAATTTAGAATCTTGAGACACCTGGGTGGCTCAGTCAGTTAAGTTTCTGCCTTTGGCTCAGGTCATGATCTTAGGGTTCTGGGATCGAGCCCTGCATCGGGCTCCCTGCTCATCGGGGAGTCTGTTTCTCCCTCTGCCCTCCCCGACCCCCCCCCCCCAAACTCGTGCTCTCTCTCTCAAATAAACAAATAAAATCTTTAAAAAAGAGGGAGAGAGTAAGGAATTGTGCATTTGGGGGTTAAAAAAAAACCTTTAAAAATATGACATTTGAGGAACAGAAAAGCTCTCTGGGTAAAGAGAATAGCAAGAGGGAAGGTTTGTAGGGAGAAAACATCAGAGGTGACAAACAGTGGCCAGGCGAGTAGTAAGTGAGGGAAGCAGGCCAGGCCAGGACAGGCCAGGGAGCGCAGGGCCTGTGCAGACAGGGAACACATGCCCCTTTGATAAGGAGGCAGTCCCTGGTTAGCACTTGCTGACTTTCAGTGCACTGGACCACAGGTTCGACTCTACTAGAACTTCTGATTACTTGAGAGAAGCTGAAAATCTGTGGTGTCATGCAACATCTCCTGATTTTTTTTTTCATTTTTAGTATCTAAATCCAAATAAATTAAAACATGATGTGGCCCAAACAAGATTGCCTGCAAGGGACTTCGAGCCTAAAGCTGGCTGGTTGGCTAAGAGTGCTGGACTGCCAAGGGACTTGGGGAGCCTGGCTGGAGAAGAAACTGTGATGAATTCGGGGAGTCTGTCCTGCAGAAGCAAGCCCGCAGGCAAAAAGGCGTGGAGACTTTCTTTTGTGGCATTTGATGGGGAGGAGGTGTCACTTCAGATGCTTGAGCTGGGAATGAAATGATCAGATTGGTACCTTGAGAAGTTTGGGCCCCTGGAGGGGAGATGCACAGACCCTTGCAAGGGCATAAGGGAAAGGCTTGATAAGGACCTGAAGAGAACAGTGGAGGTGAACAGAGGGGAGAATTGCCCTGAGAGGTGTTTTTGTGCGGGGCTGAATGGCTGGGCGGGGAAACCATATGCACACCAGATACAGGAAGGGCACATTTCAAGGTTAAGTACTTTTAGCATCAATCTCTCAACTAATTTTTCGTGGGCATGAGGACAATGGGTGGATAGGGGCAAGTACAAAAGACAACAAAGAGTGCACACTGGCTTAGGATTTCTCGACTTAAAAAAAAAAAAAGGATTTCTCGACTTTGGCACTATTGTCATTTTGAGCTGGATAATTCTTTGCGGTGAGTGGGAGTGGGGCTGTCCTGTGCGTAGTAGTATGTTTAACAGCATTCCTACCTCTACTCACTAGATCCCAGTAGCACACCCCCTACCCCAAGAGGTAATCACCAAAAATATCTCCAGACATTGCCAAGTGTCCGCTGGGGAAGACAAATCAACCCTTGCTGGGAGCCATTGCTCTAGTGTCAGAAGAAGGGAAAGTCCCTGTTTGTTGTTTCCCTTTTTCCTTTGCCCTGAAGTGGCAGTGAGCATCTGTTCTGATTTGCCTGATAAAAGGCAGAAGACCCTTTAAGAGATTTTTACCTAAGGGTCCAGAATTGTTAGCTGAGCCCTCGGTATATACGCTGGTGTCCATGTCCTTTCTGAATTCAGGAGGGTGTTTCTTTTTTTTTTTAAGATTTTATTTATTTACTCATGAGAGACACACAGAGAGAGGCAGAGGAATAGACAGAGGGAGGAGCAGGCTCCCTGTAGGGAGCCTGATGCAGGACTCGATCCCAGGACCCAGGATTACAACCTGAGCTGAAAGCAGACACAACCACTGAGCCACCCAGGCCTCCCCAGGAGGGTGTTTCTAACTGGCCGGAAGGAGACCTGGCTTTGGAAAGAGGAACACTGTTCATCCCCCCCTAGATATTTCCTATTTGTGTCCTATTCCAATTCTACTCACAAAAAAAGGAGGAAGCCTTAGTGGAAAGGGTAAAGATCCCAAAAGCCAACTGGAGTGGCTGAGGTACATGGGGCAGTCCAGAATTACAGCCACCTCAGGGCCAGAGTGAAAAGAAGATGGTTGGTAGCCTCACACCCAAATCATCAGGGCTCAATGAATTACCAATTAAAGCTAAACTTGATGTGGACTCGTCAGGACTCGGATTACACAAGCCCAAATAAGAGCTGTTTATTGCAGTTCCTGGAAAGCTATCCATTTGTCTTCATCTACCCGCAGACCAGAGCAGTGGCCTAATTCAATCTAAGATGCGCTTTGAGTAAAAGTACACGGAAATTACAAATAAAAGATTGATGTTGAAGAAACAGCATTCCTAAACCTCACCACTCTCTCCAAAACATAAAAAAAAAAAAAAAAAAGCGGCTTGAAGTTTAGGGTAGAGAGGAAGTGGAACTAGCTAGAACACCCAAAGTCACTGCCAGCAGGCCAGTACTAGTATGGTCATGCCACTGCCCTTTGTCTTTTGCCTCACAATGCTCAGATTTTCCGGGGCCTTTTCTGGAGGCTGATGCCAAGTCGTGACCTGTAGTTTTCTCATCATTTGCTGCCATTACCGTTCATTTCATTAAGCACTCATTCAATCTATGCCAGACAGTGCCCACGGTGGCACTAAGCCAGTCCCCAGGGGCTCCCATTCCAAGTGGAGACTTCATAGAAGGCGGATGACATAATCATTTTGGAAATGTTATTATAAACGTATTGTATAATGTTTATAGCAAATGTCAACAAAGTGTATGTGTGTGGTGATGGGGGGGTCTTAGGTTAGAGAGCGGCCAGTCTTTTTGCAGGGGCGTGTAGAAATAATGGTGGTATCTCTCAGTTTTACCAGCTTCCATAGTTTACAAAGCGTTTTCATAAACATCGTGTTGTTCAATAATAGTTGCAGGCAAAGATTCTGAACCTGGGACGCAAGACTTATCTCAAGATTTTGCGCAGGCAGGCCTACTCCCTGGAAGCCTCCTTTGCCCCTTCTCTCCCGGAAGGCACCCCTGGTTCGTGTGCCCACAGTTCCTTGTTTTTGCCCTTAAGAAAGCCCCCCCTGTCCTGACTGCAGCTCTTTGTTGGCGGGGCGTGCTTTTAATTGGTGGCTACCACAGTTTCTGGAAGGACAGTAAATATTTATATTGAACTCGAGGGCCATAATTCTAAGAGTGAGGCCTTTGTTTCAGATAGGTCAAACATCCCCATGCCTTTAGGCCAGGGGTGTTATCAGCATTCTTACTGGCCTATTTTTTTTGCAACATATTTCAGGTGTATGCATTAGCTTAATTCAACCAAAATATGCCTAGGTCGGTGGATTTCTATCCAAATGTGACCCTTTTTGGGGGGTGGTGAGAGAATGATGCCCCTCCCCAAAGATGCCCATGCCCAAGTCCCAGATAACTGTGAGCATGTTACTTTATACGGCAAAAGTGACTTTGTAGATGTGATTAGATAAAGGATTTTGAGGTGAGGATTTTATCCAGTAGGTCCAATCTAATGACGAGTTTTTATTAATGAAAAAAGGAAGCAGGAGGGCCAGAATCAGACAAGTGACCAGGAAAGTAGTGGCCTGAGTGGTGCAGCAACAAGCCAAAGAACCTCGGTGGTCTGGAGAAGCTGAAAACAGATTCGCTCTCAGAAAAACCCCCAAAAGGCGCACCCGTTGATTTTTGGCCCAGTGAGACTTCTGACCTAACTCCAAAACAAAACAAAACAAACAAAAAAAAAACTGTATTAAGTCACTATATTTATGGTAATTTGTTCCAGCAGCAATAGGAAGGTAACAGGGGTTCCTGTTCTCCCCCACCCCCAGCCTCGTCGTTGACCGTCATAGTCACCCACTTTCTGTATTCAAAGCCCGTCCTTCTGATTTTAAACCCCTGAAAAAGAAATACGTAGAAAGTTGGTTGCGGGCTTTTCAAAACGCAAGGTCCGTGCGGAGTAAGGCGGCGTCGTTCACCTTTAGAATTCTGCCCAGCGCAGCCGACTCCCTGGTCATCGCCGGCTTCCCAACGCACCTGCGGGCCTTCTCCGCACCGCGCCGCGCCCGCGCCCCCCGGGGACGTGCGCTGCGAAGAGCAAGGCTGGAGGCAGGGCCTGGGGAACGGGGCTCAGGGCCGACGCCGGGGAGCCGCGTCTCCAGACTCCCGGGCCGAGGCTCCTTCCCGTCCCGGCCCTGCCCGGGGACGCAGCGGGGTCCAGCCCCGGCGCGTCGGCCCGCCGGCCGGGGCTGGCTCGGGCGCGGAGGGCGGGACCGGCGGGCGCCCGGGCTGGGCCGCGACGTGCCCGAGGAAGTTCAGCGTAGCGGGGGCCGCGGCTGCGGAGGGGCCGGGGCGGCGCGGGGCCAGGTGCAGCGGCGCGGGGCGCGGGCGGCGCGGCGTGGGGAGGCCGGCGCCCCGCCCCCTGCGCCCGCGCCCGCGGCTCGGGTTACCTGCGGCGGGTGGGCGGGGCGGCCATTCCGGTCTGCGCCGGCCCCCAGGCTCCAGGGCGGCGGAGCCGGGAAGTGGGAGAGGGAGCGAAGGAGGCGGAGACTGCCGAGCCCGCGGCCCGGCCGGGCTCCGAGGAGAGGGGCTGCATGGAGCGGCCGGCGCGGCTCTGCGGGCTGTGGGCGCTGCTGCTCTGCGCCGCCGGCGGCCGCGGCGGCGGGGTCGCCGCACCCACCGGTGAGTGCTGTCGCGGGCCCGGGCGGCGGCGAGGGCGGGCGCTGGGGGACCGCAGCCTCCGGCGCTCGGTTCGAGCTGGGGGGCCCGGGAGCCACCGGGCGTTCCCGGGTCGGGGGCGGCGGCGGAACGGGACGACGACTGGCGCCGCACTTCCCTCCCGTCGTCGGGAAGAGCCGAGGATCCGGGCGCCCGGCGCGGGGCAGAAACGTGCCCGCGGCGTCGGAGGCGGCGGGTCCGGACCCGGGACGGGCCCCGGGGAGGGGATGAGGGACGGGGAACCGGCGGGCCGGCGGCCGGGGTTCCCTACCGGGTACCCGGCGGTTGAGTGCCGAGGTGGAGTGGAAGGGCACTCCTGGAGACCCCGGGCCTCGTAAGGAAAACGACGAGAGGGCCCGGCCTCCTCTGGCGCTCGAGCAATCCGTTGGGAAACCCGGAGCAGCATCCGGGTGGATGCCTTTTTGTTTGCTTTAATAGCCCTTATATTTGGAAATACTGTTCGGTTTACGGGAAAGTTGCCAAGCTACCACCTACGGGGAGTTGGCGTGTGGATACGTACCCCTGGCCCCGTGCGGCAGCTTTTCAGTAATCAACCTGGCAGAGTTCTAGCGTGAAATCCATCATGATTTTCTTATGGGCTGCTTCTGGCTCGAGTGGCCTTCTGGCAACGTTGGGTGACCATAGTAGCTCCGAATTTGAGAGCGTTTATTACCATATTGACGCAAACGCCCACAGTTTGCTTATTGCATTTTCACCAGTGTGTGGTGCTTTGAGACCCAGCCTGAAGCGGTGATTAGGAAATCTTGATGCCCTCTGTCGATTCAGTCAACAAAACGAATGCCGTCTGCTCCGTGCCAGGCGGTGTTTTAGGGGCTGAGGATGCGGGGGCGAGTGAACCGGGCCAAGCAAGCCCCTGCCCTGTGCAGCCTCTGTGCTATTGGAAGAGTCCGGGGGCGGGGAGTAAAATACCAGGTATGTCAGATGGCGCCAAGTATGATGAAGAAAAACCAAGGCGAGAAGGGGGTTGCCATTATAAGTAGGGTGAAGTGGGAAGCCCTTACTGAAAAGGTGGCATTTAAAGTGGAGGCCTGGGGCAGGTTTGGAGGTTTCAGTTAATAATTATTCAAGCGTCTGCCTTGTGTAGCACTGAGCCAGGCTGTGGAGGTTGACGTAGGAACCTCAGGGTGTACAGCATAATCCTTGCTGCACTGCCCCCCACCGTGCGCCTCCAGTTCACGGGGGGTGGGGGGGGTGGGGGGGTGGGATCCGATTCTCATAATCATATGAGGAAGCTCGGTCCAGAGAAAAGAGGGGACGTGTTGAGGGTCGCCCAGTTCATTAGGCTCCTGACTTTCACCGTCCTGCCCCAACACCCAGCCTCCTACAGACTCCCACACACACCTGAAACAACAGCTGGTCTTCTAGACTATACCCGGCAACCCCCAACTTAATCAGTTTTGTCTCAGCGGTTCATTGGTAACTTGGTTACTTAGAACACAAAAAAATTCTTTACTATTAGAAATACTGATAGAATTGCAAGGAGATATGGCCAAGGGGAAAGAAAAGAAACAGGGAACTTAAGTTTTAGAGCTCTGACATTTCCCAGCTGTGGGGCTCTGGTCTAGTCATTTCCCCATCCTCACCTGGCAGTTTTCTGATCAGTAAGTTCTAAGGGCGCTTCCTAAGCTCTAATCTTCTCCGTGTTCATAAAAATGATTAGGTTACCAGCTTAGTTTAGTCTCTTTAGGCTGCTAGTCCACATGGTGGCATGTCTTGATAACCACAACCAGCATATGTTTAGTGTTTAATATACTCTTGTGCCAGGCAGCATTCTGAGTTTTTCACTTACGTTGTTTCACTGAATCTTTACACAAAACCTATCTTGAAGGTGCTGCTGTGAGTCCCACTTTGTATATGAGGTAACTGAGGCACAGTGAGGTTAAGAGCCTTGCTCCAAGCCCTGTGGGTGGTAGAGGGGAGCAAGGCTTCCAGTCCTGGCGGCCTGCCTCCAGAGGTCTTGCCCTTGAGCCCTCTGTAGAACGAGGGGAGTCCTTGGCTGGGAGAGGAGCTGGGCACCTCCCAGAGTGGCAGGGCAGGATTGGTTGGGACCCCTGAATAGAGGTATAGGTCATCTCTTAAGAAGTGGTTGACTGTGTGTTGGAGACTTGCTTTATAATTGCCACAGCACGTGGTCCAAACAACAAGAGCTGGAGGCATCCAAAAGAGGGAAAGCTGTGAGGGCTGGTAGTTGCGTGGAAGTGGTAAAAACTTGAGCTAGACCTTCAGGATGGGTGGAATTTGAGTGGGCAGAGAAGTTCTTTCTAGTTGGTGGAGAGTAGTAGGAGCAGAGAGCCAGGAGTGAGGGGGAGAGGGTGCTCCTTTGTGGGTAGCGAGCAGCTGGGCTTGGCAGGAGGGTGCGTTGGCAGAGTCAGCCCTGGCAGAAGGGTTCCGTTTGCCCACAAAGGCCCTGCGTGGGGTGCAGCATGAGGGGAATGACATGGGAGGAGAAGCAAGCGGGGAGACTTGAGCGGGTGACAGGCATTGCTGGAGTGTAAGGCTCCGCAGGACTCCAGGATTGAAGATGTCCCCTAGACAGATGTGTTGTGAATGCCTCCTGTCCAGGGCCCTGATTTACTGGTGTTGGCCTGCCTCACGGGACCCAGCAGAGCACATTCGTGTGATTGGGATGATTAAAAGGGATGTTGCAAGAAAAAAACAGACAGACATTGATGACTACTGAGTAGATATAAGGGAAGAAGGTGGTGACTCATATATGACTTTTGTGATTTCCTTAACTCTTCCCAGAATATGCATGCTTCTGCCAGCTCCTGGGATTGGAAAGGAGAGAGCAAAACTGTTACCTAAGCAACATGCCTTATTAGAAAGAGCATTGACCATGTCAGTTCCTAAGTAGAACGGTATGTTGTGCCAGATAACCATACAGACTCACTTGAGGCTTGAAGTCGAGTTGCGGGGAGCAGCTTGAGTCTCCCTCTCCTTCCCATTTCCCTTTCGGAAGGCAGTGATCAACTTCTAAGAGATGGTTGAAATTAGATGTCTAACTCGTTCTGTCCATAGGCTATGGACATGTATCCGGTTCATAGATGACCAAAGCAACTGTTAGAGCTGTTTTGTTTCTTCGAGGAGAAAGTAGATGACTAACATTTATATAGCACTTGCTCTGTGCCAGGCACTGTTCTGAGCATTTCATCTGTTAACTCATTTCATCCTCCAAATAACCCTTTTTTGATGGGTTATTATTATTATCCTTGTGTTATATGTAAGAAAAGTAGAGCATAGAGAAGTTAAGTAGCTTGCCAGCTAGTAAGTAGCAGATCCGGGACAGGAACTGAGGCAGTCTGGCTCCAGCGTTAAGAGTCTGGCTCTTAATCCTACACTATATTGAAATTATATTACGTCTTACATATGAGGAACTGTTAGAGATCTTTAGGAAAAGTACAGTCACCACTTATTTATATACATATCCCAATGTGTTACATATACACACATATTCATATATATTTACATGTGTGGACATTGTATTTAAAGTTTCAGGACAAGTATGCGTATGCATGTGTGTATTTTAAAGTATAGGACGTAGAAAAATCTCAAGGGAAATGGAAGGAACCATTAGGGGGGAAAAAGGTGGCAGATAGGCACAAATAGCCTAAAATCCAAACCAATTGGAAGTTTTGACTAAAGGACACTTAAGAACAGATGAAGGAAAAATAAACCCATTCAAGAGATTGGAAATCATGCAGTTATTGTTCTATCAAAATACTGAGGTTAAAAAATAGATTTTGTGAATTGCCTTGAAAATTGAAGTGTGATTTATGTGAGCCGTAAATAGGTAATTTTTTTTTATTATTATTATCAGGGCTTTAATTTTTGTGTGGGAGTCGGAAGGTAGAGTGTCAACAAGTTTGCTGGAATGTGTTTGTGGAAAAGTACAGAATAAGGCCAATAAAAGGCCAAAGTAGATTATAGTCTTTAGGAAGAACAAAGTTTTTATTTTTTATTATTTATTTATTTTAAGATTTTATTTGAGAGACAGCCGAGAGAGAACGAACCAGCGTGTGCATGAGCGCGGGGCGGGGGAGGGGGGAAGGGGCGGAGGGAAAGGGATAGGCAGATTCTCTTCTGAGCAGGGAGCCTGGGGATGCATTTCTCCATCCTGGGACCCCTGAGATCATGGCCTAAGCCAAAGACAGATGCTTAACTGGCTGAGCCACCCAGATGCCCCTTTATTTTTTCTTTTTTTAAAGATTTATTTATTTATTTTAGAAAGAGGGGGCGTGGGGAGGGACAGAGAGAGAGGGAGAGAGAGTCTCAAGCAGATTCTGAGCTGAGCCGAGCCCAACACAGGGCTCAATTTCATGACCCCGAGATCACAACCTGAGCAGAAACCGAGTCCGACACTCAACCGATGGAGCCACTCAGGTGCCCCGGAACAAAGGTTTTACTAGAGGCTGTATAGCTGACAAATGATTAGTCTTCAAAAGTTTCTTTTTTTTTTTTTTAATTTTTTTTTATTTATTTATGATAGTCACAGAGAGAGAGAGAGAGAGAGAGAGGCAGAGTCACAGGCAGAGGGAGAAGCAGGCTCCATGCACCAGGAGCCCGACATGGGATTCAATCCCGGGTCTCCAGGATTGTGCCCTGGGCCAAAGGCAGGCGCTAAACCACTGCGCCACCCAGGGATCCCTCAAAAGTTTCATTGATGTGATGTTAGAAAGGCCCAAATGGAGTAGCTGTACTTGCCAGTAATCACTTTGAATCCTCACGTTGGCACCATCGCCCCAGCCATTGGTGCTTCCAGACGCCTAGCTGGGTCTTGATGCAGTGTAGTAGGCGTCTTCTGCTTGCACCGACCCTGCTGTGGGCTGCTCTCCCCCCAGCTGGGCCTTTGGTCAGCCTTGTGGCAACACTAATGGTAGAAGAGTTGGGAGAGAGGGAATGAATATTGATGGTCCCGGGCCTTTGCAGACTACTATGAATGAAACTGACCTCTGGGGAAATGCCAACTATGTAGTGCCTATGGGGCTCCTGTTTGGGGACAAAAGGAATTTTTTGTTCTGTTAAAGGGGAAGGTAATGGCATAAGTATTTACAGATTATGTTAGAGGCCCAGTGTACTCCAGAGGGTTGGCATAGAGTCTAAAATACAACTCTCTGGATTGATAAATTTAGAGAACTGTGGCCTGTAAGCAATTGATAACAATTAAGTTTGCAACTTCGGACAATTTGGCGGGATTGTTCTTTTTAAATAGTTTAAGTAGTTTAATCAGCTTTATTTTGGAATCATCTTCAATTTACAGAAAAACTTCAAAGATTGAACAGTTTCTGTACACGCCTCATCCAGTTTCTGGCAGATGATTTTGGTAGTCCTGATCTCAGGAGCTGTCAGCAAAGTTTGGGATGATGTTTCCTCCCCCCACCACCCCACTCTCTGTATTTCCCTGTTTTTGCCAGAGGCATTAAAACTCCCTTCCCTGATGATAGAGCTGGGTCCAAAATAAGAGAGTCACTAAATATTTGGTAGAGAGAGTGGTGAGTTTTCTCCAAATGAGACATATTTTTAAGATACTGGTTCAGTTTCTCCTCTTTCCTTCCCTCTTCAGATTAGTCAAAGCTACAGTCCCAGCTGTTTAGTGTCAGACCTCAGGGGAACAATAAGGACTATTAAATCTTTCTCAATACTTCTTTGGAAAAGTTATAAAAAACAGTTACCAGGTCACGTTAGCAAGCACGATTAAAGGTGTGCTGCTTAAACTCACCCACGGAACTGCTGAGATGGAAGTGTCTGCATCGAGTGACGTGTAGAATCCCAAGCATAGGGAACCCCAAATTCCTGCAGGAGGAAAACGTAAATTTAAGACCATACTCTTCCTGGGTCCAGCGTCCACACCGTAGCAAGTAGTTAAAAATGAGGCTTGGGGGAAAAAAATGAGGCTTGGAGCCACACTTTCTGGGTTTGTATCCCAGGTCTGCCTTTCGTGAGTTATGGGACATGGGGAAATGACTCAGTGTCCTTGACTTCAATCGCTTCATCTTTGAGATGAGGCTAATAGTCTCTATCTTGCAAGATGGTTGAGTGGAACCAATGGATTAACATGGAGAGCGCTTAGAACAGTGCCTGGCTCAGTAAATGTTAACTATTGTGAACTCAGTTTTATTATTCTTGGCCTCTAGGACCGGAAGGAATGGAGTCAATGGCCCACTAAAAACCTGATGTCGATAAATGTATTTCTTGTGCTTGGTTTGAGCAGAAACTCAGCCACCTGTGACGAATTTGAGTGTTTCTGTTGAAAACCTCTGCACGGTCATATGGACATGGGATCCTCCCGAGGGAGCCAGCCCGAATTGCACCTTACGGTATTTTAGTCATTTTGACAACAAACAGGATAAGGTAAGTGTTACAGAACGTACTGCATTGATGAGGTAAAGTGAACACTCTGAGTCGGAGCCGAGAATAAATGGAATTCTAATCTTACTTCAAAGTGGGAATTTTGTTTGGGGCCATTTCCCAATTACACCTGGAAAATGACTGACAAGACTGTTGAAAGAAACTGAGCATTTGAACATTTGAAAATATTTGCTCATTATCTGATAATCAAATGCAGTGTGATTACTCTGTTAGGAAACGCTAGATATCTTTATCTACTAGGCACTCAACAAATAATTGTGTTAAAATGTGTTCCTGTGTTCCCGCCTGTAGCGTCGTGTGGATGCCATACTGCCAGTTTCTCAGGGAGCTTTTGCATTTCCCATCTTGCTGGTGACAGGCCTACAGATCAGCCAGACCCAGGCCATGCAAGAGTAAATGGCCATGTGGCAGGAGGAAAAATAAGATGTTGGGGCAGATAGGGTGGACCAGGTTTCCTAATGGCCAGGGAGAAGACAGCGGAACTCGCAGCCTTTCCAGTCAGGTGTAGACAACTGGCATCAGTGCCTTTTTGTTAACAAGGTTGGATAATTTCAGATTCTTTATGATAGTCTTATTCAGCGGAGTTTTCTCTCAGGCCTTGTTGGTTTTGTAGCTCCTTCTAGTTGACAGATTCTTCAGAGCATCAGATCACCTGTCCACAAACGTTTTCTGTCTTTATACCTTCTTTCAGTGAGGGGAGAAGGCAGGGCCATTCGGGGTTGAATTTGCCTGGGATGGTGAGGAGACTGAATAAGAAGTCGCTACCAGTGACAGTGCTGTGGATCAGTGAATCGCAAGATCATTGTGTTCACGCAGCTTGGTGGCAGGGAGAGTCAGGAGAACTTGGTTCTAGTTTGGCGTACCACTCAGTCGTCTCCGTGGCTTGTGTGAGTTACTTTAATCTCCTGAGCCTCACTTTTCTGCTATGTCAGGTATGGCTCTGCGCACTTCCCTGGCTCTCTGGGACATGACACATAATATATGTGAAAACACAATAAAGTGAGGATGGAAAAGGTTCTTCCTCTTGAGGTAAACTTGCTAATCTGCCGATCTTGCCCATTTTCTGCTGAGGTATTCATCATGGCTTAGGTGTTCACTGATAAGGAATTGAAGCAACTTAGAAGTTTTTGCATTTTATTTATTTTTTGTTTTTAAAATTTTTGTAAAGATTTATTCATTTATGAGAGAGAGAGAGAGAGAGAGAGAGAGATTGAGAGAGAACAGTGGGGAGGGGCAGGGGGAGACAATAGGGAGAGAGAGCCTCAAGCAGACTCCCCACTGAGCACGGAGCCTGACATGGGACTCAATCCCAGGACCTCGAGATCATGACCAGAACTGAAGTTGAGTCAGCCATTTAACCGACTGAGCCACCCAGGCGCCCCAGAAGTATTTGCGTTTTAAAAAAAGTCCTCTAAACCCGAATAGACATTTTTCCAACTAAGGTGTACAGATGGCCAGCAGACACATGTAAAGATGCTCGACATCACTCATCATCAGGGAAATGCAAATCAAAACCACAGTTAGATCTATCACCTCATATCTGTCAGGATGGCTAGTATTAAAAAGGCAAGAAATACTGGGGGACATGGCTAGTTCAGTCAGTGGAATGTGCAACTCTTGATCTTGGTTGGGGTTGTAAGTTTGAGCCCCACACTGGCTGTAGAGATTACTTAAAAACAATCATTTTTTTAAAAAAGGACAAGAAATATCAAGTGTTGATGAGGATGTGGAGACAAGAGAACCCTCTTGCACTGTTCGTGGGAATGCAAATTGGTACAGCCACTACAGAAAGCAATATGGAGATTCCTCAAAAAAATTAAAAATAGGACTGCCCTATGATCTAGCAATTCTACTTCTGGATATTTACCTGAAGAAAATAAAAACACTAATTCGAAAAGATACATGCACCTCTGTGTTTATTGCAGCATTATCTACAATAGCCAAGGTATAGAGTCAACAACTTAAGTTTCCATTGATACACACACACACACACACACATACACACATATACACACATGCAAATGTAATATTACTCAGCCATAAAAAAGGATGAAATGTGGCCATTTGTGACAACATAGATAGGCCAAAGACAAATACCATATGATTTCACTCTTACGGAATCTAAAAAACAAAAGGAACAAAACAGAAACAGATTCATAGATACAGCAAACAAACTGATGGTTGCAAGGGATGGGGGAATGGGTGAAGCAGGTGAAGGGAATTAAGTTGTACAGATTTGCAGTTTGTCATGGACATGAAAAGTACAGCAAAGGAAATATAGCCAATAATATTATAGTAACTCTGTGTGGTGGCAGATGGTAACTAGGCTTATCATGGGGATCACCAAGTAAGGTATAAAAACGTCAAATCACTAGGTTGTGCGCTGGAAACTAATATGTTGTATGTTTACAACTCTACTTCAATTTTAAAAAAACAAGCAAGCAAACGAAAAAGAGCTGCTCTTCGTTCAGAAGCCTGTAATACTTTCAGGAGTCGAGTTCCCCTTTTTACACTGTTGGCTTCCTCTTGTTTCCTAAGGAGGGGCCATAGGCATTTGGATTCTTGGTGGCAACTTTCCTAGTTCAGCCTTGAGAAGTTATGGGAAAGACCTTTAAGAGCTTTGCCTAAGTATCTCATTGAAACCGAGGAGAGGTAACCTTTTCTCCTAACTGGTCCGCATTCACTAGCCAGCCAAGCACACCCAAAGATCAATCAGGTAGACATGGTGATAGTCTAGCCTAGAAATGGGACTAATCCCACAGTACAGATACAGACATTTAGACTTGAAAGAAACTTTAGGAGGCAATGGAATTAGAATTAGGTTTGAGCATTTGTCTCTTCCCCTTTCAAGGTGTGTGACCCAAGCAAGTCACTTAACCTCTCTGAGCTTCCATTTCCTTGTTTGTAAAATGCTGGGGGAGGACCTACTTCGTGTGAATGGTGGGTATATGAAAGGAGATGATGTTGGTAATGCACCTGGCACCACATTAACATTCAATAATCATCAGCTTTTATTATCATCATCATCGTTGTTATTAGGTTGAATCACATGCAATTGTTGCTTCTTTAGGACATATGGTTCAACCTAATATTGCCCTCCATTTTGCCCCTGAAGGAACCATCTGGAGATCATAAAGGTGACCTCTGCTTAAGGCCTGCTCATTTATATTCCAGCCATTTGACAGTGTCGATGGCTGTCCATGCTACATTTGTGATAAACATGGATTATCCCTTCTAATCCATGATGGGAGATTTCCTGTCTAACCTTTTGAGGTTTACAATCCTGAGGCTGACAGTGAATGGCAGAAGTGATTTCCCTTTTCATCCTTTGGACAAAGCATTAACATCATCATACAAAAACTGGGCCATATATATGCTTTGAAGCATATTGAAGTAGTGGCTTTAGGATACTTTGTATATGTTAAGGGGGCTTATGGGACTGTCTAATGGTCCTAATTTGCTAAATGAGATAAACCCTTGGGGTCATTTTCAATCTTCAAATTGGAGGATCATTAACACGAGAGACCGGGATTCATAGATAATTTTTTACAAATACAAGATTAGTTTTAAGTGGCTGCCCTCCACCATTGTTTTAGCAATATCTACTGGTTTCCCAATCTGGCAGGTAGAAGAAGGATCTGGCATCAAGTTTTGTTTTTATTTTTGTTTTTTGGCTTGTTAAAAGAATGTTGATTTATTTGCTTTGGCATCGGATTAAATCTCTCTCATCACCAAGAGATAGCAAGTTTCACTAGGTTAATAAATTAAAAAGCTGTTGTTCCATACAGGCATCCAGGAAGGCAAAAACTGAGGCTGACTCTCTTTTTCTACTGAGAAAGGAATCTGGAATTGGGAAAGGTGTGATCCAGCCAAATGAACATTGGTCCTGAGGGGAGGGACCAGTTCAGGACTCTGGCCTTGGTTTTCAATAAATTTTCAAAGAAGCCCAGATTCCCCAAGGGGTGGAGCACAATGTCATACAGCAGCTACCAGCAAAATGAGTCACCACAGCCAAAAGTCATGTGGGAGCCATCAGACATACCTCATCAAGATCTGCCGGGATTTAGTTCCTTGTTTGATAGAGATGTGCTAGGCTGGGTGATTGTTGACAATTGGGGTTTCTACTTTTTTCAAGCCAATTTAATATCATTTGCCTTAAGCTTTGAAAGAGATTTTTTTTATTTGAGAGAAAGCCAGCACAAGCAGGGGGAGTGCCAGAGGGAGAGGAAGAAGCAGGCTCCCCACTGAACAAGGAGCCCGGCATGGGGTTCAATCCCAGGACCCTGGGATCATGACCTGAGCCAAAGGCAGATGCTTAACTGACTGAACCACCCAGGCACCCCAGAAAGAGATTTTAAAAATTATTTTCCCCCTACTATCTCTTTTCTGATTTATTATTTATATGCCCCCAGTATAAGATTCAGATTAAGTACTGAAGTATTTAATTTAAAAAATTTGATTATAAAAAATTTGATTATAATGAAAATCTCTGTGTAATAAAATTCCTCAGCCCTCTCACTGGAACAATGTCTAATATAATAAGAGAACTGGGATTTTTCCCATGATGATGCTAATTTATGGCATTTAACCATACATGTCCCCCCACCCCACCCCTGGTATCTTCAGGGTGCAGAGGCAGCTTCCAAATAAGAATTATCAAGGATCCTTATGTCCATGTGGCTCCTTTAGGAGTATATAGGATTAGAGCTTAGGAAAACTGGGACGTTGGTGAAATTTGCACTTGGGACTTTTTGTGCCACCATTACTATGATCGCGGAGCTGGTCTTCACTTTCACAGGCTAAGAACCCTCATCCCCTCAGCACACATTCATTTCTCAAGGGCCAGTTTCTTACTTTGCCATGAGAACTATCACTGTGAAAAAACATCCTAGAAACATCCAGAAAACATCCTTTCTGTTGGCTTAACTGATGTGTTCCATTCTGGTAGGCACCAACTATATAGAAAGGCAAATGATAAGTAGGTTTCTTTTGTTTTGTTTTTTTTTTAAGATTTTATTTATTTATTGATGAGAGACACAGAGAGAGAGGTGGAGACATAGGCAGAGGAAGAAGCAGGCTCCCTGCAGGGAGCTGGATGTGGGACTTGATCCCAGGATCCCAGGATCATGACCGGAGCCAAAGGCAGATGCCCAACCACTGAGCCATCCAGGTGCCCTGATAAGTAGGTTTCTTATGAAAGAATTAGAAATTAGTTGTGAAAATGTACTTGGCTGAGAGTAGCTGGAGGTCTCACTGAAGGTGGGCATAGCTTTACAGGTGGGACAGAAGTGCTCTGTGCCCATGGGGCCAAACCGCCCCCCCCTTTCCTCCCTGCCAGAGGTTTGTGCACATGCCTTTCTTTGTCCTTTCTTAAGTGCTAGTGCCTTTCAGAGTGCTGTCTTGTTTGAGCCTGAGAGCTATTTAGTCTCACTAATGTGATTTTTTTCATATCTTTGCTATGATTCATTAATTGTTGGTTTGCTAGCTACCTCTCGGAGAGCATCCTTAAGTCTTGATTTGGGGAGTGTCTGATGGTGGCCCTCATGCTCCTGCTGGCAGTAGGCATGGGAAATGGCAGAGTAGCTCCTTAGGGTGGCAGACAGAGGGAACTATGACAAATTTTCCACTTCAGGGCCATCAGCACGTATATAGAAGGAAATGCTATCTCCAACTTGAGTCAGAAACTATTGCAAAACAGGAAACTCCTTGGAGCTCTGATTAAAAGCAGCTTCATTCTTAATTATTCTAACTCTGTCAGCTTGGGAAATGTTAATTTCCTAAAGAGCCCTCTAATCTCATGATCCTAAATCATAATGACCAGATTTGTGATTTCCATCTGTATGCAGTATATAAGCTGGCTTTCTGTAGTTCCACAGAGCCCATCTACTTTTTTAGAATAAGAGGGCGGTATACTCAGGGCATAAAGCTATGCTTAAGATTTCTGTGTTTGTGTGAAGTAGTCAGAATGGTCAAACAGTACAGAACGAAGTTTAATGAAGAGTCTGTCTTTGGTCCAAGGCCCCCCCCTTTGCTTCCTGTCCTCAGAGGTGACCAGGATTACTGGATTCTTTTAAATTTTTTTTATTTATTTATGATAGAGAGAGAGAGAGAGAGGCAGAGACACAGGCAGAGGGAGAAGCAGGCTCCATGCATCGGGATGTGGGATTCGATCCCGGGTCTCCAGGATCGCGCCCTGGGCCAAAGGCAGGTGCTAAACCGCTGCGCCACCCAGGGATCCCGGATTACTGGATTCTTAAGGCAGTTTTTACCTTGATCTTGATAGTATACTGAATCTAGTTAGGAAGTGGATTTTTTTTTTAAAGATTTATTTATTTATTTATTTATTGGGAGAGAGAGAATGCGCAAGGAGGAGGAGAGGCAGTGAGAGAGGGAGAGAGAAACCCAAGCAGACTCCGTGCTGAGCATGGAGCCCAACTCGGGGCTCCATCCCAGGACCCTGAGATCAGGACCTGAGCCAAAACCAAAAGTCAGATGTTTAACCAACTGCACCACCCAGGCACCCCTAGGAATTGAATTTTGATAATCTTCCTGTGTTTCCTTTAGAATTGGTTTTATTTATTTTTATTTTTTTTTAAATATTTATTTATGATAGTCACACAGAGAGAGAGAGAGAGGCAGAGACACAGGCAGAGGGAGAAGCAGGCTCCATGCACCGGGAGCCCAACGTGAGATTCAATCCCGGGTCTCCAGGATTGCGCCCTGGGCCAAAGGCAGGCGCTAAACCGCTGCGCCACCCAAGGATCCCTAAAATTGGTTTTAGACAGTTGATGTGTTAGCATGGTAGGTTTATAGGTAAATGTCATGATGTTTATACATTTAAAATGTGGGAAATTATCTTTTATCTCTACCAGGGTTTCTCACTAGTGGTACTTAGTGACATTTGGTGCAGGATAATTCTTTGCTGTAAGGGGACGGAAAACTGTCCTGTGTATTGTAGTGTGTTTCGCAGCATCCTTGGCCTCTGTCTACTAGGTGCCAGTGGCAGCCCCCTCCTAAGTCGTGACAAACACACATGTTCTTAGACATCGTCAAATGGCCTCCTGGGATGGTGGGGGTGGGCAGAGCAAAATCACTGCAGGTTGAGAGTCACCAGTGTATGCCATCTGATAACCTTCAATTTTTTTTTTTTACATATTTGACCATGCTGATGTTTTATTACCTAAGCATATTGCTGTATGTTTGCTAGAGCAATGCCTTTGTACAATTTCCTGATTTTAGAAAATTGCTCCTGAAACTCATCGTTCAAAAGAAGTACCCCTGAATGAGAGGATTTGTCTGCAAGTGGGGTCCCAGTGCAGCACCAATGAAAGTGACAATCCTAGCATTTTGGTGGAAAAGTGCACCCCACCACCTGAAGGTAACTGAAAGCACTGTTTGTTGGAAGTTAGGGAATAAATGCACATTATCCATATGTTTATGTTCAGTGTTCATTAATTCATTCAGTTTTCAAATATGTGCTGAATCTGATAAGTTCCAGGCACTTGTATTAGGTGCTGACAGCACAATGGTAATTACGAGGATGTCCCTGCCTTCGAGGTGCTCACTACTTGAATAACTGTGCCTAATAGTTCTATAGCATTGAATAATTTGGAATGTGATATACACACATATATACCCTCTCTTAAATTGAGCCTCATAAACTTATTTTGTCAAGTGAGCAAGGCATATATTATTACTCTGATCCACTTTATGAGGAAGAAGGGAACTGAGTGAGTTGCTATTGGTCTTCAGATGACGGGCCCAGGGTCTTAAAAATACCCCAAATACTGCCCTCCTCATTCGATAGAAAGATTAGCTTGATATGTGAAACATATTTGGGGAAAGGCATTAGAAAAGGAAAATGAGCCCGCTGGCCTAGGAAAAGCTGTCCCGTAGTCAGGTTGGTCATTGGCCCTTAGTTCCCTTCCTGCCCATTACCCAGTTTCTTCTGGCACTTGGGTTGCATGCAGGGAGGAGCTTATCCTGATTAAGAGCAGGGCTACTGGGGCTCAGATGTCCAAGTTTAAGTCTCAGCTCTGCCAAGTAACAGCTGTGTGACCTTCAGCAGATCACTTAGCCCCTACCCACTTTACTCTCCTCATCTGTCAAATGGGGCTGATGACAAGTCCCTGCCTCCCAGGACCTTGACAGGATTATGGAAGTCAGTGTACATGAGGTGCTTAGCATAGGGCCCGGCAAAGAGTAAATGCTGGATATGCATCATCTATAAATATCATGCTGCCCCTTATTTGGAGGGTCCTATCTCCCACTTCTGAACTTTAGCACTACATGGCCTGTTGGCCTTTCTGTCTACCTGCCTTGCACAGGTCAAAAGTAGATGAAGTCCTATTTGTAAAATAAAATTCGGTATTGCCAGGAGGCTGGGAGCATGGTTTAAAACATCTTACCTCCCCTACTCTCATTTCTTTAGAAGTTTAATAAATAATCTGAAAAAGCATAAATTGTATTAGGACAATAAAATGGTTGATGATGCCTCCGGACAGTACCCCTTCGAGAATCCTGAGGGATAGCAAGTTTGCATTTTAAACATAGGCATTTAACTTGCTGACATGATGCCTTAAACAAAAGGCTTTATAAAGGTAGAGTTTTCAGATGATAAAGATTGCAGAGCTCCTCAACACACAGTAAACAACTACCAAGAGTTCACTTTTCCCCCAAATTGCTTCAGGAGGAATATTTGTTTAGTCTTTAAAACGAGATGTGTTAGTATCAGTCAGAAGACAGGAAGGTAAATTTTAACTCAATAGACTTGTTTTCCTTTAAAGACGGGTAGATATATGGGTTGTTTGTGTTTTCATGTTCATTTAGGAATTCCATATTCATTGCCTATCATTGAAATATTATTTGACCTTTAAACTCTCTGCAGTTAGGCGTACAGAGTTAGGGCCCCTCAGTGATCATAAAAATATTTTCTTGGTATCTGGAGGTGAGAGAGAAAGTTGTAACAAGTTAGATTTGGGTTTTCTCCATCCTGGGTGCCTTCTGGGTAAAATAGGATGAGAGATTAGGGACTGGCTGTCTGGTAAAACATTCTCACTATTCCCCATGCCCCAGAGGGATTGGCAGGTTTGTATGACAGGGAGAGAAGCATCCTAAACCCTTGGCTGGATATTCTAGGTGATCCTGAGTCGGCTGTGACTGAGCTACAATGTGTTTGGCACAACCTGAGCTACATGAAGTGTACTTGGCTTCCTGGAAGGAATACAAGCCCTGACACCAACTATACTCTCTACTATTGGTGAGTGTGTATGGGAGACTTGGGGAGAAGGACTGATTGTGATTATTTGGGGAGTGTTGGTCTCCAACCTCATTAAAAACCAAAATTGAGAAAAGAACAACCTGGTTTTTGGGGCTTTATTTATCATTATTATTTTTTAATATTTTATTTATTTTGAGAGAGTGTGTACAGTGGGGGGAGGGGCAGAGGGAGAGAGAGAATCTCAAGCAGACTCCCTGCTTAGCACAGAGCCCAATGCAGTGCTTGATCTCTTGACCCTGAGATCATGACCTGAGCAGAAACCAAGAGTCTGACACTTAACCAACTGAGCCACCTAGGTGCCCCCTATTTATCATGATTTTTATTATTTTTTTAAGATTTTATTTATTTA